>NW_021632994.1:0-548803 GCF_004799145.2 Neltuma alba
TTATTAGTTTATCCTGGCTTAAGATGCCACGCAATGTCATTCTGGGTGTGATGCACTAATGCAGGGACCTGTCCTACAACCTCTTCAATGGATCAATTCCAGAAAGCCTTGGGCAGTTGACTTCTTTACAAAGATTGTGAGTTTCTCTAGGCTGTAGCAAACCCGAAAGATGAATGAGCTGATAAGTCTGACTTAAAAGGTCTTTATGCAGGAATCTTAATGGAAACTCCCTGTCTGGAAGAGTCCCTGAAGCACTTGGAGGAAGGCTTTTGCATAGAGCTAGCTTCAAGTATGTATTCAACGATTTAGTGCCTCTTTGACATGTTTTAAGTTTTTGTATTTCAAAAATTAATTTTTCTTACAACGAAGTTCTCAAAAAGTGTTGCAATGAAGTAGCAGTTAGTGTTGTGGCTCAAAAAGAAAAAGTGGTTAGCATTTGGTGATACCAAAAATGCATGCTTTGCTGTCAAATTACTTAAAATTACATATTTAAAATACTTCAGCAATTGATACTTATTGAACTGAAATTTAATTTCATCCATTGTGACTATATAATTAAGTTTTAAACTTATATCTGGACACAATGTACAGATTAAATCACAGTAAATATAAAAAGATCTCCGGCTAAAATACTTATAAAACCTGCATTATAAATTTGATTATAATGAAAAGAGTAAGAAGAAATAGAACGTTTGGATTGAAAACATATCCATATCTTGCCATCTTGGCCAGAAAACCAAAAGCCAAGACAGGCGCATCTCATAAACATAAGCGATTTTTTCCTTGTCCACAGGCCAAGCGGGCTTTTAATATCTGGTTTAGAAGCTTTAAACTAGACTTCATGGATATGAACACAAGAAAATGAATTATCACATGTCCGTGCTATTTGTCTGAATTATCCTTTCTTTGCTGGGCAATAACTGTTGCTAAAATCTGTGCCATGCATGTGGATTCTACAGTTTCACTGACAACCCAGGTCTGTGTGGTATCCCCGGATTACCCACATGCGGAACTCACCTTTCTGCTGGCGCTAAAGTTGGCATTGGCTTAGGTGTTTGCTTTGCATTTCTATGTCTTGTTACCTGTTCAGTTTGTTGGTGGAAAAGGCGGCAAAATATTCTCCGAGCTAAGCAAATTGCTGGTAACACATTCAACATTTATGCATTATACTATCAAATCATTATACCTATGATGTCTTCATGCAATTGAAATCCCCGTGGCACCTCATTTAGGAAGGTTATCATAGTACTTTAATTCAAATTATGACTTTTGGATCTGATGTAAAATTCGAATTCCAGGTAACGGAAAGAGATTAACTCGAGCACAAAAAAACTTAAGAAACATTAGAAGTTAGTACTATTGTGAGTCTATGAATATATGTTAGCAGTTAAGTGAGATAGAGATACATGTATCATATATGTGTTCAATGTGATACACGTATCACACTGCAATACCTGTATCTTGCCTCTTTTTTTTAAATATATCTGAAACACTTACATAAAACTCAACTTTTTATATTATCTATTCTTCATGTATTAACTTTATTAATATACATATGATTTATATAATACGCATCTGCAGCAGTATTTTAGAATTTTAAAAATTGCCACATCTCATGTATTATATCTTGTCATATTTAATATAAATTCTCGTACATGCAAGTTTATTCTCTTGATTACCTCTTGCAGCAAGGGCAGCTCCATATGCAAAAGCAAGGACCCATTTATCTGATATCCAGTTGACAAAGCATCATCCCCACCCCCACCACCACCATCACCACCACCACCACCATCATGGTAATTCCCGCACTGCAGCTGAGAACGGCCCTATATTGCTATCATGATCTCATCTCATCCTTTTCATACATCGTCAGCTCCAAGTATTACTCTATCTCCTCACTCCCATATTTTTTTCCCCTCCCAAATCCAAGAAACTCCCTCCTATATTGGCTGATCATGTGACATCTAGGTAGAAATCTTGAATACTATGTTCTTTTGATCATAAGGCCAGAGTTTCTTGACTTGAGCTCGCTGAATTCCCTAATATTTTAAACAGGCTGAGAACGCACACACTGCCATTTTGTAAATCAGAAAATTTTGCACATTGCCTTTGTTCACTTGTTTGCTTTTCTTTGTATGGTTTAACTTTGTTAAGGGATTTTTTTTTTTTTGGGAAAGACGGTGTTACAAAACGAAGGACTACACTGATAGAAATCACAGTGTTCAGTTTGTAAGAGATGGATTTTCATTATATAGGCTGGGCTGTACTTCAACTAATAATACTAGATTTATTTCCACTATGGATGTCTTGTAACAGTGTAGTTATTTATAATTTGATGTTGAGGGAAGCTATGTAACTAACTAAGGAAACTGAAATTTAATTTCTTAGCTATGGAAAAGAAGCCATTATAATGAAGTTGCATGCATCTTTTTTCCCGATGCCAGAAGGATCCCCTGCATTTAGGAGTACATGTATGGAATGCAGTTAAACAGAGATTTAAAAACTACTTTGATATGGGAGTACTGAAGCATCAGATTGAAATGGTTTTTCTTGTTTGTTCTACCAGCATGCACGTGGCACTCTTGGCGATTTCTGAGTTTGTTCTCATATATTAGCCTATAAATGATGGATTAACACTCTGCAATTTCAATTGCAATTTTAAATACTCCTGCAGTCCTAAATGTAAAACATTACAAAATGAGTCTTATTTTTAGGATTAAAGAGTGTACCTCTTTAATGCTCCCTTTGGTCCTTATGAAAATGCACCAACTAAAAAGTGTTCTCACTAAAAACCATCAGGTTGAAATTGGCTTTTTTTTTTGGTTCTATCTTCATGCATGTGACACTCTTGGCGGTTTCTGAGTTTGTTCTCACATATATTAGCCTACAAACGATGGATTAACACTCACGTAATTTCAATTACAGTTTTAAATACTCCTCCAATCTTAAATATAAAACATTATAAAATGAGTCTTATGTTTAAGATTGAAAAAAGTATCTCTTTAATGCTCTATTTGGTCCTTATTAAAGTGCACCAACTAAAAAGTGTTCTCACTAAAAACCATTAGGTTTAGGGGTACAAGATGTGCCATTTGTGGGGTTTGATATCCATCTCAAGCTTTGTCCCTGCCGTCAATTTTCTTTCAAAAAAAATTAGAAGGTTCTTTAGGTCCTTTTTATAAAATACTGCTAGTTTCAAAGAGTATTAAATATTCTTTCTATCATTATTTAGAAATGGTTTATAATAGGGACAAAGAAATTATGATTTAAATGCTGAAAATCCTTGAAATGAATGGGTCCATACGTCTTTACGATAAAAAATCCACAATACCACTCTTGTTTTTGTCACCTGTAGGAAGTGATTTTGGTCCTTTTTATTTGTCATTTGTACTTTTTTTAATGCTTCATTTTTAATGATATTCTTACTAATTAAGGGAGACAAATGTAAAGGTAAAGAGAGAGGGAATGAGTGAGTAAAAATATACTAACTGTTTAAGAAGAATAAAAGTAAAAGATTTTACAATGTATTTGATGATTTTCTTGATATATGAGAAACTACTGAAAGTCATAGTTAAAATAGACTGAGTGGTACCATTAGAATTAATTAAGCAGGAAAGCCCAACACTTGCATTTAATGATCCAATTCAATGAGTATTATGATTGTGATTTGCGAGCCCTCCTTCAATTTCCCATAACTGATAACTTCACGTAGAGCCAGGAAAACAAGCCTACTTCGTCAGGCCGGTCCGTTTAAGCTCTAAAATTATGAGGGCCGGGCTTGAAATTTTTTCCCTCTAATGGGAAATAGGCCCTTAAGGGCTGGCCCTGGAGGGTCGAGGGCCGGCCCGTTTAAGCCCTTATATATATATTTTAAATTTTTTTAGGTAATTCTAATAGTATTAATTTTTTTACATTGTTAATAATATTTCAAATATTTAGTTATTATTATCATTTTAAAATTAAATTTTACAGAATGATTTGATTTATTTAGTTTTAGATAATAATTTATTCAATTAAATTTTTAAAAAATGGGTTAATTTGGACTTTAATAATGATTTGATTTATACTATATGTGTTGGTATTTTTTAAACTATATATATTTGATAATAGAGTGTTTTTATACTTATATAACTTGTGATTCTATAATTTGAATTAGAAATTCATGAGTTTCAACAACAATTTTTCTCACATTAAAGTAAAATAGTAATTAGATTGCAAAATTTAAAAGTAAAATTTACATAAAAAAACTTGATATTTTTGTTACGAAAGAAAATCATATTTATGAAGAAGAGTAATTGATTATAGTGATGATGAAATTTCAAAAGATTAATGATAATACTTATTTATTGCACAATTGCACTATAGATAAAATTTTTGGATGTTGTTATCTTGTTAATGAATGTTTTAGATGTTCTTGAATATTGATGGATATTTATATATGATGATATTTTGTATTTGTGACTTAATTTTATTCATATTATCTTTTATTAACAATTTTATTGGTTTATTTTCATTTTTTTAATAAAAAATATGAGAAAAATAAAAAATAATATTTTTCTTAAACGGGCCAAAAGCCCGCGGCCCGGCCCTAAGCCCGTTAACTTAATGGTCGAACCTAGCAAATTGGGGTATTTTTAAAATTTCAGCCCTGGAGGGTCGGCCATTTTAAGCCCATCAGCCCTAAAGCCCCGGCCCTACTTCCCACCTCTAACTCCACGTGCCCCATCAACAAAAATTCTCCCATCTTTGTCAAACACATGTGCAAAAATAATTATCATTCCATATCCCCTTACCAGAACCTACTATCAAGACCAGGGTCCTTTGATACTCAGAGGGTGTTGGGATACCTTGAGAAGTGTTTTTAAAAGTATTTTTTAATAAATTAAAACAAACTCTTTTATATATTTATTTTGTATACTATAAAATTACTTTTAAAATCATGATTTGAATTCCATCTAAATACCCTCTTAATACTTATTGAGGTTCTCGGTTAAATTTTTGGCAGAGAAGATGAAGAGAATACGCTAATTCTTTTGTAAATAAAAAATGTTAATTCAATATCAGTTGTAAAAAAAATTGTTAAAAATAATAAATATTTCGTTTGGTTTATGATATAAAGAGTTGGTTAATTCTTTTCACATATTAAAATAGAAGTTTAGTCACTAATAGGGGTGTTCATCAAACCCGCTATCTTGGTATGCCCGCTCAAGCCAGGGAAAAAATCACCCAGCCCAGCCCGAGAAAAAGCAGCTTGAAGAAAAATGGACATTTTTAGGCTGGGCATATCACGAGCAAAGCCGAGCTATGGGCAGGATATACTGCCCTGCCCGTCATATATATATATATATAATTTTTTGTCAAGAATATATAATAATAATATATAATATATATAATAATGTATATATTATTCTCTTTCATTTAACTACTTCCATCCTTATTTCATTCAACTGAGATGTTTTGGGGAGGAAGATGATGTTTAAAATCTGATTTAGCAAGAGAAAACGGTACTGTAGTGAAATAATCATAGAAGGACATGTATTAAAGCTTATACAGATAATGAATAGTGGCGCATGTGATTAAATATAATGCCATTATTTGGTGTTATGCGAATTATGGGAGCATATTATTCGAATACGGAATTTAATTTTGTGTATGTGCTGTCATTTTTTCACTTGGAGCTACCTTAGGTGTTGAAATGCCAAAATACCTAATCGGGATTTGTAATGTTGGTGGCGTGATGACATAAGCCTTATAAATTTGAATTGTTGGACTGATTATAATTTTCTCTTTTGATATTTTCAAACACTAAACAACTATCTTAAAGAATTAAAGCATAATTAAATATTTTAGTATGATGGTTACGCTGGTATTTTTTTATGCTGGAAAAATTTTTAAATTTAAGGGGGAGGATGTTCATGTTTGTAACAATGTTGTAAAAGTCGGACCAAAAGTCGAGCTAGAAAGAGCAGTGAGTCATGATTCAAACGGTTGGAACAGTTGGATCGTTCAGTTAGACCAGTAAGATAATAATTAAATTAAAAATAGTGTTATATAGTATATACATATATAATATTATAAACTTAATTAGTATAATTTATAGTAAAATTAGCAAAGTCACTATATATGTTTTAACAAAATAAAATCATTGAAAGTAACATCACCTTAACAATCTAACACTGCGTAACCCCTAAGTACTTAATGTAATGCACTAAGACAAATGACTTGATGACTTGTCAAATATTAGAGGATCTTGATTAAGCCAAGCATGAGTCTCTAAAAAGGTATCTGGAGCCTCTGCACTATAACTATCAATGTCTTCTTCAGAAAATGATCCTAAATCAACACCTGCTCCAACTCCAATTCCAAAGCATCCATTCTCAACTTGAGCCTCATTTCCTCTCTCTTTATAATTATCTTTATAAAATAGTTTGTAACAATCATATTATTGAAATTAGTAAAATGTATAATATAAATTTTAAAAAAAAATTAGAAAACATCTAACCTTCATTGATGAAAACTTTTGGCATTGGTAGTGTTGTATCATCATAAATGATGTTTTCTTCAATCTCATCAGCATGAAATGTTTAAAGTAGAGGAGAATCAACTTCTTCAGTTATCCAATATTTAGTCTTATCAATACTTTCATAATCAATAAGGTCAAAAGTTTTGTTCTTGTTAACAACTCTAAAAAACAAATGACAATAACATAGTATTAGCATTCATTTAATTAATTGTTTGAAAAATATAAATTCAAGTAAAGTGTAAAGCTTGGAAAAATATACCTATTTCTCAAACGAAAATTGTAATGAACAAAGACAAGATCATTCAGCCTTTTATGCTCCAACCTATTCCTTTTCTTAGAGTGTATTCTTTCAAAGACACTCCAATTCCTTTCACAACCTGATGAAGATGCAGTTTGGCTTAACAATTGAATAGCCAACTTTTTCACATTTGGACAACTACCTCCAAAATATTGCTACCATTCATCTATCATATCAAAAATAGAATATCATTAAATGATTAAGTCACAAGCTTAATGCCTAAGAATCAAGAATTATGACTTATCAAACTATCATAAAAATTAAAATATAAAACTTTACCAGGTCGCATTGATTTTGCAGATTCAAGGGCCAAAGGATGATTAAAGCTACCACTTCAATTTTGGTATTGTGTGCCTTCTTGCAAGAACTTGGTCTTATTGGAAGCTATTTTCCTATTATAACCATAAGATATCCATTCATAACCTCTGGCTTTTGAGAAAAGTTAGCCTGGTCATTAAAAAAAAGCAGGATTTAAGATATAAGCTGCTGCGTGAAGATCTTGGCAAAGTTGTGTATGCCACATTCTCTTAACAATTCTTGTGTAAGGCTTGTATAAAGTTTTTTTGTTCATAAAAGTACTCTTGATAGCTTTTATTGCCCTATACATACCCTCATAGATATATCAAAATGAAGGCCTATCATGAGAATCAACTATTCTCAACAGCCAAACAAGTGGTTTTACAAATTCAACAATAATCTTACAATCATTCCAGAACTTGTTATCTAATATAATCATTGTTACATCTTTAGCTCTCTGATCTCTATAGTATCTGGAATCTAAAAATGCCTTGCTAGTTACCAGGGCTTATAAATCATGCTTGTGATCAAGAAGACTTTTTAATGCAATAAATGTAGTAGCAAATCGTGTTGGCCCTGGACAGATGATTTCTTTCCAACCTTCTCTTTCCCTTAGCTAGGCAAGTAAAAATACATGATTGTAAATGAATTTTGAAACCTTTGAAGCTCTTGATGCGAAATTAGTAACAATAGTTATTTTGCCAATGTCTGCTAAAATTAAATTTAAACAATGGGCAGCACATGGAGACCAATATATAGAAGGATGCTTGTTAGTTAATAACCTCCCAGCAGCTTTATAATTAGCTGCATTATCAATTACCAAATGAACCATATTATCCACACCAACAAATGTAACCATTTCCAAGAATAAGTTATAAAGAGTTTGAGTATCCTTCACAATATCTGAGGCATCAATAGACTTAATGAACACAATTCCTCTAGGACAGTAAGCAAGAAAATTAATCGATTGTCTATTTCTTTGATCTTGCCAATCATCAACCATTACTGTGCAACCAGTTTTTGCCTAAAAGCCTCTACACTCATCAACTAACAATTGCATCTCCTTTTTCATATATTGCAGTAATTTGTTTCTAAAAGCATGATAAGATGGCCCTTTATAACTAGGTCCAATAGCTGTAATAGCATCTATCATAGACAATCGTAGAGCCACCTAGCCATAGCTAAGTCTGCTCTATGCACGGCTTCCTTACCTGCAAATGCGCTTCTAATTCCCGGTTGTGCATCTGGATGAAATAATTGCCCTTAATTTGTCTCTTTGGGATTACTCCAAAAATTAACCGAATTAATGTAATATAATGCACAATTCGGGTCGTATTCACTTTGAGGAGCCGAAAATGAAATTAAATCCTAGTAAATAAATGCAAGTAACCTAAACTATAAAAAGGATTTTTGATTTGATTATTTCTAATTAAACACCATGAATTAAATTGAAATTAAAATACTTTTTTTATATATAAAAATGATCAAAATGAATGAAGATTAAAGAAATGAAAATGAAACACACAAATAACAATGATAATAATCAATCCTCCAATTCAATAACACAGGCAATCCTTACTCTAAAAGATACAGGAGTCAAAATAATGAATTTACAATTATAATTAAGCTTTTAATCCAACAACCGAGCCACCTCGGATTGCCACAAAATATTTTCCTAAAATCCCAACTTACTAACTGCAACCAGAATATTAAAATGGGATTAAGGATGCTAAAAACCAATGCTTAATTAGAACTCTTAAATCCAAAACAACAGAATTAAAGTTAGCAAGAGACAATATGATCCAAGATCTCAAGCCACCTTAGAAAATCACAATATATTAACTCCAAAATCAATACAAATGTCATAACCACAACATTATAATTGAAATTAAAGCTATAAACAGCCCAATGTCAAATGCTAAACAATAATTCAGTCACAATAATCTCCAAATATAATCAGATTAAACAATACAATTATCCCAACAATAAAAAAACTATCCTAAGACCTAGGAATTGTTAAACAATTATTGAGCAACAAATTAAAGCAACTAAAACTCCATTTGATGATTTGGCTTCTGCCATTGTTATTGAATTGGAGAATTAAATCCTTAGCCGCGGATTGCCATGAGGACTGCTATATTCAGAACTCTGCTACAGGATTCCATGGAGGAGACGATGATAATGGTGATTCTGGTTCGCTGTTCGTGTCTCCTTTCAGCCGTCAGTTGCTTTGTCCGTGTTGCTCACGCTGAATCCTCTTCCTTCACGCCTCAGGTTCACTGTTTCTGTTTGTGCCTCTCACCTCTGTACTGAACGCTCGCCGCCAAGTCGTTCTTTCTTTGCTTTTTCGCCGTCCAGCGTTCTGCTTTTTTTCCTCATGTCCTCTCTCGTGCCATCACTCTGTTCAGCTCTAGTTTTTGCTCCCCTTGCTGTCGCTAATCTGTCTGCCACCAGGAGATTCAACGAAGAAGAAGACTGGCGGGAGAATGGAGAGAATATTGGATTGTTATTGCGCCGTCAAGCTAACGTGTGTGCGTCCTCTTTGTTTTTTTTCTTCTCTTTGCCGCCGTCAGCTCCCTTTTCGCGTCCAATATGAAGAAGATGATTATTGGATATTAGGTTGGGGGCAAAACGTTGCGTTTTACTCCCCTTTTATTATTATATTTTTTTAATTTTTTTTCTTTTTTTCTTTTTTTTTTTTTAAATTTTCATTTTTATTTTTAAATCTTCTAAAAACCTGCAAACAAAATTTAAGAATAAGGTAGTATTAATTGTCCTTAAAAATCAATTAATCATAATTAAATCAAAATATGACAATTTTGTCCCTATAAAATAATAATTCAAAATAAAACATATTAAATCAATTAACAATCAATTAAGGTCAAAAGAGACTAATTAAGTTGACAAAACCCATATAAAAGATATCAAAATATATAAAAATAATTGAGTTTGTCACTAGACTTGTCCTTGGGGCAAAGAATTTGTCTATAGGTGCAGATGGCTTTCTTCTCACAGCTTGAGATGGTCTTAAGGTAGAAGTTTGAATATTTTGTTGTGAAGAAGTTGGAGTAGGAGTTTGAATCTGTGTCGGAGGAACCTCTAGCAAATTTGGAGCATCCCCTTCAAATGGTGTGACACTAAGACCATAAGGATTGTCCTCTTCATATGTACCTTGTTTCTTACCTTTCTTGTATTCAATTTCTTTCAAATTTTCTCCCAACCAAAAGCAAACATCACCTGGAACCTTTTTATAACTTATTATATCTCCTTCTATTCTCGCAAGATATTGTTTCATTCTATGTATCCCTCCACTTCCAAATTCCTTTGCACAATACAAACATCTCAAGTGAGGTTTGCCCCTTGGGTTTTTGCTAGCTACTTGAACACAATGTTCCTATGCAGGATCAGCCTTCGATCTCACAGATTGTGTAGAGGGAGCATTGGTGGATACTTGTTGGGATTGGGATGACATCTTCTAATTTCTACAATACAAATATACAATAGTATCAATTAATTATAACTAGTAAACATATTTAGAGAGCATGTTAATTGAGAAAAGGATTTTGAATTTAAGCACTCAATTGTTTAAACAATTAATTATAATTTATAGATCATGCAGGACTGTAAGTAATATTTAGTTTTTTTTCGTCAATTAGAGCCCCCAATAGCCTTCTTTAACCCATCAAGCTTATTTAAGTTAAAGAATAAAGAATCAATCATCATTGTTTCATAAGGCATAAACTTGCAAATTATTAGATATAGTGATATACACTAAACGAGCACTATCAAAATGGTAACAAATATACAAGTATAATCCAACAAATAAAATATGACAACAAAAAAGATAGCTAAATATTCAAATGCCCCATATTTGAATACCAAGATAAGAAGATAGCTAGAATATTAAGTCTCTGACTCTGTACATATAGCTAGGTCCCACTATTTATTTTTCCCAGTATTTATTTTTATATTTCTTTCTAACTTCATTCCAAAGTATTTCAACAAAATCCTCTTGGTTACAGATGGAAACAGATATATATATATCTACATATGTATATGATAGTTACATGCTTCCAAATTGTTTTATCATATTTTTCAGCACATTCAACCTGGTTTAAACACTACTTTAGGAGACAGAACACACATGTAGTTGAAGTAAACACAAGTTGTTTTATCATATTGTTTAGCTCTCGTTGCGACAAAAAATAGATTCCAACATGGATTCCTCGGTTACAACTCACTCAATATATATATATATATATTAAAAGCTTATACAGTTATACGTCGGTCAAAATCAAATAGACCACTCAATATAAATATCATTTAAATACCTGCTATTGGGGGTATATGCTCTCTTTTCACGAGCTAAATCAAGTTTGACGGGACGCTGAAGCAATTCTTTGCCATTTAGCTCAAGGGCCTATGATCACAAAAATGGATTATCCAGTCCATTTCTGGTACTGGTAGTCGACTCTGGCTTTGGCAAAGTAAACAAAGCATGGAGGTTCACCAAAGAAACAACCGATACAAAAGCTTCAAAGATTATTTAAGCAAAAACTTCATAAATACTAATGAACAGATAATTATTTACCTGTTTAGAATCCAACAGATTTGGACTGTGATGACTTCAAATTTATGATCATCTCTGCCTTCAGGTCTTTACTTCTCTGACTTGGATTTTTCCAACACCTTTAAAGCTTCAACCATGGGAACGTGTGAATGAAGATGGACAGAACCAGAAAATAAAACATGACCGTAAATGCTGGTGGACGACGGCACGTATGAACATAGCACAACAGAGCACGGTGGAGCATGGCAGGCGAAGGAAGAAGATAGAGAGACGGAGAAGTTTGAGTTCAACAGTGGTGGTGGGGACCTAGGGCACTCACGAATTCGGTCACGACAAAACACCAAAGAGCCAAAGAGGGGTCTTCCTTCTTTTTAAAAAATATTTTTTGACCTGTAATAAATTAAATATACAGGTTTTGGGCTTTTTTTTAATTTTATGATAATATCCTTCATCCTGTCTGGTTTTAAGAAATTCAGAACGGTTTCCGGCCCAAAAGCAGATAAATGACGGTCTAAAACAGGTAAACCACTTAAGCAGCCCAATGCCTCTGTCCTAGTCGTTGCGTGGACTAAGCGACGATCCAACCGGTCAGACCGTCTAGTTCGGTTCGACTTTTAAAACCCTGGTTTGTAAGATGCAAAAGCAAGCTCATTTTGGTGTTTTATTAAAAGATATATCTATTTAAGGGAAATCAAAGCTATTACTTTGTGAAATTTGTTGTTTATTCAAGTATTCATTTCTTTATAGTTGTCACAAAATACCCTTACTTTAACTAGAAACTTTTTTACTAAGGCGTCACCATTTTGGCTTGAAAGCTCACTTTGCCCAGCCTGAAATGGTTAGGGTTTTTATGGGCAGGGCAAGGGTTTTGCAGGCTGGCATTAGGTAGGGGGCATGCCCTGCCCATAAACACCCCTACTCATTAAATGTGTTCTAAAATGATATTTTTTTATATTTTATCCCTAAAAGATAATAAAATTGTACTTAATGTTACATTTTTATTATTTTTCAGTTATCTCCTCAATCTTTTATATTTAATAGGGGTAACAGTAGAAAAATTTATATTTTGGCTTGGAAGCTCACTTTGCCCAGTCTGAAATGGTTAGGGTTTTTATGGGCAGGGCAAGGGTTTTGCAGGCTGGCATTAGGCAGGGGGCATGCCCTGCCCATAAACACCCCTACTCATTAAATGTGTTCTAAAATGATAATTTTTTTTTTATTTTATCCCTAAAAGATAATAAAATTGTACTTAATGTTACATTTTTATTATTTTTCAGTTCTTTCCTCAATCTTTTATATTTAATAGGGGCAACAGCAAAAAAATTTATATTTTAAATCATAATTTTTTTAAACCAACTTCTTATATTATGCATAAGAGAGGTAAATTACATAATTTAAATGGGGTTTTAAAAGGAAACACCAACCCTATGTTTGATACGGAGGAAATGGAGGGGAGAGGTGGGAAGTAGGGCTGAGCAATGGGCGGGGTGGGCTAACTCGAAGGTTAGCCCATAGCCCGCCCATTTATTCATAAATGGGCATGGGTTAACCCATAACCCGGTAGTAGCCCATTTAACCCGTATTAAATGGGTTACGGGGCAGCCCGTTTGGGCTAACCGGGTTACGGGGTAACCCATTTTTTTTTAAATTTTTTTTTTCAGTATAGTTATTTTGTATATGTAACCTTATGAAGCGTCAATAAATTTTGCATGCCAAATAACAAATCAAATATGAAATAACATCAATCATATTCAATCACACAACCTCATTTAGATTCACAAACAATCAAAGTCTGATAAAATCATAAAAGTAGTCACCAATTATAAAGTCTGATAAACTTTGAAAGTTCCAACTTTCACCTAAAGGATAAAATAAAAGCTTAGACAAGCATGAAGGTTTGACAAAAGATGAATAAGAAACAATATCATCAATTAAATGAAGAATAAAAATATTTTTAAAAAATTAAAACTTAAACGGGCGGGTATGGGCAGCCCAATACCTTGCCCATAGCCCAACCCGTTTAATGGGCTACCCTGCCCATTTAAGCCCGCCCGTTTATAATCTCTTATTTGAGCTAATTGGGCGGGCTTAAATGGGCAAAAATTTCATAGGTCATGGGCGGGCTAGCGGGTAATGGGTTTGTTGCTCACCCCTAGGACTGGGAAGAAAAATTTTTGATGAACTCCATTTAAAAAAGTAAAAAAGTAAAGTTTTAAAATTTTAACAAAAGAAAGTTGTAACATAAAATATTAATAAAAATTAGGAGTAAGATCCATTTTTGTCCTGAAAATATTCACTTAAGAGCAGTGTGTATCCGGAAGTATTTTTTGAAATAACATTATAGTTGCAAAAATGTAGCAATGTGGATCTATCCTACCAGATTTAAACGGTCAACGTTTGTTGACTAAATTATGTTTAGGCGGCAAGGCGACGTGGTATCCATCCATCTCATCCTCTCTTTCCGGTTTCCAAGTGGGATTAATAAGCGAGAAAAAAAATTAAAAAAAAATAATGATGCGCCTGGTAAGTTCTTGGCGACTTTTGCCTTATTCCACTGAAGAAATTCAAGACGTCAACTTTTGCCTTCCCAGTGACAAAAATGGCAGAGATAAAAGCCTCCAAAAATCAAAATGGAAAGGGAACTGAAGAAGAAGACCGCCAAATCGAAGAAGGCGTGAGGAGATGCAGAGTTCCTGATGACAGCAGGAGGCGACTGAGTAAAGTTTCATTCTTTCTTCTTCCGCTTCCTGCCTCTGCTCTGTTCATGGAATGGAGTCACCTGCAATGAAATCAAAAGCCCAAGTGCCTTGTCGAGATTGAGTTCCTTGGTTCTTCCCAACAGCCAGCTTCTGGGTTCGATTTCGGAAGAACTATGAAACATCTCATACCTTCGATGTCTCGATTTATCCGAACATTTTTTCCGTGGCTCTTTACCCAGTTCTATTTTCAACTCTCCGAAGTTTCAGGTTTTCTCACTAGCTGACAATGTCATCTCCCGTGGGCTAAGTTGATTGGCTAACTGAAAAACCTCACTCCTTTTCATTAATTTTTTTTAATTTTTTCCTGCCAATAAATCCGAGTGTAATTGTTGATCTAGTGCTTGGTTTAAATTTTTTTTCTCGATTGCTATGAGGTTTCAATCTGAATCAGGTGATTCTTTGTTTTGTTTTTTCAAAGATTGGTTTTCATATTTCAAGTGGTTTTGAGATTTGAAATTTAACAATTACCAAAAAAAAATCGTTGATTTTGAAAGAAAGATGAAAGCCTGAGCTGTTTCCCCTGAAACGTCCAAGGGTGGTAATAACTTATTCAACAAAAAGCTAAACGGATTGGGTAGAACAAAGCAAGGGAAAATAAGAGAAAGCTATTAAATAATCGGTAATGGAAGTTTGAAGAATGAAGCATATTAAAATCAGAATCGTCTCTTTGATGGGCGATAAAGGGGAAGCTATTTGTCTTTTCCAGATTGTTCTTCTTCCCCTTACATTGATTTTTATCTGGTTTTGGGTTTTCTTGTTCATGAACCGATGTTGATGAAGGGCGAGGGGGTAGTTTTTATTTATTTTTTATTTCCTCTCTTTTTCGTTCGGTGAGGGTAATGATGACGTGGCTTAACATATTGTCCGTGGCAAAGCCGCCTAAGCATAATGCTTAGGTTAACATACGTTGTGTTTGTTAAGATAGAGGTGGGAATGACGGTTGAGGACAGGATTTATAGGGTTGAAATTTTAAAAATATTTTAATTTTTAAGGTCTGACTTTTAAACTAACACGTTCATGGGCCTGTGAGTTTCGGCTTGTTTAAAAAAATATTATTTTTTATATTTTTCATATTTTTTATAAAAAATAAAAATAAATCAATAAAATTATTAATAAAAGACGTAAATGTGAATAAAATTAAGTTATAAATATAAAATATTATCATATATAAATATCTATTAATATCTAAGAACATCTAAAATATTCATTAACAAAATAACATCCAAAAGTTTTATCTGTAGTTTAAATGTGCAATAAACAAACACTATCATTAATTTTTTGAAACTTCATTATTATTATAATTAATTGTCTTCTTCATAATTATTTTTTTTGTAACAAAAATATCAAGTTTTTCTTCTTTATAAAAATTTTACTTTTAAATTTTGCAATCTAGCTATTATTTTACTTTAGTTTGAGAAACATTGTTGTTAAAACTCATCTAATTTAAATCATAGAATCATAAGTTATATAAGCATAAAAATACTCTTTTATCAAATATATATAGTTTAAAAATATCAATGCATATGATGTAAATCGAATTATTATTCAAGTCTAAATTAACCACTTTTTTAAAAATTTAATTAGACAAATGATTGTCTAAAACTAAATAAATCAAACCATTCTGTGAAATTTAAATTTAAAATGATAATAATAAATAAATATTTAAAATATTATTAACGATGTAAAAAATTAATAATATTAAAATTACACAAAAAATTAAAAAAACAAATTATAAAAAAGCCTAAAAGGACCGGCCCGTTTAAGCCAATTGACTGGCCTTATAGGTCTTGTTTCTCATTTGAGAGGAAAAATTTCAAACTCAATCCTCGTAATTTTCAAGTTTGAACAGGTCAGCCCAATGGGTTCAACCCGTTTTTCCAGCTTTAAAGGTTCTACATTTTTGTTACTTCTAAGATAACATTACTCCAAAAATAAGATATTTTAGTGAATATTTTCGGAATAAAAATAAATCTTATTCCTAAAAATTAATTAAAAATTTTGAATTTTATTTTTTTAAAGTTTTTAAATTGATCTTATTAAATTTTTTTTTCACCCTCTCTTTTATTTTTCTCATGAAAAAAGAAGAAGAAGAAAACTTGTCAGAAGACTCTCGCAGAGTTGAGAGGAAAAGGACAGAGCGAAGAAGTCTCTAGAGCCTAGAAGGTGATTGGAAGGAAGAGAACAGAGAACGTCCGGTCATCCACATCTGCTATAAATAATTCTATGTAAATGAATTCCAAAATTTTAAGGAGTGAAACTGGAGCACGGTGAAACAGACTGAAGAGGAAAGAGGGAAGTGAGTGGGGAGAACTCTGATTCTCAGAAGGAAGGGAGCCTTCATCAATGGCGTCTTCTCTCAACAAATTATCTCCATACAATAAATATGAGATAAGGAAGAGGAATCCAGACCCTAAATCATGCGCTCTTCTGGTCATTGACATGCAAAACTACTTTTCTTCCATCGCCAAGCCCATCCTCTCCAACCTCTCCACCACAATCCATCTCTGCCGGGACGCCTCCATCCCTGTCATCTTCACGCGCCACTGCCACAAGTCCCCCGATGACTACGGCATGCTCGCTGAGTGGTCGAACGACGACCTCGTCTTCGATGGCACCCCGGAGGCGGAGCTTATTCCCACACTCGATCGGAAGCCCGCGGATATGGTGGTGGAGAAGAACACTTACAGCGCGTTTAGGAACACTAATTTTGAGGAGAAGCTTGTGGAGATGGGGGTAAAAGAGGTGATTGTGACGGGGGTGATGACGAACCTCTGCTGCGAGACGACGGCGCGTGAGGCGTTTGTGAGAGGTTTTAGGGTATTCTTCTCTGCGGATGCCACGGCGACGTCAAATTCGGAGCTCCACGAGGCCACTTTGAAGAACATGGCTTATGGGTTTGCTTATTTGGTATGTTGTCAGAGGCTTCGGCATGCTCTCTCTGTAAAATAAACCTTCGAGACAGATTCTCTATGTTTTAAATAAAACTTCTTTCCTTCTCCAAAAGAACGTTTTGGATTGCTAATAACTGTGCTCATGGAAGCAAATTACTAGTGTATGCTAAATGCAGGGGATCCAAACAGGGCCGAAATTGGAAGTATAAATATTTCTCATGCTGAGACCTAAGAAACTGAGCCTGGTCTATCGTTGGATGAAATGGTATAAACTAGCATTACAAATATGTTCCCCACAGGACTGCACAACTTTACTTCTCTGAATTAAATAACATGGGAGTCTATCCATCTCATTTATGGCTCATGAATGGCATCACTGCTTGTTAAGTTTAGAAGGCTGCATATCATTACCATAGAGACAAAAGATTACATTTGGTTTCTTCATCACTCTCTGCCTTTAGGCGCAGAGGTAGAGATTGATTAAGGATACAAAATTGCTTTGATCAGTAGTTATCAGATAACTTGGCAAGGAAAGGAAGTTGGCAATTTGATTACCCATTCTGCATGCATGATCTTCACCCGCCAATCCCTATGAATATAGGAGTCTAACATCATTAACAATGTCTCTAAAAGGGTAATTACTTGTAATCCCTTATTTAGCGGAGTAATGGTTTTATACAGTCAGTTTCAAGAGTAATTTTCCTAAAACCTCTGTTCCAACACACAATGAGACAGAAAGTAGTACCAAACATTTTGACAATAGTAGGTGGAACAATGGTAAGTTTACAGCAGAAACCACATATCCAGTAATTGGAATTCTTAATCATCGGATAAGTTTGGATGTTATATTTAAATTTGTCCCAAATGACTTGGATCTTCCTTCTTTGTTTCTCGCTATGAACTTTTTTTGGAACATTGGTTCTTGATCTTTCCATGGCGCTAGAGGATGTCAGTTCCTATTTACATTCAGAGATGGGGTTCTGACGCTGCAGAGGAATTTATGTTGTAAATTTTGGTAAACACATGCCATCAAGATTTCACAGGGAGAATGATTAGCGTTCTACTAGCTAGAAGAACTAGTTGACGTGATCTCATGTTTTAGGTAAAAGATTTTCATGGATATGAAGTAATTCATCTATGCTCTGAAGCCTGATTTTCCGAACATATATAATTGAATCTAACTTCTTATTCTGTGTATCGTTGAGGTCATTTAGCAAGAACATTCTTTTGGTACATAGAATAAGTTTAACTAAATCTCTACTAGAAATGCCGATTATTTTAGAAAGGCAGGTTGATCATAGGAACTGAGTTTGATTCATTTCTTTCATACCCTTATGCTCTTTCAGTTTTTAATATAGAACCTAAATGTTGAAATGATTTTAATCTTAAATATAAGACTTATTTTTTATATTTATCAATTTTTTCTAAATTATCTCTATAGATACTCTATCAACCATAATCAAGTAAAAACGATAAGGACGATATTAAAGAAGATGATTATGATATTTTAGAAAAAAAAATATCATATTTTTTATAATTAACTAGTTTACTTAACTTTTTTAATTTAATCACATTAGTTAAATAGGTCTTATATTAAGGATTGGAGGAGTATTTCATTCCCCAAAGCCCAGTTTAGAACTAAAACAAATTTGGAGTTTTTGGGATCGTATAAAAGTGAATGGGTATTCAAAACAACTTAAACTTACAAAATATACAGTTGAAATAAAAGTCACTTTCACGTGCACTATGTTTAGTACAAGGGGTGAGAAAATTTTAATGAATGTGATTTAAACGATTGGATAGATGAGGTTATGAAGTTTTGATAAAAAGAAGATTTATGATAAAAGAAAAAAATTAATTAAAGGTTTTTAACCTCTTTTTTTAAAAATTTTTAAATTGAATTTATTAAATTTTTTTTTACTCCTCATCTTCCCTCCCCTTCCGTTCCAGTCGTAGCACACAGACTTCTAACAAAACTTGAGAAGGCCCATGAATGGCAAAGACGTGGTATTTTCAGATACGCAGTGAAGGGCAGGTAAATAGAATTTTCATTTCAAACCGTCACGCACCCACTCACATGGCGCAGCCACTTAAAATAATAGCCATTGCCAACTGAAAACACCCACACAGAACCTGGTACACTATCGATTTTTGGACTTGTGTGACCGACTGAAGATATTTTCTTGTGGAACACTTGCGTGGATCCTCCTTTCTAAGAGCCTTCCGAACTTAAATTTAATTGAAGGCGTAGAGCAGAAGCAGGTTGCTCAAATTCCTCCTCAATAATGGCACTGCCACAGGCAACTCAAGGCAGATGTGCAGTGGTAACCGGAGCAAACAAGGGAATTGGGTTAGAGACAGTGAAGCAGTTGGCTTCAGGTGGGGTGAAGGTGGTGCTCACAGCAAGAGATGAGAAGAAGGGTCTAGAAGCTTTGGAGACGCTGAGATAGTCTGGTGTTGTTTCTTCAGATCTTGTGCTTTTCCATCAGCTTGATGTTGCCGATGCTGCAAGTGTGGCTTCTCTTGCTCAGTTCATTAAATCCCACTTCGGCGAACTTGATATTTTGGTAACTCTTGGATTGCCTTTGCCAAACTTGTTTTGTTTTCTGATAACTTGGCATCTCTTAGTTATTAACTCAATCACCAATTCCATGCTTTCCAAAATTTCACCACAAAAGAAGAATTCACCACCATGAAAACACGTGTTTAAATTTACTTGTATTACTTCTCTACTCAAAAAAAAAAAAAAAACCCATTGAATGCGTCGATGAAAAGGGTAAACCAAGTAGTATAGAGTTGATCTTTTGAAAAGGATCCATTGCAATACTCATAAAGTTATTGGGCAGATGACAACTCATTCAAATATTTAAGGTTAAAATACACAAAATTCCCTTAAACTTTAGATCATTGCACTTTACCTCCCTGACCTTTAAAAGTTTAAATTAAGGATCTTGATATTTCATGTTTTGACTATCAATCCTCCTATCGTTAAAATTGGCATTAAAGTTAACGATTTTGATCATGTCATATTTTTTTATTATATACCATTTCATTTATAAGAGTAATATTTGGCATTTGACACGTAATTTTATATATTTTTATACTTAAAATAAATATTTAAAAATATAAAATACTTAATAAAAAAGTTTCACATACTTATTAGACCATATCTTTTTAAAAACAAAAAACAAAAAATGCTTAAATTATATATAAGACACCAAATTTTATTTTTTGGATGAAATGGTACATAATAATAATAAAAGAATATGACATGAGCAAAACCGTTAATTTTAACAGCGGGAGAGTTAATAGTCAAAACACAAAAAATCAGGGTTTTTAATTTAAATTTTTTTAAAAGTTAGGCAGGTAACGCGCAACTCAGCTAAAATTTAGGGAAATTCTGTGTATTTTAGCCAATATTTAATTGTTGATAAGGTCAATGATATTGTACAGTCTATGCATGTTGCTGGGGCTTGTTGTTGTATTATTTTTCTATTCTTTTTTTTCTTTTGAAAAAGAAAAGAAATGGTGTGATTGATTTTTATGATATGTATCAGGTGCTCAAAATGTTACCTTGGTTTCTTTCAAACTTAAGTACTAATTAAGCATGATTTTTTGACCAAAAATTAAGCATATATGATTCAATTGCCAATAAACTTGTGCTTGTTTTGTTTTCCTTGTGATGAATCCTCTTATTTGCTTTGAGGATTCTCATTACTTGATATGGATATGTGGTTTCATGTCGTCAAGATATCATATTGGTAACAAAATGCAGGAATTTCTGGAGTCATGTATGGTGACACTTCTTTGATACCTTTGGCAATCACTAATGGAGAGGTAAGACTATATATAAAGGGAATAGACTTTTAATTCTTTGGCCCTTTGATTTATTTTTACACCATTCAGTTTAATTCATCAATAAATAATCTTGTAACCTAGTGACATGTATGCAAGTTCTCATATAATTAGAAGGTCATAAGTTTGATTCTGCCTCTAAGTTTATGTCGTTAGTGAAGTTCAATTGCTCAAAATTTTTTATAAATTAGCATTCATTCGATCCTTGTCACATTACACCAGAAAAGCAAATTAACCCTGGAATTTCGATGAAATACAATTCCATTGCTAATTCACTGTTTTTCAGTGTGTTAAAAAGAAAATATATCGTTACTCCTCTTTTCTTAATTTGTAGTTATCATCTGGTCTACTTTAATTAAGACTGTTAATTGTTTGAGCGATATAATGAATATATTAAATTTCAAAAGGAAGACTGAGTTAACTTTTCTTAATGTTTGTATGTCAAAAATTTCTCTAACAATTAACCATTCCGTGCACTTCACAGGAAAAAAAGTCTAGAAATATATACATATTAAGATGATGCTCAGCTATTTTATGACATTTAAACTATTAATTTGTAGGCACTGTCAGAGGATGAGAGGAAAAGAGCAATGAGTGAACCATATGAATTAGGGGAAGAATGCTTGGAAGTAAATTATTTTGGTGCAAAAAGGACAACAGAAGCTCTTCTTCCCCTTCTACAGTTATCAGATTCACCAACAATTGTCAATGTGGCATCATTCTTGGGCAAGCAAGAGGTATTCACAAATATTTCATTCTGTTTGTGTGAGGGTACAAAAAATTAATATTTTGTCCTTATATTTTGATTTCATTTTAATTTAGTCCATAAATTTTAACTCAATATAACTTAGTCCCAGTATTTTTAATTCTATTACAATTCAGTCCCTAAATTTTGATTGGATGAAGCTCAATCCTTCTAGTTTACCATATTTAAAATATTAGTCCCTATTTGTGAGAATGTAGAATTATAAGTTTCATAATACAGACTAAAGTTTTAATTAAATGGTTGAAAAGAACTCAAGGGATTGAATTATAACGAGTTAAAATTCAAGGACCATTCAACTGAGTCAAAACAATAAGGATTTAGTTGTATAAATTAAAATTTAAGGATCAAATTACAATTGAGTAAAAAAAATATAAGGATCAAAAGATTAATTTTCTCATATATATACATATTAAAAACTTTCAGAATTAAAGATAAATTTGAAAAGTTATCAAATTTCAAGGTTCTTTTTTTGTTCCAATTAAAATGTATATTGAAAGTATTTTATGAATAGGATCCTATGAGGAGTTTATATTAAAACCTTTCAGGATTAATATTTTCAACGTTCATATTTATATGTATTATTTAGTTGTTTGACATAATATATCCTCAGTAGTCTTTAATTTTCTGAGACGGTTGTTCATTGTTTCAATTTGCACGACATTATTAAATTCAGCATTTATCAAATGAATGGGCAAAAGGAGAGCTGAGTGATGCAAGTAAGCTGACAGAAGAGAAAGTGAATGAAGTAGTGAAAGAGTTTCTGAAAGACTTGAAAGAAGGTTCACATGAGAGGAAAGGATGGCCAAAGATAATGGCAGCTTGCAAAGTTTCTAAAGCTGCTTTGATTGGCTATACAAGAATTGTGGCAAACAAGTATCCCAATATGTGCATCAATAGCCTCTGCCCTGGCTTTGTGAAGATAGATGTTAATGCCAACACAGGCTTCTTCACTGTCGAAGAAGATGCTTCCAATGTTATCAGATTAGCATTGTTGCCTCATGGGAGTCCATCAGGCCTCTTCTACAATCGCACTCAAGTCTGTCCCTTTTAATTATTGCATATATAGCATGATGAACATATGAATCTATGTATAATAAGAAGATGGGTGGGTGATCTGTTATAGCCACCTTAATCACATCCTGTGTATGCAGATCAAGGTATTGAAAATCGAATCGACTAATAAAATGATCGAGGCACTAGTTCAAGAGTCAATGGTTTAAAGTACCACTAACCCTAGATCAGACTAATCAAATAATGTTCAAATAAAAAGTCATTTATCAACAAGTATAACCCCACAAAATAAAGTTACTAAAGCACGAGTATGGATTATTATTATTATTTTTTAAACTCTAAATGATGTCATTTCAGACTCAATAAGAAAACAAAAAATAAAATAAAATTCAACTCAGTTGACTCATCCAAAACTTTTGACCAGATTGGCCAAGGGGCTGGTTCACCAACGTGAATCATATAAAATTTCTAGGTCTCCTGTTATCATTCTCCACCTTAAAACAGAAATGTGGGGGATGATCATCAAAAGAACATAATTAAAATGCTATGTATCTCATAGATAGATAAAATTTGTGTTTGGCAACACACAAATTTTAGGAGGGGAGGGAAAAATTTTTAAAATTTCCCCTCCCCTCCCCTCCTCAACCTCCCTCCAAAATTAAGAGGATTTGGAGGGAAATGGCAATATTTTGTTATATTATGACCATTATGCCCATATTTTGTCATGTTGTGACCATTATGTTTATATTTTGTCATGTTGTGACCATTATGCCCACGCCTTAAATAAAATAAGAGCAAAATTGTCCGTATTAAAATATTTTTCCCTCCCCTCCCCTCTTTTTTTATAAATCCAAACAAGATAATATTAAAATCCTTCCACTCCCCTCCCTTCCCCTTCCCTCCATTAAAATCCTTCCCCTCCCCTTCCTCTCATTGAGCCAAACATACCCTAATTATTTCCCCTTGTCTTCATCCTTGTGAAATCTCGTTGTGAACCCCACTTCATCATTACTCGCTTCTTTTGCTCATTCACTTTATTTATCTTTTTCGCTCGAAAGCTTTTTGTGTTTTCTTCCACACCAATTGTTCACTATTTTCTGTCCTTTTGCCTCTCTCCCTTGGCTCCTATGTGGGTTGGAACTTATCAATTCCCTTTCTTGAACATTTCTTTTGTAACACCTTTTTTTTCTCCTTTTTATAATATTGTGAAATCAGCTCTCTATTGAGATCTTTCAATTCACGTTTTGTGTAGTTTAGAGTTACTTAACCGTGCTTCTCATTCGTTTCAGAATGATCTAAATAAATATATTGGCAAATGCCTGCCAGTTCATCATCAGCCTCGGACGATTCTTGCATTGTTTTGCTACATGTAGCCAGCTTGATTATGAAGGCTAAATAATCTACAGATATAGGCATAATATTTCATAAAGAAAAAAAAAGAGCAGTTATATTGGCTTTACTGGAATCTACGTTCATTCACGTGGACTGAAATTTGAGACCTCATACTTAAGCGGTCAAAACTCGGTGAGCTAAAACTACAAAGACCAACACCTATTGGTTAGTGGATTAAAGGTTTTAATGCAAATGCTAATTTTTGTTGGCAAAAAATAAAAATAATAAAAATATTAATTTATACGAATTATCTGTAATATTAGAGGGCCGAAGCTGAATTGGCGTTCATGACAAAAACGCGTATATAGCTGCATTCCACGTTGTGGACAAAGCTTAGAGGGCACATGGAGTGTGTGCACTAATGAAATCCCACTATTTTCACGTCTCACTCACTCCACAATCTCCGCATCTATTAATCGTACACAGCTACTACTGCCTCGTTATTTTCTTAATATAAGATTCAGTTGACTAATTAAAAAAATTAAGACAATTATTAATTATTTTGAAATATTTATATTTATTGTTTTTTTCCGATCTAATTTGCCTCATTTATAAAAGTATTTTAGAGATCTCATGTAACATATGATTTAATTAAATAATTTAGTAACTTTTTTATTCTCCACAAATTAATCAATTAGATCATATATTAAGGACTAATGATGGTATTTTTTTTTTTTTGCAAGAGATAATTAAAGAAAAGTTCTCTCAACATAAAACACAACAGCTTAAATTAGAGACTTCTTGAGTTGGTTAAAATTTAACTGTACTTCTTACCCATTTTCATATGCTACTCTAGTTTTATTTGTCCCTTGCCCTTCTGAGAACAACATCATGTGCCCCGCCATTTAAGGACATGCAATCATAAATTTTGATTTACCCATTGGGATTTACATGAACAAACTCATTGAATGTAATCAACCTCGGGATTTTCTTGATCATATTGTTCCTAAAGCCAAAACCGTGCGAAGTTTTTGCAGTTATTTAAGCCTTCATGACCGAAAAATTTGCTTACACGTTACGAAAATATATTAAAACAGCCTTTTCATTTCTAATCTCACTCCTCTTCTAACACACTCCTTACACTAGCTAGTTGCTTATTTTTAAAATTCTGTAACTCTCGCTATAGCTACTCATAAAAACGTAAATTTGCTGGTTTTGTGATAACTAGTTCTGTTCAGCAATTGTTTTTTCAAGGGGGAAAAAAACCTAAAGTGCTCTGAATATCGAACCAGTTTGGGTGCCTATCACTAATTTGATGAGCATGCCAAACTCATCAAATTTAGACTGTCCAAATTTGATTCTAATAGTTCATATTTGATCCCTTTTTTATTTTTTTTAATTTAAAATGATTATTTCAACGCGTATAGAATTTAAAATAAAAATAAGTATTTAACTATTATTTTTAAAAAATAATTTTTATTTAAAAATAATTAATTAAAAATTTTAAATTTGGACTATCCACGATAGATTTAGACAGTTTAGATCTGATGAGCTGATAAGCACCTAAAGAAGCGTGCACACTTTACAGGCTTTTGTTTCTTTTTTTACCCCTCAAAACTGTACTAGCAAAGATTAGCAACTTGTAGTGATGTTTTCCATCGAGAAATTGGCAGAGTCCTGACAAGGTCATTTAATTATATATCGTAAATTATGATTAAAAAAAACAACATGAAGGAAAAATAATGGCCCATTTCATCGATTACATAAAGTTCATCAAGCACAGCCCGGGGACCACAATCATCACAAAAGCCTCCGTCCCATTTGAGTTTGTCTGTCTACACACACACACACGATATTATAGATTCTGTTTCGAGGTCTTCTATATAAATAAAGACACTTACAAGTATAATATGCACGCTCCAAATCTTCTATCTTCTTCCATGGCTCTCTCCTCAAACTTGGTTTCTTTTCTCTTCTTCACAATACTTCTCTTGTCGTCTCTGCAAATCCAAGCCAGAGACAGTCAGTTCTTCAGCAAAGTCACACATCCCGTTATCGACAAGAATAATGGTGAAGAAACCGAGCTCCCCAACGAAAAAGAAGAACCTGTGATGATGAACAAGCCAGATCAGCAAGAGCCCGTCTTCATTCCTGAGATTGATAACAACTATGGCCTCTATGGCCACGAGTCCGCCGGTCCGACCACTACCACCACCACATACCAGCCTTACAAGACTGAGTCTGAGGAGGAGTACATGAGAAAGTATCCAAACAAGTACTCGTACTATAACAGAGACCAGAACGATTTCATCAACAACAACAATAATAACTACTACAAGGATGCCTATGGTAATGATCTGGACAAGAAAAGGTACACAGGAGGAGGATACGAGAATATGTCGAGTAATCAGATGAGGAAGAACCAGAAGCTCTACAACGGCAACAATGGCGGATATGATCATAGGTATCGTCAGTATAACGGTGAGAGGCAAGGAATGAGTGATACAAGGTTTATGGAAGGTGGGAAATACTACTATGAGAACAATAACTCCATGCAAGGATATCAGAACCAGCTGGGGCTTGAGGGTAATAATAACATAGATGAGTTTCAGCCTTGATCTAATTAGATCAGTGATACGTTAGAGGATAGGGTTAATTTATGATGGTTTCTTTAGTTAAATTCTACTAAAGCATACATTTTGGGTTTACCTAGTTCCTGTCATATTCATGATATGGAAAAGTTATGAAGTACGAGAGCTTGTGTGTAGCTTCTGTTAGAGCTATCAGTGAAGTCGATAATGCCAAGTTAAGCTTGCTTATTATTTGTTCCATAGATGTGTGTGTGTGTGTAAAACTTTCTTTGCGGGTTTGTGTCGCTCTTTTCAAATTAATTAACCTAATAATGCCAATGAAAAACAATATGGTGAAGAGGAAGGAGAGATATAATACTGCCCTCTGGTCCTATATATGAGAATTTTTAAGGAATGACATCTTCTTCTTTGCAAGAGATATGTATAGCCAACTTTTTAATTTATGTGATTTGGTTATTTGTACTTTATAAAAAGGATAGGAGGGAGCATATATTATTTTCAATATATTATTCATGTAATTAAAGAGAAATAGATCATATAATAATGGTGGCCTATTTTGAGGGTACCAACTTATCTAGTTCTTTCCAATCATACAATTTGTGCAATGGGCAGTCTAGTTTGATTAAAAAAAATGAAAAGGGAATCAATTAAAAGAAAATTAGAATAATGTGTCCAAAATCGATGAAACTTTTATCTTTTTCTAATTAGAGTTGGGGAAAATTTTAAATGAAAAAGAAAAAAAACTAGTGGTTTTCATCATGGCGTTGGCCCCACAAAATGAGATTGCCATCATTTTTGAACGCTTTCAGAGGGAGCATTAGACTATAAAAGTTGAGTGGTAACTTTCCTTTACATCATGGTTTATGTTAGGAAGAAGACGCGTCTGATTTAATTTGGATCTATTGGTATACTCACACATGAATAGACCAATAGAGCCTATTTTATTTGGGCACAACACAATAGATACACCCTCATGAGCAAAGAAAGAGAATTTCACTCGCTTTGTTTTTCAAAAAATATATGGCTGGCCATATTTAATGAGTAATTGTGTGATATATTTATAATAAAAAAAATCTAATATATTATCCTTGCTTTGAATATCGGATAAGCGATTGTGATAGATATTAGGAATATTTTTCAATCACATATAGTATTTTAATTAAATAAGATATCTTGAAATTGGATAAGATGAATTTTAAATTAAATATGATATTTTATTTAGTTAAAATTAATTATAATTTATATTAAGTTAAGAATTAGTTGATTCGGCGAAATAGTCCCACTAAATAACATCCAAAATCCATAAGTTTATGTCCTTTTGCTTCATATTGGCCAAAAAGGGGATTGTGTTAGTCAAAGATTAGATGAATAAAACAAATTGAGTTGTTAATATATTTACATACCCTTTTACTATTTATATCACCAAATAGCAACAATGAGATATGTAGATAGTGAAAAGAACAGAGACATCAATATATCTAGATTTATTTCAAACTTGTTGTAACTATATACAATTAAAAGTGGGTGGTTGTGTGTGTGCAAAGGTAGGTTCAATTTGATGCAAGAAAACTAGAGATCAACAAATTCAGATTATCTTTAAAGCCTATACAAATTAAAAAGAAATAAACATAGTTGTGTTCAATTTTGTGCTTCATTTATACAAATTGCATAGAAGGAGAAGACCTTAATTATGAAGATGATTAGCCAGTTGTTATCTACTTATCTTGGCATGCAGGCCCCACAAAATGAGATTGCCATCAATTTTGAACCCTGTGAGAAAGGCTACATTAGAATTGAGAGGTTGAGGGGTTAGTTTCCTTCGATTTTGGACAAACCACTAGATTAGGATTGTGTTTTTCAAAGATTATGAAATAAAACAAATTGAAGTTGTTAAGATCAGACAAATTTAACCATCGATTTACTGATGATATTACCAAATCATACCAGCTGGCAAGTTTGGTGACCAAAAAAAAAAACCAGCTGGCAAGGATTCTTAGACTTTCTTGTTCTTTTTGACTTTTCCTTTCGCAATTTTTCTTTATGGACATAGATTCTCTAATTTAGTTTAGAGAGACAGATTTTAAATTGTGTATTGTAGAGTTTAAATGTATTAAATAATTAGAGATATATAGATTGATGATGGCATATAGGGTTAGATCATTTGGAAGGGTTTAGCTTCACCTTTTTTTTTGTTCAATTAGATGCTTTCTTAGTTAAGGACACGAATAATTCTGCTCATGCTAGTAGCAGTTAATTTGAGCTCCTTTATTATGAAAAAAAAAGAAGGGAGCGAATGAATATAAGAACAATAATTAGTAAATTCTCTGCACATTTTTATTGTTTATTGCGTAATAATTAACTAAAAATGGAATAAAATAATCATTTGACTCTGTGGCTTTGAATTAGTTTGTAACTTAGTTTTTAAACTTTAACGAGATATAAATCAAGAATTATAATTTTACTTTGGTTAATATTTCAATCTCGAAACACTTTAAGTTGATACAACTTAAACCCTATAATTTAAAACATTCAGAATCTTAGTTTCTATATTTAAAAAAAAAATTATCAAGACTAACATTATTTTTTCAAACACCAGTTACAGTTTTAAATGGCTAAAAGTATACGTATATAGTTGTGCTGAGTTAAAGTTTAAGTTTCCATCAATTTGATTTTTTTGTCAGAATTCGATTAAGTTAAAACTATAGGAACTAAGTTATACTGAATTAAAATTTAAGTACTAAGTTACAATCGAGTTAAAATTATAAAATCAAATGATTAATTTTTCCTAAAAATTTATACTTCAAAGGATCTTGATTAATGTGAAGCTTTTCTTTTTTCCCCCAACATTAATGTGAAGCTTTTTAATTTAAAAAAAGTAAAAATATACATTTGGTCTTTTAATTTTGTATAATATTTTAATTTGGTTCTTTAACTTTAAAAGACATACTTTTAGTTCTTTAACCATAAAATTTTTAGTTTAAAATGATGATTTTTTTTTATAAGAATCATGCTTATTTTGAAAATTAAATTTAATATGTTAACATCAGAAAATGTTTTATCAACGTTGAAGATCTTATCATCTTTTTTTTTTGTTAATGATTTTAGCATTAAAAGACTAAAAATATAATTTATAAAATTAAAGGGCTAAAAATATATCTTAGCTAATAAAAATATCTGAAGATGACATTGGCAAAAAATAATAATAATAATAATGTGAAGCTGACTTTTTAAAAATCATTTATCATCTAGTAATACTGAATAATTCATGTTCAACTACGGCTAATCGTAAAAAGGAAACATTTTCTTATCATAATTTCTTTTATCTACAAAACTAGATTTTGCGTTCTCATGTTGGCATAGGTCAGTAAAATTTTGTACACTTGAATGTTAAGCATATGAGAGAGAGTGAGAGAGAGAGAGAGAGAGAGAGAGAGAGAGAGAGAGAGACAGAGTGTGTGTGTGTGTGTGTGTGTTGTAATTAAAATGCCACTTCAATTTTTGTTTTTCATGTAATCCAAACCTGAACGTGGTTTTGAGGATGTTGTTTCTGGATTTTTGCACAATGATGAACAGTAGCATTAACAAGAGAACCTAAGAAAATTTGAACTATAAGGATTTATTCCCAGTTAGATAAAATTATATAGACTTTGAATTTTATTTTTCCTAACTTTCTTTTGTCATAGCCATTATTAAGTATTAATATTTGTTGGCCTTATTAAGTATTAATACTGAAACTTTAAATTTTAATCATGTAAAGCTTAACATAAAAATATAATTTAAAAATCTCTTAAGTTTTCCCTCTTCATAAGTAAGACTATTGTTCCATGTCTCCTTAATTCAACATTTGGAATTGAGCTTACATCCTTTTTTTTTTTTTAGAAGTTATTTAACGGCTCAATCCTCAAATATTTACCATCTAAACTTTATTGTTTCTTTCTTTTCTTCTTTTTTTGCCATGTACATCTATTCTTTTATTAGAGACAATCCTATTCAAAATACTATCAGGTACTAAATATAAGTATCTCTCTTAGCGGAAATTTGAATATTGGTGTGTTATTATAAGAGAATAATCCCTTCTACTAGACCCAATCTCCGTTGGTTTAAACTTTATAGTTTCTGTTCACAACAAAAAAAAAAAAAGATTTCTCAATGTTATTTATTTTTTAATTTTATCACCCACAAACCTTTCTAGTCATCATGTAGAGGTTTATTGTTAGATATCACTTCATCCTCTCAATAGATAAATTTATTTTGCGCATATAAAACATCAATCCACTTTATCAATTAAATTATAATTTTTTTCTTAGATTCTCATTATTAATTGCATATATTAAAAAAATTAATTAGAAAATAATTTTCAATATAAATGATTAAAAGTCGTGTTTTTTTTTGGGTAAGGGATTACAGTCATGCTTTAAAGAAATTAATACACATTTTCACAAATAATTAATTCAACAAATTTTTCTAATATTTATAAATTAATTAATCTATATTTAAGATGAGCGGGTGGAGAAAGTACTCCTAAACATGGATATGTAAAATCTTATGAATGTTTTTACATGATTTATTCTCTCTCTCTCTATACATATAATAAACTCTTATTATTAAACTATTATGTCCATTGTTCCAATCATGTGTTTTATTTTTTTTTCCTTCTACGTCAGCATTTAGGGTGAAATAATGCTGATGAAAAAATTAATACAAACGATCGATAACTAACTAATCATATATGATTGAATCAATGTTTATTTTTTTAACGCAAGACAAAATGATATTAATTAAGTAAATTTATTAGGTATGTAAGGATAAGTAACTAATTATCTTTTCATTGTATAAAATCCTAACCCTCCCAGTATGAAATGCATTACAAAGGTGCAATTTTGAAATCAAAGATCAAATGGTCCAATAGTATCAGAAAACTTTGAATTGGAATTTATTTCAAAGTAAAATTTAAATCAACATTAAATTAAAATTCTAAATTATTATCTTTTTTGATAAAAAGATCAACTTCATTAAAAACAAGATAAAAACATTGAAATTAAAAATGTCAGCCTATCACAAGAGGCCCATTTGAACGTAACTCAAATAACCCCAGAAAAAAGGCCTGCCTAGATCAACAACAAAAACAAGACACCAAAAAAAGGAAACAGCGACCACAACAAGAAGAGGGACAGAGATATGCAACACGCGTCCAACTAACTTGAGTATAAAGAAAATCAGCACCTCAAAGACTAGCCAAAACTTGAGCCCTTCCTTGTATCAGCTGCAACCCTACCAATCCAGACATTGTTCGAAGACCCAAGATGCATAACATTAATATGACAAGAGATAGGAAAAAATGCCACTATGAACCACCATCGAACACATGACTGACGGTAGCTTCCAAGCTGCAAGAAGGGGTCTTAGCACGACAACCTTGTTGAGAAGACAAAGATGGCTCAAAAGCCACAAAGAAGTGCCAAAAACCTTGATGAATTGATGCTGAGGAGGAAAGCTGATCAAAGATAATAAAAGCACCATAAAAGAAATAGAACATTACGTAGGCAAAGCCAAAAAACCGTAAGTTAAACATGAGTAGCTCAAGAATTTGAGCAGCTGTAGCACTGCTCATTCCACAGCAGCCGAAGAAGCAATTTTTCACTTGGCTTCAAAGCAGGTCTTTTTGGCAGAAGGCTTACAAAGCCACAGAGAAAGAATAGAGGCCTTGACACTGACCGCCCCCATTAGCTTGGCCTCTCCTACTCGACTTTGGCTGAAAGCAGTCTCGTCATATCGTTCCAAACGTCTATTTTTCAGGCCGCTAGCAGGCCTGTTTATGTAATATATAAGAAACCATATTTTTGGGACCCAAACAATTTGCCAAATAGGAGAAAAATTAACAAACCATGATTTTAGGCAAAATGTACAAAACTATGGTTTCAAAAAAAAGTGAATCCATTCTACTTCGAATTCAAATTGGAAAGTATGATTGTACTTGTTAGAATCGATCTCAATGATTATATGACTTTAACACCCTTCAATTATTTTTTTATAAACATATTTAATCTTATATTTTATAAATATATATACACATTAATTATTTATTAATTACATTATCTTATATATTATTAATTATGTTGGTGAAAAATATATTATTAACAATTTTATTTCTTCAAATTAAAGTATACTATAAAATCTATCTTTTATGTAATTATTATATTAACTTATGCCTTTTTTATTAATTTACATATATAAAAAGTGCTTTTAATAATAATTATCCAAATACTTTCAATTTATCATAATCACTTTTTCACAAAATCTATTCTTTATAAAATCTATTCTCCCGAAAATCTATTATCCGGAAGTTATTTTTCAAATCATAGTTTGGTTTTATTCAAACACTCATTTGAATACCTTAGTGTGAATCAATAATGACCAACGCTTCCTTTTCAGAGATACCCTTGCCTCCTTGGACTCCTCTTTAGTTAGATTTAACCAATTTAATTCGCTTGACGTAATGTTCAATCATGACACTGGCGAATCTTTTCCTTGTCTTAGTTTGCTTGATGGGGTGTTCATCCAAAACACAGGCAAAGCTTTTGTTTGCCTTCGAAAATCACAACACATATTTACGATCCATAAGACCTTGCTTCCAATAACCCGGTCCCGATGAACTGCATGCTGCATGGGGAACAACATTATAGGACCAGACAAGAAGCCGAATGTCCCTCATGCAGTGGTCTTTAAACGTCGAAAAAGTTAATTGGGCTAACGTAGGTCCAATAACCTTACTAGCTATGAAATTTGGACCCACTAACTGCCTTAGAACAGTAAGCGAGAGTACGTCCAGACTCCAAATCCAACCGTCCACGGCGTCTGGAAAGCCGGCTATCATTTTCAATGAGAAAGGATAAACAAAGTTCATAGCCAGTCTGAGTCCGGATCGGAAGGACTTGAGAAATAGAAAAATGGCCTGGCAAGGCTACAAGCAAGAACCGTCAAAAATCAAGAAAAATCCTGAAACATTGCATTTCCTAACAACTTGGCAGCAAACCCCGTGTGGTATAATTCAGAGGCAAACCACGTATTTGAACCCGGACATGAATGAACTGAAAGTGAACATTTAGCTGTAGGCACATTTGGATGCCGCTCAAAAACCCGTACGTGAATTCTTGAAACAGCCGAGAGCCATGGGTAGGGACTTGAGACCTATCTTGTTCATCCTCAAAGAAAACCAGAAAGCAGTTTAGATATTGCTGAGGAACTCAAACCCCACCTCTGACAATCCACTATAAATTAATCAAAGATTGAAGCTTTGATGCATGAACATGACGATCATCCATAATTTGAATAAACAGGTAGCGGTTCTTGCAGAAGGACAGGTGTTCTTCGCTCCAGCTAGGCAGCAACATGTTTGAAAAGAACCACACGCAGATAACAAAACCAGACAAAGAGATGCAAATAAACTTAAAAATAGACTATGGATTACAGCAAAAACTGATTAAACCAAGTGAAATCTGAGGGAAAAAACCAGAATTCGAAGCGAAAAAACTACACTGCCTTTCAGAGACACAGATGCTCTGTACCGCCAATTCTAAATTATTATCAATTCATTTTATTTTTAATACTTATTATTTTATCCTGAAATAATTCTTATAATAATTACTTATTTTAAAAAATTATTATCAATAAGTAATTCAAATATATATATGACTAATAAAAATATTTTAGAAAAGATATTTATTTATTTATTTACAAATAACTAATTTTGTTAATATCTCTAAATTAATTAAATAGGTTTTATGTTAAGAAATACTATTTTCATTCCTTCATATAAAAGTTAATTGACTAATTTGAATAAATTAAAGAAATTAGTTAATTTTTTTATTTGTAATAAATTTGTATTATCTTTCTTAAAATATCCTTACTAATCAACTATATTAAGTATAACTACTATTATTACAGAAATTATTTTTAAAAAATAAATAAATATAAAAAAATCATTGTATTATATTTAAAAATAAAATAAAAATCAAATGACTTTTCATATTACCACGAACCTTGGAGTTAATATATTTTTAGAAGAATTCTCATGAATTCCCAAATCAAAACTACAATTACTAAAAATCCTTTTTTTTTTTTTACCAGCACAATTACTAAGACTCATAGATAACAAATTGAGCAGGATAATAAATAACAACCGCTGATTGGTAGATATTGCTGCCTTATTGTTGGTCTGCCAATATGTTTAACGTTACTGGGGTTATTTCCTGCTACAGTTAATTTGCATTTTAGGGGCATCAATCAAGTGAAGAAATTATAAGGCAAGCCATGGGGACAGTACCAAGTCATGGAAGTCGGCGGGGAAGAGAAGCTGCAATTTCCGTCCCGCGTAGAGGGAGTTTCGCGGTGGGGCCGGCAACGACCTCAGAAACTTTGGTCGAGCAAGTCAATAACTGTTTGTTATTGACTTCTCGCGTCGACTGTCTTCAATGAATTAGGGAAAGTTGAATGACGAGCTTAAGGAACGGAGGGTTGGATAAGCAGTTGGCAGCTGAGAAAGCGGTCGCTGCGATTGGATTGGGATATGATGTTTGCAGGGACGTTCGATTGTCGGGATGCAAGGACAGAGTCGTCGACCTTCCCAATAACCGGAGCAAGGCCCTCGTCTTCCCCGGCGGCGTTACTGTTCCCGACGTTTCTGCATCCATCAAGTGCCATCCTGGGGAAAGCTTCAGAGATTTCTCCCAAGTTCTTTCCTTCCATCAGGTAACTTTCCCAGTGGCGTTATTGTTCCCTTGGATAAACATGTGATTCTGGTGATTTATCCCTGTAATATATTATAAAGTTTTTCTATTCCACACTTGTAAACGGCTTCTTCTACACCTGTAAGTATGTAAACGTCCACTTCGAATTTTGGCTTAATCCACGTAAACGTTTAGTAGATATAATAGAATGAAATAAAATTGAAAAAAGAGTGGTAACGTTGGAGGCAGTAAACGACACTTGTAACTGTGAAAGAAGTAATAGAAAAGACTAGGTAATGATTGATAACAAGTTCCTAATAGACACTGAAACTAAAGGGAAGTAATTTATGGATACATTAAATCTCTAACTAGATTGAGGTTGAAGGATGTCAAGTAATTGCTCAAGCTTTCCAATTGGAAAAAAAATGGTCTCTTATGTGTATTATTTTTTCGTTGAAGAACCATGCGCTACTATTACCTCTGATTTTGTTTTAGCATCCATATATGATTTCAAAAATGAAAATCATTTAACTTTCTAGTTTACACTTGCATGAAACCACGTTCGTACAATTGTAATTTTTGAGAGATATACCTGATCGACTAACATGCACATAACACATATCTTCATATCTACATTTGGTGCAATTTGAGTCATGGAAATACTTCCAAATTTGCCCTGTTGCAGATGTCTGAACAATTTAATTTAGCACTATCTTTATCTGGGAAGGTTCCGTCTGGCTTATTCAATGCCATGTTTGACATGAGGGGCAGTTGGAAGAAAGATGCAGGTTCTACTAAAACCCTTGCATTTGATGGTTGGTTCCTAACTTTGTATAGTGTTGAGTTAGATAGAGCCCACCTAACCCTCTCTGAGCATGTGAAAAACCAAGTGCCTACTTCATGGAACCCTGCTGCCCTTGCTGAGTAAGTATATTTGTTTTTTTTTCCCCTTCTTTTTATACTTTCATTCATTCATTCATTTGATTTCTACTACTACTGTAGTTGATTGTTATTATTTTTACTTTTGTTGTTGTTGTTTTTGTAATAAACCTTTGTTTGAATAAGATTATTTCTGATGTGACCGCAGAATCTATTATGTGTAATCATGGAAATTCAGTTTGATACCTTCAGGAAATTCTTTTAATAGACCTGCAACCTGATGGGGTTTACTTTCAAAATCTGACTGTAACAATTGATCATTGATAATTTACTCAAACTTATATTGCATGAAAGTCAATAAACTGTAAGCTCTTGCTAGGAAGACTAGCATCATAGATATAGATATTTAAGATGCTAGCAGTCTAGAGAGTTTTGAACCTACTTTTTCTTATCTTTCATCCATAGAAAATTTTTAGGTTTCTTTCACCTGAATGGTACGCTGAATAAGACATAATTCTTCAGGTTCATTGAGAAATATGGCACCCATGTTGTTGTTGGGGTGAAGATGGGAGGTAAGGATGTGGTTCATATGAAGCAGTTCAAAAGCTCACATCTTCAACCCACTGAAGTGCAGAGATTGCTTAAGAAAGAAGCTGATAAGAGGTTTTCTGAAGACAGAGATGCATGTTCCGGCTCTGATCAAGCTGGAATATCAGTAACATTCAAGGTTCAGAAGATTAAATGCATCACCATTGTTTTTAGCTGTCTAAAGAGGATTATATATAATGTGGAAAATATGCCATGCACAAGCCTTTCTTCTTGACCTTATTACCAAAATTAAGTTTTAAATACAAATAGTCTACCTGCACATTTATCTGAGTTTCCTCACACGTAACTTTTCTTTTATTGCTTCTGTTCATGATTCAGAACCATTATAAGTGTGAGTTTAGCATTCTGAATTTAATGAAACAATTTCATCTCGTCTCTCTCTCTCTCTCTCTCTCTCTCTCTCTCTCTCAATGGTATGCAGTTTTACCCTTTTTTCTTCTTGCTTTTACTGATAGTAACACTATGAATTTCATCTTAATTACCAGGAACCATTGTGGTGAATGGGAATGGGAAATATGTTGATATTTTCTTCATAAATTGATTTGTTGATAATAAGACTACGCTAGTTTGCTATAATTTTTGTGTGCGTGCGTGCTTGCGTCATGCGTCGTGTGTCATGCGTGTGTCCGTTCGTTCGTTCGTTCAAGAACAATTTTCAATATTAAACATAACAGGCAGGGAAGAAATCAATTTGTAGTTACTTGAATATTAAAATTTTAAAGACTATGTGAAATGTTCTACTTGTCTAAAAATGTTTTCTGTAATCTTTGCAGGATGATGGAGATGAGCCATGGAAGGTTGATGTAGCTCTTGCTGCAGCAGTTAGACCAATTGTAAAAAGTCACTCAACCAAGGAGGTTGGTATTAGTTTCAACTGTTATTGCTTCTTCAATGCATCAAGCAACCATCTTGCTGTTATCACATTTGGGCTGTTATTTGAATATACTTCCAACAGGATCTCATAAGCATTTCTGTTCGAAGGGGTGGTGTTGTTGGCATTCACCAGCACCATAAGGAGTGGCTTTCTACCATATCACAGTCACCTGAGGCCATATCAATGCTGTTTGTGCCTATTACTTCACTGCTTAGTTCCAGTCTGGGCCATGGGTTCCTAAGCCATGCAATGAGTTTGTATCTCAGATGTGTGTACACATTTCTTGATGCCAATTTCAATCTCTATATACTATCTTCAATTTCAGTTGACATTATTATTGCTTAAGTTAGTGTGGTCTATTTTCTCTGCATTTCAGCAAGTCTGATATTATGTAACTTGTCCTTATCTATCATGTGTCTTGGAACCATTGAAACCTCTGGCTTGGAAGGATAAGTGGAAAGGTTTTGATTTTGACCAGTTAGTCTTTGTTCTAGGAGGATGGAAAATGAGATTATTGTGAGTAAAGATTAAACTTTTGGCATGGCATTTGATTCTATATTTGAGACGGAAATGTTTTTCAAGGGTAGAATGCAACTAGGGGAGCATTATCCATTAACATCCTAGCGAGCATGCGTATAGTGATTACTCATTTGCAATTCTTTCACATTCACTCCTATATACGTTCTGACCTGATTCCTTGGAAGCATTAAACTTCCCATCCATTAACATATTTTAGATTATTTGATGAGAGCAATCTCAAATAAATTCATGTAAATTCATCTAGAGTTGTTCTGAAACATTCTGATTAAGCCATTGAGGATTCATTGATTTTTGATACTGCAGTTAAGATAAGAATAATCTTACATACGGATTCAAAAAATGTGGTTTATCTAGTGTGGGTGTTAAATGAGTTTTTATTTGATGCAGATAAACCCCACATAGATGAACTTCGTCAATTTCTTGAATTTCAGTTGCCTCGGCAATGGTCTCCACTGTATGATGATGTGCTTCATGGATTTCGTCCTAGGTGCCAAAAGAACAAAGCGCCATCACTCCAGTTCACCTTGTTCGGATCCAAGCTTTATGTTAACACCATAAAGGTAATTTGTTATTACATTATTTAAAGTCTGAAATGAAAGTTGCATAAGCCTACATTAAAAGAGGAGGGGAAAAATCACATTGTATTCATGTATTTTGTCTTTGCTTTACCATTGCGGCAATTCCACATACACCACCAAGCAATGTAGAAAGGTTCACTCTTAAGATTGTTTGCGGTCTCGTTACATGCTTAGTTTTCCTCCGCAAACATTTTCAAAGCCATGTTTGGTGTACGGAAAGGAAGGTAATCATGGAAAACAAGGTTGATTTTTACTTCTTAATTAGTGTTCGTTATATCTTTATTGGTATTAGTAAACATTGTTTGTCATGATGATGATGATGATGATGATTATTATTATTATCGTTATTATTATTATTAAGTAGGAGTATAGGCATCATTTTGCATCTATTTTTCATTACTTTTCAATAATACCTGACATTCTGCCTTTTAACTTTACAAATATGCAGGTTGACTCTGGATATTGTCCTGTTACAGGTATTCGCTTGTTCTTGGAAGGCAGAAAGAGTGACCATCTGGCTATCCATCTCCAGCATCTTTCAAATCTTCCACAAATCCTTAAAATCTCTTATGATATGGGTTGTGAATCTAATGAAGAGCCAGTTGACAAAGCCTACTTTGAACCTGTGAAGTGGAAAAGGTTTTCACATGTCTGCACAGCGCCAGTATTGTACAATAGTTCCCTTGATGATGAGCCCCCAGCCATTGTAACGAAGGCCTGGCTTGAGGTCAAGCATGTGAAAAGGAGAAAAGTTCTATTCTTGAGGCTTGGATTTTCCCTGGTAGAATCAGCAGAAATTTACAGATCAGAATGGGATGGATCTCCGTTTCCATTTCGAAAGTCAGGGTTCTTTTCAGCATTGATGAGCACAATGCTAACCAAGGAACTGCATCACGTGATTGAGAATGAAAAGCCGACTGAAGATAGCATAAAACCGATAGTTTATAATGGTGAGTCTGGTACTGAGGCACCTGTTCCGATAAAGGCCCCAGAAATGCTCAGCTTTGTGGATACGAAGGAAAAGGTCAGGGGTCCAGAAGACACGCCTGGATATTGGGTGGTCACTGGAGCCAAACTCTGTATAGAGGGAGGCAAAATCTCCATCAAGGCCAGGTATTCATTGTTAGCTATTATGTCAGGAGATTTTGTGACTACATGAGCAAACAGACATCTCTTTGTACATTTAGATACTTGTAAATCTGACGTGTACCTTCATTTATCATTAATCTAGTTTCCATTTTGGTCCTTCAATTGCACGGTATGATTTATTCTTTTCTAATGAATACCTGTATGTATTTTTTTTGTTCTGTTGTATTTTGTTAGTTCTAGTGGTAGAGACCGAATCAGAGGATTTAAATAATAAAGATAAAGAACAGAAAAAGAAACAGAAAAATTCTTCTACTGACAAGTAAGGCAAGGATCTCACACTCACTTGTGAATAGACCTAGGAGGATCTCCCACAAAAATGTAATACTCTCTGAAAATATTCCATGATCTTATTCCAAAGGCATGGTGCCAATTTATAATGGTTACAGAGAGAAGAATGTGGAAACGAATTCAAGTACTGCTCCTAAATTTGAGTGAGCTAATCCCACTTATCTAGCAACTAACTAACCAACCAAGAAAATAGGAATTTAAAAATCACAAATAAAATAAATAATCAGCAACATTAAATCATGAATCCCTTAATCTTCGCTGCCACGTTTCTGCCTCCTAGAATAAGTCAGCTTGAATTTTCCAGGAGTCCTATCATTACTTCCCTCCCGGAAAAACGACTTGTCCTCAAGTCGGAACTGAGGAAATTGTGCAGCAAGCAAATCATAATCTTCCCAAGTGGCTTCTTCGATCGGTTTATCTGTCCATTGTACTAATAATTCCAGGATCCCGTGGGTTGTCCAGCGATGCTGCAGCACTTGTGAAGGAGTGAGCAGTAATTCCATATTTGAAGATAAAGGCAGCGGTGCTGGAACTGAAGGTAAGTCTTGCCCCAAAGCAGGTCGTAAAAGGGAGACATGGAATATGGGGTGAATTTTTGCCGCAGGTGGGAGCTCTAATTCATAGGCTACATTCCCAATGCGACGAAGGACCTTGTAGGGACCGAAAAATCTGGGTGACAGCTTGTCAAACCGCCTCTTGGATAATGATTTTTGGCGATAAGGCTGAAGTCTTAACCATACTGCATCCCCTGGTGCAAATTGCAAGTCGCGGCGGTGGCGATCAGCTTGTATCTTCATGCGGTTCTGTGCTTTGAGTAGGTTTTCACGCAAAACCTTCAGCATGTCATCCCGAAGTTCTAGTTGTTCTTCCAAGTCCGCTACTGCAGTCTCACCCTTGACGTAGGGAACTAGTGGGGGCGGTTCCCTTCCATATACAAGCTTGAATGGGGTGTTGTCCGCAGCAACATGGTAACTTGTGTTGAAGGAGTACTCAGCCCAACATAGAAATTCACTCCATTTTTTTGGTTGTTCATGAGTAAAACACCTTAAGTAAGTTTCAAGACAACGGTTTACCACCTCTGTTTGACCATCGGATTGGGGATGGTATGCAGTGCTCATATTTAAATGAGTTTTGCTCAAACGAAATAACTCTTGCCAAAACATGCTTAGGAAAAGAGAATCTCGATCAGAGACAATGGAGCGGGGCATTCCGTGCAGACGGACTACTTCTTTGCAGAACAACTGAGCTACTGCTTTAGCAGTATAAGGGTGTGACAAGGCCATGAAGTGAACATATTTGCTTAATCTGTCCACCACTACGAATATCACATCAAAGCCCTTAGACTTGGGGAGACCAGTAATGAAATCAAGTGATATGTCTTCCCAAATCTGTTCTGGAACAGGGAGAGGCTGGAGGAGTCCTGCAGGTGCTAGAGTTTGGTATTTGTTCTGCTGGCAGCTAGAACACCTCTATATAAAATGTTTGACATCCTGTTTCATGCCCCTCCAGTGTAGATGAGCACTCAGCCTCTTTAATGTTTTGAGATAGCCCCCATGGCCTCCGGTAGGGGTGGCATGTGCTTCCTTTACCAGTTTGTCACGTAGATCAGCTTGGTTGGGTATGACCAGCCTTGATTTATAATATAATCTGCCACTTACCATATTATAATCAGAAGTTGAATTAGGCGCTTGCTGCAGGTCGTCTATTATGGCCTTGGTGTCCGGATCATCTAGTAAGGCCTGAGGAAGGCGTGCCAAATCATCCACCATAGGGACTACTAATTGGAAGAATTCAGTTGGTTGGGGTCTTCTAGAAAGAGAGTCAGCAGCTGCATTATGCTTCCCAGATTTATACACAATGGAAAAATTGAATGGTAGTAATTTAATGAGCAACCTCTGTTGGGTGTTGGTCACAATCTTCTGTTCTAGCAGGTGTTTGAGGCTGCAGTGATCCGTCTGTATAGTAAAATGGTGTCCCAGAAGGTAGTGCTTCCATTTTTGAATGGCCAGTACTAATGCCAACAACTCCCTATCATAGGCTGACTTAAATCTGTTTGAAATGGAGAAACCCTTGCTGAAATAGGCTATCGGATGCCCTTCTTGAATAAGGACTGCCCCTATCCCATCCATGGAAGCATCACATTCAATCATAAAAGGTAGATTGAAGTCAGGCAATCTTAAGACTGGTGCTGTAGTCAAAGCCTCCTTAAGAGCATCAAATGCAGACTGAGCTCGTCCTGACCATGAGAAAGCATTCTTCTTGGTCAATTCCGTCAACGGTCGTGCTATCAGCCCATAATTTTTCACGAAACGCCGGTAATAGCCTGTGAGTCCCAAAAAACCCCGCAGCTCCTTAACATTTGAAGGGGACGGCCAAGATATAATTGCTGCAATTTTTTCTGGAACTACCTCTACTCCATTTCTTGTAACGATATGGCCTAGGTAGTCAATCCTGGTTTGTCCCAGGAAGCATTTTTTGGCATTAGCATAGAAGGAATGCTTCTGTAAAATCTGCAGAACAACTTGAAGATGTTCTAGGTGCTGCTGCGCAGAGGAACTGTACACCAAGATATCATCGAAAAAGACTAACACAAACTTCCTTAGATAAGGTCTGAATAAATCATTCATGACTGACTGAAAAGTCGCCGGGGCATTAGTAAGGCCAAATGGCATAACTACAAATTCGTAATGCCCTGAGTGAGTACGAAAAGCAGTTTTATGAATATCAGAAGGCAGAACAAGTATCTGGTGATAACCGGACCTTAAATCTATTTTAGAAAAGTACGCAGCTCCATGTAATTCATCTAGCAACTCATCAATATTGGGAATTGGGTACTTATCTGGAATGGTGATTTGATTTAGACGGCGGTAATCAATGCAAAGGCGCTAAGAACCATCCTTTTTGCTCACCAAAAGAAACGGACTGGCAAAGGGGCTGGAGCTGGGACGAATAAATCTGCGTTTCAGTAAATCATTGACTTGGGCTTCAATCTCATTCTTCTGGGAGTGGGGGTACCGATAGGGCCTCAAATTAGGCGGATTTGCATCTGTCTTTAAGGGAATGGAGTGGTATTGACCTCATGCAGGAGGTAGGGTAGAGGGTTCCTCGAAGACTTTTGAGAATTCGTGGCATACTGTCTCAACATTTAACACTTCGGCCTCTCCAGAATCATGTGTTAATAGCAAACTTTGCAACTGTACCTCCGTCCTGGGCTTTGAAGTCACCCCTTGCAGCTTGTATTTCCTCCCATTCAACCAAAATATCATGAACATTTCATTCCAATTAGCTTGAATTGTGTTCAAGGAAGCTAACCATTTGATCCCCAAGACCAAGTCAGTACCACCTAATGAGAAGGGGAAGAAGTCTTGCTGGATGATTAAATCTGAAATTTTCACCTCTAGAGCTGAGCAAACTCGATGACATTTAACTGTGCTACCATTGCCAATCTGGACTCCGAATGGTTGCACCTGCTGTACGGGAAGATTCAATTCATTCACTATCGAATCTGACACAAAATTGTGCGTGGATCCACTATCAACCAATACAAGAACATCTCTGCCACGAAGGGTTCCTTGTAAACGCATGGTGGAAGCAGAGGCTTTGCCCAGTATAGCGTTGAAGGAAATCTCAGCATCTGCCACTTCTGCCTCGGCGTCGACCTCTTCAATTAGGGGAGGCATCACGGTCTCTCCCTCTTCAGCAATTTCCATTAAAGAGAAGGACCCAGCACAATGGTGACCTGGACGGAAGGGCTCGCCGCACCGGTAGCATAGGCCTTTCTCCCTCCTTCGTTGTTGCTCGAGAGCCGCGGCCGAGGGGACTGGTTTGGTGCCTGAAATTGACGCACCCATGGTTCTGCTCGTGTTGGCTGAGTTGGGCTTAAGGTCTTTGGAGCTGTAGGGCGGTGGATTGAACCTGGAATAGTGATTGGGCTTAGGCCCAATAGCAGATTTCATCTTCTTCTCATATTCCATAGCAAGGCTGGTGGCTTTATACACGGTTCGTGGCTTATGGATTCGGACGTCCGACTTAAGCTCCTCTTTGAGGCCATTAATGAAGACGCCTAACAAGCAATGTTCCGGCCAGTTTCTCACATGCGCAGATCGTCGAGCAAACTCAGCACGGTAATCCTGCACCGTTCCTGTCTGTCGTATACCACAAAGGTATTCATCTGGGTTTTGGTACTCTGGTGGCCCATAATTTTCCTGTAAAATCTTCACGAGTTCATCCCAGTAAAGAAGCGTCCTCTCGGTATTGATCCATGAAAATAGGTCCAAAGCGTCTCCTTCCAGATACATTGAGGCAACATCTACTTTCATCTCCTCGGGTGTTTCGTAGTACCTGAAATATTTCTCAGCTTTCAAGATCCACCCTCTAGGGTCTCCACCGCTGAATTTTGGAAAGTCAATTTTTGTGTACGGCATGTGGCGACGAAGGGCTGATTCAGGGTCATCTTCGCTATCGGCTTCCCAGTGTGACCGTTGGAAGCTTCTTCTTCGGTTCCGATCAGTTGCAGCTTCCAGGCTAGCCACTCGGTCTGCCAAAACTTCCAGCGTTTGTAGACGCGCAGCTATGGTATTCAAGGGATCGTGGTCACCGGCAAACGGATTCTCCGGTGGCAGCGTGTTGCGTGAGGATCTGGTTTCAACCATGGCTCTGATGCCAAATTGGTAGAGACCGAATCAGAGGATTTAAATAATAAAGATAAAGAACAGAAAAAAGAAACAGAAAAATTCTTCTACTGACAAGTAAGGCAAGGATCTCACACTCACTTGTGAATAGACCTAGGAGGATCTCCCACAAAAATGTAATACTCTCTGAAAATATTCCATGATCTTATTCCAAAGGCATGGTGCCAATTTATAATGGTTACAGAGAGAAGAATGTGGAAACGAATTCAAGTACTGCTCCTAAATTTGAGTGAGCTAATCCCACTTATCTAGCAACTAACTAACCAACCAAGAAAATAGGAATTTAAAAATCACAAATAAAATAAATAATCAGCAACATTAAATCATGAATCCCTTAATCTTCGCTGCCACGTTTCTGCCTCCTAGAATAAGTCAGCTTGAATTTTCCAGGAGTCCTATCATCTAGTTTGGTGCTGCCAATAGGCTTCCGTCTGAATCACTTGGCTGCTGCCTTGATATTGGAAATTTAGCACTTAGACGCGATTGGATTGGAGAACAGGAGAAAAGTTAGAGGGGATTTATTTTATTATGTGGCATACGTCAAATAGGATTGCTTCCGCCTTTCTTGGACTCAAGGAACCTTGGATATCAGAGAACAAAGTTGGATATGTTTCACAGACATAATTGACACCAGGAAGTAACAAATTAATGCAGCTCCAAGAGGTGGAACATGTAAGAGTCATTATCCCCAGAAATTAAGAAAATCAACATCATCGCCCGTACTCTTTTGTAAATTTTCTCTTATGTGCCGCTTTTCAAAATAAAATATCATTATATTATTTTTATATATAACTTAGCATATATGTGTGTTATGTATATAGAGTTTAATATACAAGGAAAACTAATTTACAAGTTCTTATAATTTGCCTCGGTTTTGAATCTAGTCCCTAATGCCCGCCAACCCTCCACCGAAAAAAAAAAAAAAAAAGGAATCGATCTTTTCACTTTACACAATTAGATCTATTAGTCCCTTAACTAATGACCGTTATCTATCTCTTTCCCCCCACAATCCCAAAAGTTTCACCAAAACCCTCCTTCCTCCTTCTTTGTTCGTTCATTGCTCAATATCTCTGTTCATTCCTCCTTCGTTCTGCTATAGAAGAAATTGCAGCGATTATGGCTGCATTTAGCCGCCGACGGCTATTTCTCATCTGTCTCATTGAAATTCTGCACCATTTTCGGCGAGCGAAGTGAACCTAGCTCGGACTCCGATCGTCCTCCATCTCTGTTGGATGAGTATTCGTTGGTGGCTTCGAGTTTCTCCGATGAGAAATTCCTCAACACACTTGGAGATTAGTTGTCAAAGAAAAACAACTTTCTTGGCCACAACTTCAAAACTAGCTTCGCCAAAATCATTTCGAAGTTCGAACCACTGCTTCCCTGAGCTTTCGGGAATCTAGATCAATGGTTTGATCTTAGTTGAGGGCATGCGGCAGAGAGAAGTATTAAATTTGTGCAGTTTTACTTCATTTTTTGAACTCAATGGATATGAATTTACCCCAAAAAAAAAAACCGTGTCACAATTACCAGTGGAGCCAAAATTCACAGTGTAAATCGAATTGATAAAATTTTTTTCTCTTCCAGAAAAATCAAGGAGACTACTAAAACAAGAAAACTACAGTCACCATCTACTATACCTATTACCTGTAGAAAATGCATAAACAAAATCAAGGAATCAAGCAAAATTTCCATCGTCCAAAATCGCAACTCATCACCGAAGCTAGACGGAAAACTTCATCAGAATTTGGGCAGCAGCGAGAAATCTTTACTTTCCCAAAGGCATAGGAGCATGGAATAACTTGAAGAGTAGGAGGAGAAGAAGGAAATGGCTTTGAGCGCAAGGCTTTCATCGGACACTGGACGAAGGTTAATCGGAGAGAGGAAAATAGTTTGCCAGAAAGTCATTAGGTAAGGAAACTATGTGGAGGAAGTGAATGGGGATTAGATTTTAGTTTTATGAAAAGGAGGCAGTGCGAATGCGAAACCGTAGATGGCCGTAGGATATGAAGCGGCAGAGATTACCTGGGAGCGGGCCTTATGCTATAGCATCAGTAACTTACTTGAGGTCAGAATGAATCTACAAAAATTTACCATGGAAAAAAAACATACAATAAAATTATTTAACAGTAACAGTAATACTGTCAATATTTATTTAACAGTTTTTAATTTTAGGGACTAAGCGACTTAACGGTGTCAACTTAAATGACCCAGTCAAAAGGGGAGAAAAAAAGGCCTGATTGAAAACTGAGGCAAACTATAGAGATCTCCAACCTAGTTTTTCCTTAATTATATTAACAAACTAATTAATTATTCCAAATTTCGAAAACTTGATAAATCATTTTATTCCATATATAGGTTTTAATAAATTTATTGCATATAATAGCTTAATGGTTTTAACTAGGCATGAAAAAGAATTAATTAATAATAAGTCATGCAACTGATTCATGTCCCTAATATGGCAATATTACAAGGAGGCGATGCTACTCTCCGTAGTAGCTTCTAAACCTTCGGAGCCTAAACAAATGTTTAGAAATGAAAAAGGAAAAAAAAAACAAAAAGAAAAAGGAAAAGGAGTGAGACAAATGTTTCAGTCAAAACCATTTGGAGATCCTAAACGCTAAAATGGTACAATAACCATATTTTCATCAATCATGTACTTCTAGCCATGTTGATTGATTTGGATTATATAAGTACCTCTGCAAATTAAATATCTTGATGTCAAGATAACATAGCAAGTTCATACAGAAACTTGTGCCCTTCATAAAAGTAAAGAATGGAGGAATATATAAAAGTAAATACTTAATTTTCGTTCGAAAATTAGATATTAATCATTGCAGTTAATGTCTTGATGATGCATATTCAATTGAAACCCAAACGACGTAGCGCTGTAATATCAATAAATGGTACTCATCATCCATAAATCAGGTGCTGCATGCCTGCATGCAAAGTTTAGCGGGGGAAAAAAATTAATCAGCGAAGGCTATTGGTATAAAAAAAAAAAAATTACTGCAGCAGATTAAGAAGAATAATTAATGCTTTGATATTTCTTTTTTATATTCTATGAATCAATAAATTTCCTAGGGATTGATTTAATGCCCGTTAGTCTATTGTAAATTTTATCTTACGTGTTGCTTTTCAAAATAAAATATCATTTCATTATTTGTATATATAATTTAACATATGTGCGTGCAATAATATATATGCAATTTTGTTACCAAAAAAGAAACATGTAGTTTTTTAAAATATATAAAAAAGAATTTGTACGCAAATATCATTTACTATTTTACAAAAATATTAGATCTTGAAAACGGCTTAGAAATATACTGTGCGTACTTTAATTAAAAATTCTAGAAATTTTAAAATGCTGTGAAATTCAAGTGCAACGATCCGTATGAAATATTGGGAAAATAAATTATTCACAGTCATTATAATCTCATGATAAATATTTATATGCATGCAGTGCTTAGGTGACCAATAAGAAAACATTAGCATTTGTAAAGTGAGAATAACTTTACTCTAAAGCCTTTAACTGACTCCGTTTACTTGACAGAAATATTACCATTCATATTTTGATGAAAGAAGATGCTTGGTTGCTTCGTCTTCCCATTCCAATTCACGCAACCACTGATCATCATCATATCCCAAAATAAAATGTTGTAGATTATTCAATGCACTTTGAGAGTTAAATGGGAGCTTCTTCAAATTGTGGCACTTTCCTACATGAATCTCCTTCAAACAAGGAAACTGTAATGCCACTCTACAAATGCTCCTTAAGTTACTCAGAAATCGCAAATTAAGAAAAGTGAGACTAGAAAATAGATTGCTTTTCACTCTTTCAATGTCAGCAGTCCCAAAATCTGCACTCACAACTTCAACCAATGAATCACAATAGCTTATTAGAAGGACTTCAAGGTTTGGAGCATGTATAAGCCAATTCAAGTCAACTATATTACCGCACCGATAGAGAACCAACTCTCGAAGGGTGATTATATAATCATGCCCCCAAAATGAGCACCTCGGAATATCCCCAGCTCTGGAATCCCTAAGATCTAATGTTTCGAGATGCTCCATCTTTCCAAGTGATGAGAAGAAGTCATGGAGTGGTGAGCTTACTCCTTTAACAAATAACTTACACATGCACCTTTGCAATTTTGAGGAGATCACTATTTTTCCAATAGAGGATTTGCTAAAGACAGATATGCGCATATCTTGAAGATGCTCTAAGCCTTCTAGCTCATCCAACAACACATTTTCATCAATCCCTCGAACTTGCTTCCATATCGCGCTAAAAGCTTGAAGGGCTAACAAACAGGATATAACTTTTTCTGGGAATTCAAGGTCTCCATGTCCGTCCAGCAACAAGAACCTCAGCTTCTTCAAATTCTTCAACTCCTCTAGCAATTTCCTTATATGAGTATTGGATAGGTTCATGTGTTCGAGGTTTACAAAGTCCCCAATTTCTGATGGTAGATCTCTTATTCCATAACTAGATGACAAGTCTAGAACTCTGAGAGTACTTGGAAGGACAAATACCTCAGTTGGAAAGACTTGTATCGTAGTATTCCTAATAAGCTCAGTTGGAAAGACTTGTATCGTAGTATTCCTAATAAGCAGAGTAACGAGATTAGGACAATGAGGTTTTCGTGAGAAGTTTGTACTCACTTCACCCCTACCCCACATTGACAGCTTCTCTACCTCTTTCCACTTTGCATGATTGCACCCTTCAAGGCCACTAGTCCCAAAACCATCTCCTGCAAAGAATTTTGCGTTTTCCCCATGATCACAAGCTACCCAAAGAGCCATATCTCTTATGACATCATGCATCTTAAATGTATCTTCTTCCACACCATTTTCCAATAAGCAAGCATCTTTTAGACTCAAAATTATATCTTCTCCTTGCTTACGTGCTTCATGTATATTATAATCAAATTTAGCCAGAAAACCTTCTGCTATCCAGAGCAAAATAAGCTCTTGTTTTTTAAAGTTGTAATCCTCAGGGAATAAGGCACAATACAGAAAACATGATTTGTAAGTATCATCCGGCAGTCTGTCATAACTAAATTCAAGCAAGTAATACACATCATTAACAATACCTTGGACTTTTGATGGATAACTCCTCAAAATTTCTATAGCACGCTTCCATTCATTGGGAGTCACCTTGTTAGCCATGGCACGTCCAACGGTACAAAGAGCAAGTGGTAGGCCTTGACATTCTTTCACTACTTGCTTTGCAAGAGTCAATATATGAGGGTTTTCAAGAGTCTTTTCATCCATTTTCTCCTTGAACAACTCAAATGCTTTGTCAAACACTCAAACGTGAGGCACTTTACTTTTATGCTTCTCTGTGCATCCATTTGGCCGCATATCTCTTGTGACCGAGTTGTGAATATTATCTTACATTCAAGATTTTTAGGAGAAGGAACCCCTAATTTCAACAAGTCAATCCTTTCCCACACATCATCTACTAACAACACAAATTTCTTATTCTTCAAGATATTGTATAACAAACGAGCTCTGTCATCCCCTGTCTTGTTATTCCAAATATCATCTCCGATGCGTAATTTCTTCCTAATGTCTTCTTGTATTTTTCCTGGATCTACATCTTTAGATGCCTCAACCCAGATGACTGCATATTGTGGCATTGTTGAGAGGCAATCATTGTTGAACTTCTTCAGTAGAGTTGTTTTGCCTACCCCACCCATCCCATACAAACCAACGATGCCCACTCGGTTGTTCTCAAAGCATGAACGTAGCTCCTCAAATGTTGATTCTATACCCACCGCCTTGTCCACAGGAAGTTCGTCAAACTGATCACGAGCAAACTTTTCTGCGACAACATCAAAATGCCCATTGCTTATAAGATCATCAACATCACTCAGCTTCTGGGTAACGTCCTCGTGTAGCTTGTAGCTAGCCCAACAATTCTTGGGACAACACTCTCCAAAACACTTGGATTGTATTTCTTGATCACCTTGCTGTAGAATGGCCTGGACATCATTTTGTAGGACTTCTACTCTGCCCATCCAACCCCTTACTTGATTCAAAACCGTCAGCTCTGGATCTGGAACCTTCTCTGCCGTTGCGACCTTCATCTTGACATCAAGATACATGTCATTGAGTTGGTTAGAAGCATTTCTCAAAGAGATGAGGTTGTCTCCTAGATTGCATATTGGATCTGCCCATTTGGCGCAACAACCGCACAAACGAGTTAGGACGTCAATGACTGGAGTAATAAATTCGGCCATGGTTTGGTTTAGATGCACCAAAGAAGTAGTGGATATAGAAATTGAGAAGAAGGCAGAGATGCAATGAACGGCGAATAGCAATGTTTGGCTATCAGTTGGAGAGAGCTTGGAGGACAATTATTGAAGTGGATGACCCAACCCAACTTTTGAGAAATTACTGAAAACAGTTTTTAATAATTTGAATTACTCGGAACGTGCATAAAACGGCGTTCCTTGTTTTCTTTTAATTTCTTTTTTTGGAATAAGAACTATATAACTAACTGGGAAAAAAAAATCAGAGAACATAAGACTGCCAACAATCATATCCTTTACCAACCTCCACCTACTGATTAAGAGGGGAAGGGTAATCAAAGAGCGAAAAATTTCCTTCTATCCTATGCAAGAACTTTGCTAGCCTATCACCCATGACCATATTCTCTCTGTAAACATGAGAGATTATGACCTGCCAATCCCTATTCAATAAAAGTCTAACATTATCTATAACATCTTTGAAAGGATGATCAATGTCACAGCCTCTAATAGCAAAATTAACAGCAGTTATACAATCAGAAAAGAGGAAAATTTTCCTATATTTTTTAGTCCAGCAAATACTGAGACCATGGATAAATCCTATTAGTTCAGCAATCGGAGGGGGAACTGTTGTCAACTTGCAGCTAAATCCACGAATCCATTGGTCATTGTTGTCACACAGGAATCCTCCGCAGAAATTTTACTTAAATTGATGGGTATCCTTCCTTGTAAGAGAAAATAATATTTCTATATGCTAATATTTTAATTTATTGAGTGAAAAACCACTTCGTGGAATTTGTATTGATCCCTTAAAAATGTTTTACTCGACAGGATTTTACTAGGTTATTTCCATAAAAATCTCGTTATCCTTCTTCAAATCCGTGATGTCCTGCAGTTGACACCACTAGCATTAATAGATTTTAGATTTTTGAAGCATATTTTGGCATTTAATTTTCCTTTTGTTTCTCTATATTATGTAATCAAAAAGGTGGAAGAGACCGAAAAGATGGGGAAAACAGACAGAACAAGTTGCTAGAAAGGACCCAAAAAAAAAAAAAAAACAAAAGATGGAAAACAACATGTGGAACCCACAAATTGCAAGGCCTCTGCAAAGCAACCCGTAACTCATCAGTATCAACTTTTCTAGGACAAGGAGACGACAACAAAACTGCATGTGACTCAAATATAATTTTTCAAAGGTGTGGACCCCTAACTTTTTCTCTTGTGCCCGCAAAGCTGAGTTTTTTTTGGAGCCTTTATAGGAACAGGCGTCGCCAGACTTGTTTCCATTATAATCCACTATTGATTTCATGCTTATCTTTAGTAGACTTTTCAATATCAATAATGTGATAATGAAATGGACCTCAGCGGTCACCTTAGTTAAGAAGAAAAATTCTTTTATACTTTGTGAACCCGGTTTTGTTTTTTTGGGTTTTTTGGCCCGTACTCCTCAAGTATTTACATTAGAGGGTATAAAATTACTTGAAATAAAATAATCTTTATACCAACATATACTTCAACGCGTAACTTGCTAGATACTAGCTGTTATTAAAAAAATATTTTTCTATGATGAGTGCACAAAAGATTATTTTAACATACCAGGTTTTGTTGAAAAAAAATTTAGATTGTTGAATGTTATCTTGAAAAAGCTCAAATATTTTACACAAAAAGGGTATGGTTTTGAATAGAAGTGGCACATCACACAATTAAAAAAAAAAAAAAACAACATCTTGTTACTGACCAAATATTATTCTGTCGCTATGTTTCGTTACTGTTCGCTGATGAAGCTATAACACTCAGGGAATAAGGCACAATACAAAAAGCATGATTTGTAAATATCATCCGGCAGTATGTTATAACTAAATCACTGTAAAAATAATAATAATAAATTAGCGACGGAATATAATAACGAAATTTCTATCATTAATCAAAATTAGTAATATATTAGTAATAAAATTTAGTTAGCGACGGAATTTGTGTCACTAATTTCACTTTCACTAAATAGTTAGTGACAGAATTTAAAATTTCATCACTAATTACTAACAGGCTAGCGATTGAAACTAGTGACAGAAATTTCTCGTCATTAATTTCCGTTATTAATTAGTGACGGATATTTCGTAAAAATTCTGTCACAAAATAGTGACGGATTTGTGATAGAAAATTCCGTTACAAATTGGTGACGAAAATTTTCGCCACTAATCTGTTATTAAATTTTTTTATTTTATAATTTTAAAATATCACTTGGTAACTATTATTGATTACGGTCATGTGTTATGTTCATGACTGTCACCTCTTCCCTCTCATGCTGATACGTCATGGTCTCATATCCATCAACTTTTGAAAAATTACTGAAAACAGTCTTTGATAATTTGAACTAATCAGAAGTTGCATAAAACAGTGTTCCTTGTTTTCTTTAAATTTTATTTAAATTGATGGGTATCCTTCCCTGTAAGAGAAAATACTATTTCTATACGCTAATATTTTAACTTGTTGAGTGAAAAGCCACTTCGCCGAATTTGTATTGATCCCTTAAAAATGTTTTACTATACAAGATTATACTAAGTTATTTCCATTAAAATCTCGATATCCTTCTTGAAATCTGTAATGTCTCGCAGCTGATACTACGAGCATTTTGAATAGGTCTAGATTTTTTTAGCATGTGTTGGCATTTAATTTTCCTTTTGTTCATTTATATTATGTAATAAAAAGATAATTTATATTTTAAAATGAGACGAAAAAAAGATGGAAAACACAACGAAACTGCACGTGACTTGAATAATTTTTCCAAGGTGTGGGCCGCCCTTTTGATTTTATGCTTATCTTCGGTAGACTTCTGAATCTCAATGATGTGATGACGACATGGACTTCCTTGCTCACCTTAGCTTGGGGGGCGGGGGGCGGGGGGGATCTTTTATACTTTTTTGGATTACTCCATCCGGTATCTCAGGAAAATAGGCGTTTTTCAGCCGTGATAACGTCCCCAAACTAATCCGGATTAGTTTGGAATCTTTTATACTTTGTGAAACCAGTTTTCCCCCCCAAATATTTACATTATTCAGTGTAAAATTACCTGAAATAAACTAATCTTTATACAAACATAATCTCTCATTCAAACTATATATACTCCTGGATGGGGAGCATCGATCGACTAATTTGCACAAGCAGGAAATCTTAAAATTATAAGTAACTTTATATTTTTTCTGTCTATGAGAAGGGGATTTTACATTGATTAAACAGATATATTTTCAGAATTATAATCCATACGATTATTAGCTACTATGTACAAATTTAGTTGAATATATATATCATGTTGGAATTTATTTTCAGGGAAAATGACTTAAGAAATAGAAATCGGGATGTAATTTTACCCAGGGATAACATTTTATTGAAAATTGGATTCATCATTCAATCGGTCGAGGCAATAGTGCAATTACAACTGGACCTGCCATTATTAAAATAATATGATTAAATATAAATATATAAAAATGTTTACAATTAATTTTATTTTATAATAAAAATAATACTTAAATAAAAAGACATTAATTCTCGCCTAGTCGAGCTCCTCTAGGCTCTTGCGCGGCCCTTCAATCCATCATACCTTCTGAATGAGATTTCTAGAAATCTTTCATGAAAATATCACTGTTTGAAGGTAATTTACTGATTCGCATGGCAGCCACCTGATTTGGGTCTTTATTTGTGTGTTTGGGCTTTGTTAATGATACCTGCTTAGAAGAGAATCAGAGGGAGCTAATAAAAAATTACTTATTTTAACCTAATAAAATTTAAATGGAAGTTTCTCAATTTTCAATCTTATTAGTTCATAAATATGTGTAATGCAATTTATACACTTTGGCTTACCATAATAAAAATTACTGATTATTCACAAGCCTGTAAAATATTTTTTTAGTAGCACACAATGTGTTAAATTAGTTGTTAGTACATTTAATATCCTAAAATATTTTTTTTAAGCAATGTGCATCCTCAACTTAGGATATGGAGCGCAAGTGAAAAATCTTCCAGAAAGTCGCATGCATAAAAAAGTTTCTTTAGAATATTGAATGTTACTCAAAAAATAATTTAGGAAAAATTACCTGCAGGTCTTAAGGAACAGAAGTTATTCATCTAACGTCCCTGAAAATCGTCAAATTGTTCTTACGTCTCCAGGAAATTGAGGGCAAAATATTACAATTATAAAAAGACTATTTTGGCGTCATAGATTGAAAAAGAAACAGATACAGGAATGAGGCTCACTTTGTGCATCTTTTTCCGCTGCATGGGAGAGGGAAAATTAACAAAGAAGGAAAGGAGCTCTACAACCATTTCCATCGTCTCTATTATTTCAGGCAAACTATCTCTTTGGAGTACTAAATTTGTGCAGGTTTACTTCATCTTCAGAACTCAATGAATATGAATTTACCAAAAGAAGCGTGTGTCACAATTACAAGTGGAACCAAAATTCACATTGTGCAAATCGGGTTGATAAAATTCTTTTCTTTTCTAGAAAACTCAAGGAGACCACTAAAACAAGGAAACTACAGTCACCATCTACTATTCCTATTACCTGCAGACAATGCAAAACAAGATCAAGGAATCAAGCGAAATTTCCATCGTTCAAAATGGCAACTCATCATCAAAGCGAGATGGAAAACATCACCAGAATTTAGACAAATCGAGAAATCTTTACTTTCCCGCAGGGATAGAAGCATGGAATAACTTGAAGAGCAGGTGAGAGAAGAAGAAAATGGCTTTGAGCTCAAGGCTTTCATAGGACACTGGACGAAGGTTAATCGGAGAGAGGAAAATAGTTTGCCAGAAAGTCATTAGGTAAGGGAGCTATATGGAGGAAGTGAATGGGGATTAGATTTATGAAAAGGAGGCAGTGCGAATGCGAAACCGTAGATGGCCATAGGATATGAAGTGGCAGAGATTTCCTGGGAGCGGACCATCAGAATGAATCTACAAAAATTTACTATGGAAAAAAAAAAGAAAAAAACATATAATAAAATTATTTAACAGTAAAAGTAATACCGTCAATGCTTACTTAACAGTTTTTCATTTTAGGGACTAACGGACTTAACGGTGTAAAGCTAAAGAACCCAATAAAAAGAAAAGGAAAAAAAGAAAAGCTTAGGGACCTGATTGAAAACTGAGACAAATTATAAGTTTTAATAAATTTATCGCATATAATAGATTAATGGTTTTAATTAGGCATGAAAAAGAATTATTCATGGCACTCTTTTCTCGGCCTAATACTCATTAAACTTTTTTCAATTAAATAATAAAAATGGATCTTACAAAGGCACAAGCTAAAACAAAACAGAATTAGCCAGAAACATAATGATAATCCAGAAACAACATTTGCCGTGACGAACAAAGTCTTTCACTACGGTAAACACAAAAACAACTAAAATTAATAATAAGTCATGCAAGTGATTCATATCCCTAATGTGGCACTATTACAATGAAATCAAAGCATAATAAATAGTGGAGGCGATGCTACTCTTCACAATAGCTTCTGAAAATCCGGCGCTTTCCTTGTTCGTTCTGCTTCAAAGGCAGCTGCTAACTTTTTGTTGGGGGGGGGGGGGGAGGAAAGGAGTGAGACGAATGTCTCAGTCAAAGCAATTTGGAGATCCTAAACGCAAAAATGTTACATAACCATCTTTTCATCAATCATGGACTTCAAGCTATGTTGATTGATTTGGATTATATGAGAAACTCAGCAAATTAAATATCTTGCTGTCAATATAACATAGCAAATTCAGGCAGAAACTTGTGCCCTTCATAAAAGTAAAGACTTAATTTTCATTCGTAAATTAGATATTAATCATTGCAGTTGATGTCTTGATGATGCATATTCAATTGAAACTCAAACCACATGGCGCTGTAATATCAATAAATGGTACTCACAAGTCCCCATTTTTCGTCTGCGTCCGTCCCCCTGCATGCAAAGTTTAGCCCGGGGGGGGGGGGGGGGAATCATCAGCGAAGGCTCTTGGTAAAAAAGAACGCTACTGCAGCAGATGAAGAGGAATAATTAATACTTTGATAGTATTCTTTTTCATATTCTATAAATCAATAAATTTGTTACGGATTGGTTTGATGCCCGCTAGTCTCTTGTAAATTTTCTCTTGTGTTGCTTTTCAAAACAAAATATCATCACATTATTTGTAAATACTACATCCGCTTTTAATTATAAAACAAAGTTAGTCGACTATAAATAAAGTTTTATAATTAGGACTAAAAGTAGTATAATTTAACATGTGTGTGTGCAATATATATGTAACTTTCTTAATAAGAAAGAAATATGTAGTTTTTTAAAAATATATAAAAAAAGAATTTGTGTGTATATATCTTTTCCCTTTTTACTAAAATAGTAGATCTTGACCACGGCTTAGAATTCAATGTTGGGACATTGAAGTATGTTTCATTAATTATATTAATAAACTAAATAATTATTCACAAATTTTGAAAAATTAAACCATTTTACATTCCTTATATAAGTTTCAATAAATTTATTGCATATAATAGCTTTATGGTTTTAATTTGGAAGGAAAAAAGAATTATATTCATACAATTTTTTTGGCCAAATACTCATTAAATTTTTTTAATTAAATAATAGAAACGGACCAGACAAAGACCCAATCCGAAAAGAATCAAGGCACGAAAACCAAAAACTTCAAACCAAATAAAAGAACAAATGGAGGTTTTTTTTTTTTTTTTTTGGGTACAGAGACCACATGCAGATTTATATATCAAAAGACATACAAATTTACCATTTCTCTTCATTTTCCCCGCAGTTATATAGAAGTGCAGAAACAAGACATATGGAGATAACCGTGACAATATCAAAATTTTCATACATGTTATTTGTACTTTTTTGGTTGAACTATGCTGTGCGTACTTTAATTAAAAATTCTGGAATTTTAAAACGTTGTGAAATTCAAGTCCAACGATCCATATGAAATATTGGAAAATAAATTATTCACAGACATTATAATCTTATGATAAATGTTTATATGCATGCAGTGCTTGGGTGACCAATAAGAAAGCATTAGCATTTCTAAAGTAAGAATAACTTTACTCTAAAGCCTTTAACCGATTCCGTTTACTTGGCAGAAATATTACCTTTTTGATGAAAGAAGATGCTTGGTTGCTTCGTCTTCCCATTCCATTTGATCCAACAACTGATCAGGATATACTGAAAAGCGTTGTAGGCTTTTCAATGCACTTTGAGAATTAAATGGTAGCTTCTTCAAATTGGGGCACTTTGCTACTCGAATCACCTTCAAACAAGAAAACTGTAATGGCATTCTACAAATGCTTCTTAAGTTACTCAGAAATCGCAAACGAAGATAAGTGAGACTCGAAAATAGGTTGCTTTTCACTCTCTCAATGTCAGCAGTCCCAAAATCTGCAGTCACAACTTCAACCAATGAATCACAATCGCTTATGTAAAGGACTTCACGGTTTCGAGCACGTATAAGCCAATTCAAGTCAACTATATTACCGCACCCATTGAGAACCAACTCTCAAAGGGTGATTATATAATCATGCCCCCACAATGAGCGCGTCGGAATATCCACAGCTTCGGAATCATAAACCCTTAATGCTTCCAGATGCTCCATCTTTTCAAGTGATGAGAACAAGTCATGGAGTGGTGAGCTTACTCCTTCAACAAATAACTCACACATGCACCTTTGCAATTTTGAGGAGATCAATATTTTTCCAATAGAGGATATGTTAAAGATAGATATGCGCATATCTTGAAGATGATCTAAGCCTTCTAGCTCATCCAACAACACATTTTCATCAATCCCTTGAACTTCCGACCCTGTCGTTCTAAAAGCTTGAAGGGATAACAAACCGGATATAACTTTTTCTGGGAATTCAAGCACTCCTAGTCCGTCCAGCAACAAGAACCTCAGCTTCTTCAAATTCTTCAACTCATCTGGCAATTTTCTTATACCAGTATATGATAGGTTCATGTGTTCCAAGTGTTCAAAGTCCCCTGTTTCTGATGGTACATCTCTTATTTCATAAGTAGATGACAAGTCTAGTACTCTAATAATTCATGGAAGAACAAATACCTCAGTTGGAAAGACTTGTATACTAGTATTCCTAATAAGCAGAGTAACAAGATTAGGACACAGGTTTTTGCGAGAAGTTTATACTCACTTCACCCGATTCCCATATTGACAGCTTTTCTACCTCTTTCCACTTTGCATGATTGTGTACTTTGAGGCCACTCGTCCCAAAACCACCTCCTGCAAAGAATTTTGCCTTTTTCCCATGATCACAGGCTACCTAGAGAGCCATGTCTCTTATGACATCATGCATCTTAAATGTATCTTCTTCCACATCATTTTCCAATAAGCAAGCGTCCCTTAGACTCGGAATTATATCTTCTCCTTGCTTACGTGCTTCATGTATATTATAATCAAATTCAGCCAAAAAACCTTCTGCTATCCAGAGCAAAAAAAAGATCTTGTTTTTCAAAGATATAATCCTCAGGAAATAAGGCACAATACCAAAAACATGATTTGTAGGTATTATTCGGCAATCTGTCATAACTAAACTCAAGCAAGTAATAGACATTTTCAACAATACGTTGGACCTTTGATGGATAACTCCACAAATTATCTATAGCACGCTTCCATTCATTGGGAGTTACCTTGTTAGCCATGGCATGTCCAACGGTACAAAGAGCAAGTGGTAGACCTTGACACTCTACCACTTGCTTTGCAAGAGGCAATATATGAAAGTTTTCAAGAGTAGTTTCACCTACTTTCTCCTTAAGCAAGTCAAATGCTTTATCTTGCGTGAGACAGTGTACTTTTATGCTTTTTCGCGCATCCATTTAACCGCATATCTCTTTTGACCGAGTTGTAAATATTATCTTGCATTCATGATCATTAGGGGAAGGAACCCCCAATTTTAGCAGGTCAATCCTTTCCCACACATCATCTAATAACAGCACAAATGCCTTGTTCTTTAAGATATCGCATAACACAACAGCTCTTTCACCCACCAACTTATTATTCCAAATATCATCTTGGACTTGTAATTCCTTCCTAATGCTATCTTGAATTTTTCCTTCATCTGCATCTTTAGACACCACAACCCAATGATTACATTGTTTACTTTCTTTGAAAGGAAATCATTGTTGAATTTCTTAAGCAGAATTGTCTTGCCTACCCCTCTTGAAACATCCTCCCTTTAACCTCTCAGAGTACGCGCTTGGAAACGTTATAGTTTAAGAGTTTCTCAAAACAAGCCCGTATATTCTCGGGTTACTGTTTACTGGATATTTTTTAGATTACATGTCCAACTTCAGGATGGCATAACTCTTAGCACATACATCCGTTTTAAGTGATCAACTACTTATTTTAAACAATTCTTACCTTAATTCTCTCTTCATTCGAACATGCAACAACTAGCCTTATGGATTCCCATTCATTTGTATAGTTTGATTTGCATGCCATTACGTTATATATCAAACATTACATCACATTTCATGCTTGACATATCCACAATTAATTATATAATTAGCGATGTCAATCATTACATTGAAACGCATGTAAATTCTTCACTTTCTTTGCTTCCATCTTTCTGCCCTTCTTCATGCAGGCCTTCTCTTTATCATTTGACCTACTATGATTGGTTAAGGGAGGGTGAGATTCGGGAGAATCTCAGTAGCAAATAATAACCACCCCAAACATACATGGCAAGCTTGGCATTCATAACATGCTTGCAACTTAACATTTCTATAACATAGTAACATATTTGGAAATCATCATGCATTAACCATAGAACACATAGGCCTATGACACATTTCAAATATATTCATAATCACAATGCATGAGTTCATAAAATCATATAAACATAGACATGTTATACATGCAAGCAAATACCAAACATATAAGAGTAAGGTCACGTTTACTACCTTGTGTCGTTAAGCTTTCTCCTTACTCTCTTTTGCTTCCAACCATTAAAGTTGCTTGCTCAACCACACCCAAACCTTCTCTTAAATGTCTCAAGGTCCAAATTACAGTCACAAGGGTCACATTACTCATTAAGACCAAGAATTACACAATATGGAAGACTTAAGTCCTTAAACTTAATCCCTTTTTCTTTAATTTATAATGTAGTGTTCTAGCTTTGTAAAAATTGTTTCCTTAGGCCAATCCTACACAATTTTGCCCAAGGAATTCAAATATGAGCTTAGATTCATCAAACTCCAATTCCTTACCGTGGTTCTAGGCCAAAAACAAAATCTGCCAGTTAATTTTTAGTTTTGATTCCAGTGCTTCCAACTTCATTCTTTCATCTTATCCCTACACAATTTTTCATTTTAAATACATTAGAAGCATCAAAATCACATCCTAGGCATAAGAATCAGGTCTGGCCGAAATATTTCCTCAAGTTACACAATCATGAAATTCAACTAATTTCAGCATAAAACCACTTGATTCGTATTCCTTTCAAGCCATTGAACATTAATCTAACATCAATTTCATCTTCCCCTATCCTTAACAATTTCGTGCAGCACCTCCCCCAAGGGTTTCAAGCTCCCAAAAATCATTAAAATCCATAACCAAGCTCAACAATAACAAGAGTAGTGAAAACTATATCAAAAACCATAAACATACCTTGTTTTAGAGTTTGATCTTGCATGGGACCACTTGGCCTTTCTTTCTCCCTCTTCTCTCTCTCTAGAAACCATTTTGCCAGAGCTTCCCTAAGGTTTCCATGGCTTAGGACGAAATGAGAGGGAGGGGAGGGGTATTTGTAGAAAACAAGACTGAATCTAGACTGTTGATCTTAAAAATACATGGCTTGATCTGGACCGTTCATTTTCTCTTTTAATCTTATGGTGACAAGTGTCCTATGACATCATGCCTACTTCATCATGATGACATCATTCCTACATCATCAAGCCACATGTCCCCAATCCAACCATACACATGTCTTGCATCCGACCGTACATGTGTCTTGCATTTAGCCATACACATAATACCTTCTTTTCCCATCTAACCGTACACTTGTCTCTTCCATTTCCTTCATCATTAAGGCATTAAAATAGGGAGGAAATTAATATAAAATTTTTGCAAAATATCACTCTTAGGCATTCCTCCACCTATCTTGTCATTCTGTACCGTATAGGGTATTTTTTGGGGTCTGACTTTCCCGAGACTACTGAGACATGTTGTGGCACCATTTTCTCTCCTTAAATAAATCCACATGATATTATATAACATGCCTAAAGAGAGAGTGATGCTCTTCCCTTGTTCTTCCATTAAAATAATTAATAATATTTATTTTGGAGTGATCTTGACCGAATTCTTTCCACCAATCTACAACTTTGAAAATCTATCTCCGGGTATCAATATTATTCATTCATCACAGGGAGTTCTTCTAATTTTTCTTAAGTCCAAAGTCAACCTCTAGACATTTGACTTTGATTTTTTCCGGATAGTATGTAAATAAGCTTTAAATTCTATTAAAGCCAATCTCTTCACTTTCTAGGGACGGAATTATTTTTAAAACCTGTGATAATTCCTCAAGTATCTTTTTCCATTTTCTTCCAATTATCTAAGGCCTCCCTATACTTTAAATAATTTATTTTCAATAATATTCAAAATTAGTCAAAACCCTGGGAATTCCACAAATTCCTTCTAGGGGCATTTTCGTCATTTTTAGCCTCATACAGGCCTCTGAACCTTATTCCTATTTTTCTGAAATTTTCCTGAAGTGTTCAAACCTTAACCTATCATTTCTTATTTTCTGGGATTTTTTTCTGAAATTTTCAGACATAATTTCTATTTTTGTCCTTGCTAGCCCAAAACTTTGTGAAATTACAGTTTTATCTCTAGTTTGGCTTAATCTCAAAATTCACCTCATTGAGGGTTCCAACATGGCCTACATTCATCTCTATTTCTCATTCCTAGGCCTCGAGACTTCTTCTGAGTCTCTAATTTTCTCTTTTCTCAGTCCTAGAAGACTTTTCTTTTACGATTCAGTTCCTGGGAATTCCTCTATCCTTCCAGGGAATCTCTAGAACTTCTGCTATAAAGGGTCTAGTGGCTATTTAGCCTAATTTCAGTACTTCTAGGTTCAAAATTTAGAATGTGACACCTCCCATCCCATACAAACCAATGACATGCACCTGATTGTTCTCAAAGCATGAACGTAGCTCCTCAAATGCTGATTCTACACCCACAGGCTTATCCACAGGAAGTTCGTCAAATGGATCACGAGCAAACTTTTTTGCTACAACATCAAAATGCCCATTGCTTATAAGATCATTAACATCACTCAACTTCCGGGTAACATCTTTTGTGTAGCTTTTAGCTAGTCCGACAATTCTTGGGACAACGACCCCCAAAAACACTTAGCTTGTATTTCTTGATCGCCTTGCTGCAGAATTGCCTGGACCCCCTTTTGCAGGTCTTCAACTTTACCCATCCAATCTCTTACCTCATTCAAAACCATCAGCTTTGGATCTAGATCCTGCTCTGCCCTTTGGACCCTCATCTTAACATCAAGATAACTACTATTGAGTTGACTTGAAGCATTTCTCAAAGAGTTGAGGTTGCCTCCTAGCTGGGGTATTGAATCTACCCATTTGGAACAGTAACCACACAAACGAGTTAGGATGTCGATGACTGGAGTAATAAAGTCAGCCATGGTTTGGTTAGGGTGCACCAAAGAAGTAGTGAAGATAGAAATCGAGAAGGAGAAGATAGAAATGCAGTGAATGATAGATAGCAATGTGTGGCTATCAATCAGAGTAAGCTTTAAGGGTAATATTTAAAGGGTATGTTTGGATCTCTGTTTTGAGATCCAAACGTGCCTTGGAAATTGTAATAAGCCAGTTAGGAGCGTTCTGAGCTAAACTCATTGTTTGGATAGGTAGCTTTTCAACCTGACTTCTGAAAAAAAGCACCTTATTTTTGAACGCTCCCAGATGCAACTTTTCCACCGTTTCAAATGCATATTATTACCGTTATATTAATGAATATTTCTCTCACCTATCTACCAAACCCAGTTGCCTCTCTCAAAGCTTCACCGTTCCAGAGCTCTACCGGACCCAACGCAAGACACTTTGATCCCTCGCTCTCGGCACTCGCCTATCTCTACCCGACGGAGCTGAGAAGGCGTGCGTAGCATTCGGCCGTGTTTCAACTCCCTCACTCTTGGCACTCTCTCTTCAGTGCTCTTGCCGGCGTCTCCGTCCATCGGTCTCGGCTGCGTCTCCGTCGGTCTCTCTGGCGCCTCTGTCGGTGGGTGTCGACGGCTCTGCTCCCTGGGTGTGGCCGCGTCTCCATCCGTTGCTCTCTCTGCCGTCTCTGTCTAATTCCCGTGTCGACGACTCTGCTCCCCCTCCATCAAAACAGATCATTTCTCTAATATATATTCAAGAATATATTCAAGAACATATTCAAGAATATATTCAAGAATATAATTGAAAATGCGATTCCTCCTTCACTGTCTCACCTTGATCAGTCAGTTCCCCACCTTCGACGACGGCCAGCTTAACTCCGGCGACTACCAAGTGGGACCCCTTTTGACCTAACCCTCTCCTTTTCTTTTTTCTATTGGAAAGAATGGTTTTGCCTTTCGACTTGCGTAGTACATTTTACCGCCTGTTCCTTTCTCTACCATTTTTTTAATCGTCAAATTTTTTTTAATCTTTTATAAGCCACCTCAGCTCGTCCACTTGGTTCTATATGAGCATATTTAACAGAGTTAGGGACATGTCAGCATATTTAATAGTGTTAAAGATGACACCAAGTCCTTTTAAAAATATAAGGACTAACGTTTTAAACGGAGCAAACTTAAAGGACCAAAACTGGAGGTTACAAACTTCAGGGACCAAAACCAAAATGAATGAAAAGTGTAAGGACTAATCATTGTATTAACCCTTTAATTAATTATCTAAAATTTGTTTTTAAATTTGTCTTGGTAACAAATATTTTTATCTTATAATCTCACAAATAAACTATTTTTATTTTATCATAATAATTTTAGATATTTTTTAACAATTATCATATTAAAAATATCAAACACTACTATTTAATAAAGTATATGTCCTTTTTAGTCATTTTACAACTGAACTAACTTTTTTACTCATCCAAACAACTTTTAACTTTTCCAACTGACTTTTTAAAAGCACCTATCCAAACATACCATAACTGACTTTTACTCTAACTTCAGTTACAAAAGTTAGTTGGACTAGAAGTCAGTTTTGCCCAACGCCAATCCAAATATACCCAAAGTGGATGACCCAACCTGCAACTATTGAATAATTACAATAAACAATTTTTTATAATTTAAATTAATTAGACGGTCTATGATGCAGTTTAGTTTCTCCATCAACGGTCTAAAACTGCGTTCCTTGTTTTATTTTAATTTTATTTAAATTGATGGTTATGCTTCCCTCTAAGAGAAAATAATATCTCTATATATGCTAATATTTTAATTTATTGAGTGAAAACCACTTTTGGGAATTTGTATCGGTAAAATCCCTTAAGAATTTTTTACTCGACAAGATTTTTTGTAGTATATGTCGGCATTTGATTTTCCTTTTGTTTGTCTATATTTTATAATAAAGAAGATATTTTATATTTTAAAATAAATTAATAGACAATCTAATCTTTGTTCTTTCTAATGCATGCTTAGAGAAAATTAAAGTGGAGGAAACAGAAAAGTAAAGTTGGGAAAAACAAAGAGAGAAAATTGCATTTTACCCGACTTTACCGTGAAGAGAAAAATAGAGAGGACAAAAACAAGGGGGGAAAATGGAACCCACAAACTGCAAAGCCTCTGCAAAAGCAACTCGTAACTTTTTCAGAGAAACGGCATGTGACTTGGACAAATTTTCAAAGGTGCGGGCCCCTAACTTTTTATCTTGTGCCCACAAAGCTGAGCATTTTTTGAAGCCTTTTGCCACCAGCCTTATTCCTGTTATGAGATTGAGCCACTATTGATTTTATGCTTATCTTCAGTAGACTTTTCAAAATGAAATGGACCTCCTTGCTCGCCTTGGTTAAGAAAACAAAAATTCTTTAATACTTTGTGAACCCGGTTTTTTTCCTTCAAGTATTTACATTAGAAGGTGTAAAATTCTTGAAGTAAACTAATCTTTATACAACAAAAATTCTTTTGTCAATTTTCGTCTCACTTTTTCAACAGTTTGTTTTTACAGCCGTCAAGTATTTAGCTTTAATACTACATCCGGTCCTAATTATAAGAGCCAATTGACTAATTTGAGGAGATTAAGGAAGTAAGTTGAATTAGTTATTTGTCCTAAATAGGTGTTATGTTTCCTAAAATATTCTTGCTAATCAAGTGTATTGACTAGAACTATCATTGTTAGAAGGGCTACTTTAGAAAAAAAAAATGTATAAATATGAGAGACAAGATGGATTGGGATCTTATATTTAGGATCAAAATAAAAGTTAAACAGGGTCTTATATTAAAGACCGGAGGTAGTATTTATTAATTTGCAATAATGTCACTTCCTTGGGATCCAAGCTTTACGAGTATGTTAACACCAGAAAGGTAATTTATTAGTAGGGTTACATTATTTAAAGTATGAACTTGCAAGTTGTATTCATGCGTTTTGAAAAGGTTCACACTTGAGATTGGCTGTGGTCTCATTACATGCTTAGTTTTCTTTACCCAGACGATGTAACCGCAGACATTCTTGGTGTACTGAAAGGAAGGTAATCAGGGAATTCAAAAACAAGGTTGATTTTTATTTTTTAATGCAGTGTTCATTATATCTTTGAGTGAGAGTGTAGGTATAATTTTGCATTTATTTTTCATTCTTTTTCAATACCTGACATTTTGCTTTCTGACTTTACAAATTTGAAGGTTGACACTGGATATTGTTCTGATATAGGTATTCGCTTGCTGTTGGAAGGCAGAAATTAAAGAGTGACCGTCTAGCTATCCATCTCCAGCATCTTTCAAATCGTCCACATATCCTTATGGTCTCTTATGATCTTGGTTGTGAATCTGATGATGAGCCGGTTGACAAAGCCTACTTTGAACCTTTGAACCTTTGAATTGGAAAAGGTTTTCACATGCATGCGGAGCATCAGTTGTTCCCTTGATAATGTGAAAAGAACAAAAGTTCTTTTCTTAAGGCTTGGATTTTCCTTGGTAGAACCAATCAAAAATTTACACATCAAAATGAGATGTCTCTCGGACAGAGTGTCAGTTGCACCCTAATGGCCGCTTAATTTTGGACCCTTTCCTTTTTTTGTTTTTTGAGTTTTCTTTATCATTAAATTCTACATAAGATAAATGACATTTTGACATCTTATGAGTGAAAAATGGTTTAGTTTTTATTGTTTTAATGATTTCTCAGAGAATTGAATATTAAATCCTTAAAAAATCGTAAAAAATTAAAATTGAACGACTTTTTGCCCATTAAAAAAATAAAAAATTATGAATTTCCAAAATTTGAGGGGCAACTGGAGGCGCAGCCAAGGTGGTGGCACGGTTCGGAATCTCTCTTCTTTTTTTTCCATCCTCTTTTTTATTAATTGTTAGATTAATATTTTAAAACTATTATTAAAATATTAAATTATAAAATAAATAAATTATAAATTATAAACTTTATTAAAATTTAATTTTAATGATTTGCAATTGCACTAAATGTTTTTAAAATTTTTTATAAATAGTGTATAAAAAATTAAAATATAAACTATTGAAATATGTTAATCCAACAGTTGATAAAAAAAAGAAAAAGAAAAAGAGGAAAGAGGATGAAAAGGGAAGAGGAGAGGTTCTAAACCGGATAGTGGTGGGGTCAACCGACACTTATAAGTCATGTGCCTTAATTTCCATTTCGAAAGTCATGGTTCTTTTCAGCGTTGATGAGCACAATGCTCAGCGAGGAACTGCATTGAGAATGAAAAGCCTACTGAAGATAATATGAAACAATGGTGAGTCTAGTACCGTGGCACATGTTCCAACAGCATATTGGGTCCTTGTTTGAGTTTCTCTTGATTGTTTTCAGATGGACAAATTATACTCATGAATGATCTAAAGGGTGTTGAAGTGATAACAGGAAAGTAAGGATGTGAACCACTCTGTTTCAATTCATGCTATCCATTTGCTTCCTCCTGGAATGATCACTCCCAACAAACATCCCAATGGCTTCTACTTCCTCGTAAATATCTATGAAGCTGCTCTCTTGTTCTTATTATGTTACTCTGGAACAAGAGATGGGGGAAAGGTTTGAAGAAAACATAATAGCAGGTCTGTTTCTAAATCCTTTTTTCAGGTACTCGTTCAAAAGTCTGATTTTTGTATTCAGTTTCTGTATGGGTTTTTTTGACATAATACTACTACACAAATTCTTATCATAATCCATTTCTTCATCTATATTCTAGATCAGAATTCCTTTTGTTCATGACCTCTCACATGTTCTGTTCGTTGTGTTTTGTGTTTCTATTTTGTATTTGTCATTTGTCGATACCAGAAGCTTGGTCAGCAAAGTTACCCAGTCATCTTGCCAAGTCAGCAACTCCAAATCCTTTAAAAAATATAAGAACTAGCGTTCTAAGGGACAAACATGAAAAAACCAAAATCCGCGCTTTAAAACTTCAGGAAATAAAAGTAAATTATAAGCACACTAATGATTATGTTAACCCCAAATTATAAGAAAAATATGATCATGATATTTAAAGATTAAAGACTTAATTAATTTCCATTCAAAATGACCCATAACATAAAACACAACCTAAAACAAAAGACATAGTATAATGTGCCTGTTTGGTAAGGCGTGTCAGTACGCAAAAAACAACTTATAAGTGTGATAAGTCAGTTTGTAAATTTAGGAGTTGTTTGTAATAACTTTTGACTAATCTGATTTATGAGTCAAAAACTATTTTTTAAACACGATTGTAAAAGCACTTAAAAATTAAAATATATTTTTACCGTTATGTTTATGTTGCTCTTATATGTTTCTCTCTAAATATTCCCTGTACTTTCTAATTAGTTTTTAGTTATTTATTTTTAATATTCTCTTAAGCAAAAAATAATTTTTAACAGCTTTTATAATATTTTAATTTTTAATTTATTTTTATTTTATATTCACATAAATTATGCAGAGTATATCATCTAATAAAGTATGTAATATTATTTGGTTAAAAATTTTTCATATTTCTATGATTTCTAATTTAAATATATTTTATTCTTCAAATATAACGTCTTCCTATTATAATAATTTAGAATTATTACATCTTGTAAATTCATATTTTTAATATTTTTTATTATTTAATAAAAGTTATACTCATTTTGTTCATTCTACAAACTAAATTTATTTATTCAATGATAATCCAAACAATTTTTCTACTCTACAAACTAACTTTTATAAAAGTCAATCTAAATATAAATCATATTACACGATATAAATTTTACCTGATTTTATTTTTTTTAAAAATCAGATTAAAAATAAGTTACTTTTTCTACTATCAATCCAAACAAACCCACAATCTTATGGCATTGTTTAAGGGTAAACTGTAAAACTATAGTGTTTGAGAGGATACATAACGATAAAATCTGAGATAATATAGCAACACTAACCACAACATTTACTCACCCATTTATTTCCAGAAATTTTATCTTCAATATATACACACTCTATTATTGACCTGAAAAGGAAAATTCTTAGGTACCCACCTGCAAGATGTTTTAGAATGATAACCCTTAGACACACTCTGGTGTTATCCTGCATGCAAAGTTAGCAGGGGAAAATGTTAGGTGGCGAAGGCTCTTGATAATGAAAAAGAATATTGCAGCAGATGAACAGAAGTAATTAATCCTTTTATATTTCTTTTTATATTCTATAAATCAATAAATTTGTCAAGCAATGGTTCAATGTCTGTTAGTCACTTGTAAATTTTCTCATATGTGTTGCTTTTCAAAATAAAATTTATAATTTAATGCGTGTGTGTGTGTCTCTCTCTCTCTCTCTATATATATATATGTAGTTTACTTCGAAGAAAATTGTGAAGGTGATCATTTTTTTTTGGCCAACATATGAAGGTGATCTTTAAAGAGTAAAGACTTGCTTAATATGTAGATTGAAATGATGAAACGTGCCGTTGCAATCCATCATAACATAAAAAGGAAATATCGCATCAGGTTTCACCAAGAGAATTAAATGTAAAAAAATCTCTTGAAATCATCAAATTAATTTGAAATCTTAAAAGACTTTGTTACAAGATATTCCACTAGTTCAATTACTAAACATCTCCTATCTTATTTTTAAGTATACGTAGATAACTAAAGAGGCATTTGTTAATAACTTAATATGCAACGATTAACAACTACCATAACAAGTATTAATAACTCCACAAAGATTTAATTCATGGGTTGTTAATACTTGCCACAATAGTTATTAATCATTACATTTTAAATTGTTAATGATTGCCGCTTCAGTTATCAACACATACTTAACAAAAATGAGGCAATTTAATAATTGAACAAGTGAAATCTTTTGTAACGAGATCCCTTGAGACTTCAGATTAATTTGATAATTTTAAAGAACTTTTTTGCATTTAATCATTTTGGTTGGGACCTTAATGTAATTTTTCTCTGAAAAAAAATATATACCCTTTTATTAAGACCTATTTAACTATTTTATAGTATAATTTATATTAAAAAATGGCTCTTATATTTATATTTAGAGCCGGAGGGAATATCAATACAGGGGGCTCGAAAGGATACATGACATGACAATAAAAGGTACTCACTCAGACCATGCTGGCAGCGGAAGGTATATACGAAATCCAACGCTGCACGAAAAGTTTAGCCAGGGGAAAAAAATTAATCAGCGAGGGCTCTTGATAAAGAAAAACAAAGAGGGAAGATACCGCCGCAGATGAACACAAATAATTGATCCTTTTATATTCTATAAATCAATAAATTTGTTTCGGAATGGTTCAACGCCCGTTAGTCTCTTCTAAATTTTGCTTTTCAAAATAAAATCTCATTATATTATTTTTATGTATAATTTAATATATTTGTGTGTGTAATTGTCTTACAAAAAAATGTAGTTTTTTAAAATATCTATACAAGAATTTGTATGCATATATCATCAGCTAAACTACTAGATTTTGAACACCACTTAGAATTCAATGTTGGATCTTTGAAGTATATTTGATTAACTACATGAATAAACTATACTTAATTATTCCTTGTACAAGTTTTAATAAATTTATTGCATATACTGGTCAACAAAATAAATTTATTACATATAAGAGCTTAATGGTTTTAATTAGGCATGAACAAGAATAATTTATATCAATTTTTTTTTCCAAAAGCTTATTAAACTTCTTTTATTAAATACTAGAAACAAACCACACAGGGGCCCAACTAAAACAAACCAAAGGGCACACAACCCACAATCAGCAGACAGCAACCCAAAAAACACTTCAAACCGAATAATAGAAAAAATATTTATATGTCAAAATATCTACAAATTTACTATTTCTCTTCATTTTCAGTTATATATGGAACAGGAGTACAGGACATATGCAGGTAATCGTGACAATATCAAAATTTTCTTACATGCTATATGCACTTTTTTGGTGAAATATATATGCTATGTGTACATTAATTAAAAATTTTACATATTTCTTTATGAGCAAAATTCTACAAATTTTAAAACGTTGTGAAACGCAAGATTTTGCACCTGTCCATATGAAATATTAGAAATAATAATTCACAGATATAATAATCCCATCATAAATACTCCTCCGATCCTTAATATAAGACCCATTTAACTAATTAGATTAGATTAACCAAGTTAGGTAAGTTAGTTAATTATAAGAAATGTGAAACATTTTTTCTAAAATACCACAATCATCTTTCTTAATACCCCCCTTTTCTATTTGATTATAATTGAGGGAGTATCTATAAGGGTAATTTAGAGAAAATTGATAAATATGAGAAATGGGTCTTATATTTATAACCAAAACCAACTTAACAATTGAGTCCTATATTAAGGACCGGACGAGTATTTAGGACCGGAGGAGTACTTGCTGAACAATACTTTAGTCCGGCTGTGACGTGATTATGATGTTGCTCATTTCTACTCTTTGAAGGAGAAATTGAAAGAGTATTACGGGTATAATGGCACAAGGAGCGTGTTTTTTAGATTGGGATCTGCTCGTAATTTACCTTCTTTGGATAGCATATATATTTATAAATTTTCTAACCTTCAGTTTACCAAATTTTTGTTTTTATTTTTTGATAAAAAAAACTAAAGGGAAGTAATTTCCACATACATTAATCTCTAACTAGATTGAGGTTGAATGCTGAAGTTTTCCAACGGAAAAGAAAACATAAGTCTCTTTCGTGTATTATTTTTTATTTTAAAAACCATGTGCTATTGTCACCTCTGATTTTCTCGCAGCATCCATATATGATCTCAAAAATGAAAATCTTTGAACTTTCTAATTTAAACTGGCATGAGTACAATTCTAATTTTTGAGATATATACTTGATCATCTAACACACAAGTATCTTTGTATCTAAATTCAGTGCAATTTGAGTCATGGAAATTCTTCCAAATTTGCCCAGTTGCATATGTCTGAACACTTGAATTTAGCATTATCTTTATCTGGGAAAGTTCCGTCTGGCTTATAACAGTTGGAAGAAAGATGCAGCTTCCACTAAAATCTTTGCATTTGATAGTTGGTTCATAACATTGTAGTGTTGAGTTAGATAGAGCCCACCTAACCCTCTCCGAGCATGTGAAAAACCAAGTGCCTACTTTATGAACCCCGCTGCCCTTGCTGGGTAAGTGTATTTATTTTTCTTGTTGTTATACCTTCGTTCATTTATTTGATTTCTATTGCTAACGTAATTAATTTGTCATTATTTTTGCTTGTATTGTTTTTGTTATAGTAAAACTTCGAATAAAAGTTATTTCTGATGTGACCATAGAATTTTTTTTTTCCCGTGTAGCCATGGAAATTCAGTTTGTTACCTTGACAAAATTCTTGTTAATAGACCTGCAACCTGATGGGGTTTACTTTTAAAATTTGACTGTAACAATTGATCATTTTCTCAACCATATATTGCATGAAAGTCGACAAACTGTAAGCTCCTGCCAGCAAGAATATATTCGTAGATATAGATATTTAAGTATAAGATGCTAGCAGTCTATATGAATGAGTTTTGAACCTACTTTTTCTTATCTTTCATCCATAGAAACATTTTAAGTTTCCTTTCACCTGAATGGTGCACTGAATAAGACATAATTCTCCAGGTTCATTGAGGTAAGGATGTGGTTCATATGAAGCAGTTCAAAAGCTCACATCTTCAACCCACTGAAGTGCAGAGATTGCTTAAGAAAGAAGCTGATAAGAGGTTTTCTGAGGATGGAGATACAGATTCCAGTTCCGATCAAGCTGGAATATCAGCAACATTGAAGGTTCAGAAGATTAAATGCCATCACCATCATTTTTAGCTCTCTAAAGAGGATTATATATACTGTGGAAAATATGCCATGCACAAGCCTTTCTTCTTGACTGTATTACCAAAATTAAGTCCTAAATGCAGATAGTCTACCTGCACATTTTTATCTGAGTTTCCTAACACCTAAACTTTCTTTTATTGCTTCTGTTCATGACCCAGAACCAGTATAAGTGTGAGTTTAGCATTCTGAATTGAATGAAACAACTACTTCTCGTTTTTCTCTGTTTCTTTTAATGGTATGCAGTTTTACCTTTTTCTCTTTTTCTTTTACTTATAGTAACCCTGAATTGATCTTAATTACCAGGAACCATTGTGGTGAATGGGAAAGAGAAATATGTTGATATTTTCTTCATAAATTGATTTGTTGATAATAAGACTACGCTAGTTTTCTATACTGCATTCAAAAACACCTTAACATAGAGACATAATTTTATATTCAATATTAAACATAGCGGAAAGGGAAAAGATCGATTTTGATTTAGTTACTTGAAATTTTAAAGAATATATGAAATGTTCTACTCGTCAAAAAATATTTGTTGTGATCTTTGCAGGATGATGGATATGAGCCATGGGAGGTTGATGCGGCTCTTGCTGCAGCTGTTAGACCAACTGTAAAAAGTCACTCAACCAAGAAGGTTGGTATTAGTTTCAACTGTCATTGCTTCTTCGACGCATCAAGCAACCATCTTGCTGTTATCACATTTGGGCTGTTATTTGAATATAATTCAAACAGGATCTCATAAGCATTTCTGTTCGAAGGGGAGGTATTGTTGGCATTCACCAGAACCATAAGGAGTGGCTTTCTACCATATCACAGTCACCTGAGGCCATATCAATGCTGTTTGTGCCTATTACTTCACTGCTTAGTTCCAGTCCAGGCCATGGGTTCCTAAGCCATGCAATGAATTTGTACCTCAGATGTGAGTACATATTTCTTGATGCCAATTTCAATCTCTATATACTATTTTCAATTTCAGTTGACATTATTATTGCTTAAGTTAGTGTGGTTTATTTTCTCTGCATTTTGGCAAGTCTGATATTAGGTAACTTGTCCTTATCTACCATGTCTTGGAGCCATTGAAACCTCTGGCTTGGAATAGGGTTCGCTTGGAAGGATAAGTGGAAAGGTTTTGATTTTGACTAGCTAGTCTTTGTTCTAAGAGGATGGAAAATGAGATTATTGTGAATAAAGATTAGACTTTTGGCATGGCATTTTATTCCATTTGATTCTATATTTGAGATGAAATGTCTTTTCAAGGGTAAAATGCAACTGGGGGAGCATTATCCATTAACGTCCTAGTGAGTACGCGTATAATGATTACTCATTTGCAATTTTTTCACATTCACTCCTATATACATTCTGACCTGGTTCCTTGGAAGCATTAAACTTCCCGTCTATTAACATATTTTAGATTATTTGATGAGAGAAATCTCAAATAATTTCATGCAAATTCATCTAGAGTTGTTCTGAAACATTCTGCTTAAGCCATCAAAGACTTGTTGATTTTCTATACTGAAGCTGAGATAAGAATAATCCGCGATTGAAAAAATGTGATTTATCTAGTATGGGTGTTAAATGAGTTTTTATTTGATGCAGATAAACCCCAAATAGATGAACTTCGTCAATTTCTTGAATTTCAGTTGCGTCGGCAATGGTCTCCATTGTATGATGATGTGCTTCATGGATTTCGTCCTAGACGCCAAAAGAACAAATCGCCATCACTCCAGTTCACTTTGTTGGGATCCAAGCTTTATGTTAACACCATAAAGGTAATTTGGAATTCCATCATTTAAAGTCTGAAATGAAAGTTGCGTAAGCCTACATTAAAAAAGGAGGGGAAAAATCATATTGTACTAATGTATTTTGTCTTTGCGTTACCATTGCGGCAATTCCAAATACACCACCAAGCAATGTAAAAAGGTTCACTCTTAAGATTGTTTGCGGTCTCGTTACATGCTTAGTTTTCCTCCACAAACATTTTCAAAGCCATGTTTGGTGTATGGAAAGGAAGGTAATCATGGAAAACAAGGTTGATTTTTACTTCTTAATTGGTGTTCGTTATATCTTTATTGTTGTTATTAAACATTGTTTGTCCCTTAGTATTATTATTATTAAGTAGGAGTATAGGCATCATTTTGCATCAATTTTTCATTACTTTTCAATAATACCTGACATTCTGCCTTTTAACCGTGCAAATTTGCAGGTTGACTCTGGATACTGTCCTGTTACAGGTATTCGCTTGTTCTTGGAAGGCAGAAAGAGTGACCATCTGGCTATCCATCTCCAGCATCTTTCAAATCTTCCACAAATCCTTAAAATCTCTTATGATATTGGTTGTGAATTTAATAATGAACCCGTTGACAAAGCCTACTTTGAACTTGTGAAGTGCAAAAGGTTTTCACATGTCTGCACAGCGCCCGTATTGTACAATAGTTCCCTTGATGATGAGCCCCCAGCCACTGTAACGAAGGCCTGGCTTGAGGTCAAGCATCTGAACAGGAGAAAAGTTCTTTTCTTAAGGCTTGGATTTTCCCTGGTAGAATCAGCAGAAATTTACATATCAGAATGGGATGGATCTCCGTTTCCATTTCGAAAGTCAGGGTTCTTTTCAGCTTTGATGAGCACAATGCTGACTAAGGAACTGCATCACGTGATTGAGAATCGAAAACCGACTGAAGATCGCATAAAACCAATAGTTTATAATGGTGAGTCTGGTACTGAGGCACCTGTTCCAATAAAGGTCCCAAAATGCTAAGCTTTGTGGATACGAAGGAAAAGGTTAGGGGTCCAGAGGACACGCCTGGATATTGGGTGGTCACTGGAGCCAAACTTTGTATAGAGGGAGGCAGAATCTCCGTCAAGGCCAGGTATTCACTGTTAGCTATTATGTCAGGAGATTTTGTGCTTGCATGAGCAGACATACATCTCTTTGTACATTTGGATATTTGTAAATGTGACTAGTACTTTCATTTATCATTAATCTAATTCCCATTTTGGTCCTTTAGTTGCAGGAAATGATTTATTCTTTTCTAATAAATACCTGCATGAACAAAATTCTGCATTTTTGTATTCTGTTGAAGTTGGTTGGTTTTTGATTGGTGCTGCCAATAGGCTTCCTTCTGAATCATTTGGTTGTTGCCTTGTTGGGTCACGTTGGAAAGGTAGCACTTTGATACGATTGGGAAACACAGGAGGAGAAAAGTTAAAGAGGGAATGTACTTTATTACTTAGCATGCATCCAATAGGATTGGTCCCACTTTTTATGTGCATGTTTAATTTCATGGCTGTTACAAATTGTAGTCGGGCTTCCTAAGCATCTCTTCTCAAGTAAAGGAAGTTCGGTCTTGTTGGACTAGAAATAGTTTCATATTCACACATGAGCTATTCCAACCTGCCATCCCCTCCAACAATAAGATTGTCCCACCTTTGTGGAAAGGAATGAAATCTACTCATGATTATTAGTTGTTGAAGATTTTACATCTAACTTTTCTTAGACTCAAGAAGCTGATATTAAAAAACAAAAGTTGAATATGTAATCACACAACGGAGGGCAATATGTAGCAAAGTAACGTTGCTCGAACAGGAGGAATATAAATAAATATATGTTTATATATATCACAGAAGTCATTATCACTTCAAACTGAGACAACCAACATAGCTAAGGTGAAAAAGTAAAACAATTTGATGGCCGATGAAAGACTAGAGAAGCATGTGTATTCGAACAGTGGAGAAAAAAGTTATAAAAAAAATATGAAGGTGATCTTTAAAGACTTGCTTAATTTGCGTTCAAAAATTAGATATTAATAATTGTAGTCGATCAAATATTCAAATGAAATTTGCCATTGCAATCCATCATAACATAATACAAATACATAATAAAATCCATCTTATGGTACTGTTTATGGGTCAACAGTATTTTTTTTGACCTTGAAACAGTATCGAAACTCAAACTATAGTGCCTGAGAGGATACATAAAAATACAATCTGAGAGAATTAGCAATACTTGCTACAACATTTACTCACTCATTTAGTTCCAGAAAATTTTATCTTCAATATACACGCACAGTTTTTGCCCTGAAATGGAAGATGGTAAAAATGCTATGGAGTTCTAATGAAAGAACATAATTATTAAAAAGTCTTAGTAATAATAGAGCTGTCTATAATGGTAAGTTTCAAAGTAGGAAATAATAATTCACTGATCGCTCCCACAAGTGTACGGGCTCGATGTAGTAAAAATCCTAGAGTAATCTAGGATCGTACCCACAGGGAGGGAGGTTGTGTTTTTATTAATCCAAAAGTAACAATGAGAATAGATAAATTGATTGATGAGATATAATGAAATAATAAATTAAAAGCAGGAGAAAATCAAATATAAGAGGAAAATCAATCACTCAAAGCATTGGGTTCAGGATTTATCCTATGGGTTGCTAGTTTCTATCCTTTGAATTGACTCTTTAATTTATTATAGTGACAACTATTCCTAAAATGTCCTAATATTCTCCCGAATTATTAGTCCCTATTTAATTAGAGTAGAATTCATTCCCATGACACCCAAACAACTAATTAAACCTTGAAGCTATAGTCTTAAGTCATCATAAATATCTAGAACTATCCCTAGCCTAAATATTTATGTCTACTTCTCTAGATCTAGGTTCTCTCTTCACCTCCCAGTCCATCAAGATCACCCATAATTTAGATTCAATGGTGGCCAGTTATAAAATCCACATGAAGAATAAGAGCAATATATATAAAAATCAAAAGATATTTATAAAAGTCATAAAAAGAGTCAAAACAAAACTGATAAAAACTAGCTTCCTAGTTGGACTACATCCCTACCTCAACTGGAGAATTTAGAAACTCATAATAAAATAAACCATAAATAGTATTTTTCTAAGATCCCCAAACATGACAGAACAAATGAAGAAGAAAAGATGAATAAACTGTCAAAGGATCCAATAGAGGTCCTCTACTCAGCTACTGTCATAGGATGAACAAAGATAGTAATTTCGATGATTCACTGTCCCAAACAATGCTCTGTTGCTGCCTCTGGGAATGCTCTTTGATGCTTGCTCTCTCGTCTCCTCCGATCCTATTTATAATGGTTTTGCATTTTCTCTCCCTTAAATCCACCGCCTCTTATCCATATCCATATATCTTCAATATAATATAATATATTAGATGATTTGCCTTGCGTTACTGCTACCACCGTTATCCTTTTATCTCCTTTGTTGTATTCAATCAATATAATATAATATATTATATTATTGCAATTGATTCATTCCTTGAATCTGTAAGCCTCACGACTCTGAGCAAATATTACTCCCCTTTTATTTTATCTTTTATTTGTGATATTTCTTTCTCTCAATAATTTTATATCTCCTGCAGTAAAGATAACAAAAGATTTGAGTAGATTTATTGTAAGATCATCTTTTATCCCATAATTGATAAAAGAGAGGAAAATCTACAAAAGATAATTAAATAGGTATAAGATATCCATAAATTTAACCAAATAAATCAAAATATGCACCTTTTTAATTATAAAATATAGACTTATCAAATTCCCCCACACTAAATCCTCTGCACTCTTGGGCAAAGATATGGAAAAACATCATAATAAACAACTGAAAACAAGTAAATGAATTAATCAAGTTCGAGAACAAGAGTGATAATCTAATTAATTAAAATTTTTCAAGCCCACCCTAGTTACAAAATAATAAATGTAATGAAATCAATCTCTATGAACACAATTAAGATAAAGGAACAAGATGGAAGAGAGCACTCTCAGGGATATAATTGTTTCACTCATCTCACCTTTTTCAGGGTTCTTTCACTCAATCCTACTTAGACTAGCCCCCACCATAGGCTTGTAATAGTTCTAACTATCTGCAATTAGTTACATGTGCGTTCTTTAATCAAGAGGTCTTTATAGACTTGTAATGATGGATAAAGGCCACACGGAATCGAATGTGAAAAATAGAAAGTAATAGCATGGATGTAATAATAATTAAATAGCATGAAATCATGTCATAAGGCACGTAGGAGTGATAAGTGTGCTAGTAAGAGTTGATATGTGAAACATCCTTACTTTAACCCTTCAGAGTATGCATTTGGAAGCATTACGGTTTAAGTGGATCACGACACAAGCCCATAGATTGAAAATTTCAACATAATTACTCAGGTTACTATTCACTGGTTAAATTCCAGATTTTTCAGTTCAACTTTGAGCAATCATAACTCTTAGCACACATATCCGTTTTAAGTGATCTGCCACTTGTTTTAAAGCTCAAGGTGTGTAATTTAATTATGCCAAATTTCACGAGTAGAGTCAATCATTTGCCATACTTCTACTCTGTCACTATTTTGTTACTCAATTAGGGATAGCTTATCCCCTAACTTGCCCTAACAGTTCATGATTAAAACTTTCCATACATAATACCATTCCATTCATACACTAACTATTCTCATACATTATCATAGCTAATTACACAAGCCAACATCATCATTTATCCTCACATACCATCGATGGCACATTTACAACATATATCGGTATATACGGTGTACAACGTAATACAACAAATGTCCCCAAATCTTTTCTTCTTTCCTTGCTTCCACTTCATGTATCCTTTGCTTGATCATATCACCTATTATGGTTGGTTAAGGGAGGGTGAGATTCGAGAGAATCTCAGTAGCAAACAATAATCACCCAAACATACATGGCAAGCTTGGCATTTATAACATGCTTGCAACTTAACATCTTTATAACATAATGACATGTTTGGCAATCATCATGTATTTATCATAAAACATATAGGCCTATGGCATATTTCAAACACATTCACAATCACAACACACATGAGTTCATAAAATCATATAACATAGAAACATGTCATACATGCAAGCAAATACCAAGCACATAAGAGTAAGGTCAAGTTTGCTACCTTGTGTCCTTAAGCTTTCTTCTTACTCCCTTTTTGTTTCCAACCATAAAAGTTGCTTGCTCAACCATATCCAAACCTTCTCTTGAATTTCTCAAGGTCCTAATCACAGCTACAAGGGTCACATTACTCATTAGGACCAAGAATTACATAATATGGAAGACTTAAGTCCTTAAACTTAATTCCTTTTTCCTTAATTTATAATGTAGTGTTCTAACTTTGTAAAAATTGTTCCCTTAGGCCAATCCTACTCAATTTTGCCCAAAGAATCCAAATATGAACTTAGATTCATCAAACTCCAATTCCTTCCCCTAGTTCTAGGCCAAAAACAAAATCTGCCAACTGTACACGTGTCTTGCAGCCAGTGGTACACATAATACCTTCTTTTCCCATCAAACCGTACACTTGTCTCTTCCATTTTCCTTCATCATTAAGGCATTAGGGAGGAAATTAATATAAAATTCATGCAAAATACAACCCTTAGGCATTCCTCCACCTATCTTGCCATTCTACACCGTGTATAGTACTTTTTGGGGTCCTGACTTTCTCAGGACCACTGGGATATGTTGTGGCACCATTTTCTCTTCTCAAATAAATCCACGACATTATATAACATGCCCAAAGAGAGCGTGATGCTCTTCCCTTGTTCTTCTATTAAAATAATTAAAATAATTAATAATATTTATTTCGAAGTGATCTTGACTGAATTCTTTCTACCGGTCCATAGCTCTGAGAATCTTTCTCTGGGCACCAATACTATATATTCATCATGGGGAATTCCTCTGATTTTTCTTAAGTCCAAACTCAACCTCTAGAGATTTGACGTTGACTTTTCCCGGATAGTATGTAAATAGGTTTTAAATTCTATTAAAGCTAACCTCTTTGCTTTTTGAGGACGAAATTATTTTTAAAACCTGTGATAACTCCTCAAATATTTCCCTTCCATTTTCTTCCAATTATCTGAGGCCTCCCTATACTTTAAATAATTCATTTTCAATAATATTCAAAATCAGTCAAAACTCTGGGAATTCCACAAATTCCTTTTAGGGGCATTTTCGTCATTTTTAGCCTCTTATAGGCCTCTGAACCTTATTCCCATTTTTCTGAAATTTTTCTGAAGTGTTCATGCCTTAACATACCATTTCTCATTTTCTGGGATTTTCGGGTATAATTTCCATTTTTGCCCTTACCAACCCAAAACTTTACAAAATTACAATTTTACCCCTGGTTTGGCTCAACCTCAAAATTCACCTCATTGAGGCCTCCAACATAACTATTGGCCTACATTTATCTCTATTTCTCATTCCTGGGCCCTGAGACTTCTTCTGAGTTTCTAACTTCCTCTTTTCTTAGTCTCAGAAAACTTTCCTTTTGCGATTTAGTCCCTGGGAATCCCTCTATCCTTCTAGGGAATCTCTGGGACTCCTGCCATAAGGGGTCTGGTAGCTTCCCAATTCAGCCTAATTTCAGTACTTCTAAGCCCAAAATTCGGGATGTGACAATATGGGTGTCTTCTTCCTTTTCTTTTTCTTCCTTTTTTTCCTTTTTATTTTGCTTTTCTTTCTTTTTCTTGAACATTCCTTCTTTTTCTCTTTTTTTTTCTTGTTCCATTTTTCTTCTTTCCCTTTCTTTTTTTTTGCACCTTGTATATAAAAGATGTAGTACAATGTCATGATAATAATAATTTTCTGACATGAATAAAAAATCCTATAAAAAAAATTTATGCATATATACCTTTCTATAAAATTGATGGCTAATGAAAAGTGATAGGCCTAAAGGGGGTGACTAGGGATATATAATGTGTATGGCTTGTGTTTGGGATAAAAGGGGTTTAGAATTAGAATGCCTTTATCATATTAAAGAATTGCACATGAGTTAGACAACAGATAAGAGAATTGACAGGTTCTGAAGAGAAATTAGTATAGGAGGTAATCACACAATTTAAAAAATTTAAGGCTAAGAATACTTCCAACAAGGTTATCTCTCTTACAATCCTGTTCACAGAGCCTCACTGAAGACTTCGATTGTTCTCAATGCATTAAATCACTTGTCTCTAGGATAGCTCTTAGAATTTTAATCAAGAAAAAAATAATCACAATCAACATTGAACTTGAAAAATTCATGCAAGTATTAGTGCAATCAAGATCACAATTTTAATAAAAAACAGGAGTCAATAATTTAAATTTAGAAAAATTTTCAATTAATAGGGCATATTCAAGAGGTCAACTAATCAATCAGTTCATTCCATTTCCCACACTTAAATAAAACATTGTCCTCAATGTTATAGAAAGTAAGGAAAAGAGAAAAGAACTAGTACTCCCCTGATTTATATTTCTGATTATGATTTAGAGTTCTTCCTTAAGTCTCTTTAATAATGCATCATCTTCCTACAAAAAAAAATCTGGAGCAAGTCCTTGCGGAAAAAATTGTGGGGATAATAGACAATAAAATGAAATATGAACAAATTAAGGAAAATAAACAAAATAAAATAAAATAAATGAAAAGTTATTGGGTTGCCTCCCAACCAGCACTAAATTTAATGTCTATAGCTAGACGCAGTTGTAGTGGGTTTAGACTTTATTAAGAGAGATGGATTTTGATGTCTCAACTTGGACTCCTTCATAGTATAACTTTAAGCGTTGTCCATTAACCACAAATGTCCTTCCGTCATTAGCTTGAACTTCAACGGCTCCATACGGCTTTATATCTATAACTTCAAAAGGTCCAGACCACCTTGATCTCAACTTACCTAGAACAGCTTCAAGTGGGAGTTAAATAGTAAAACTTTTTGCCCAACTTGAAATCCTCTCTTCAGAATTCTTTTGTCATGCCAAGCTTTAGTTCTCTCCTTGTATATACAAGCATTCTCAAAAGACTCCCTTCTAATCTCATCTAACTCATTGAGTTGGAGAACGTGTTTGTCACTTGCAGCTTTCAAATCATAGTTCAAAGCACTTACAGCCTAATATGCTTGATGCTTAATCTCATAGGAAGATGACATGACTTGCCATATACTAGTCTGTGAGGGGCATAGCTAATGGTATCTTATATGCAGTTTTGTATGCCCACAATACATCATTCAACTTTAGAGACTAATCTTTCCTAGATGCACTTACAGTTTTTTTTCCAATATGCCCTTTAGCTCCCTATTAGAGACTTCTACTTGGCCACTAGTTTGAGGATGATATGTGGTGCTTGCCCGGAGATGACACCCCTATTTGCCTCATAAGGATTTGAATTGGTGGTTCCTGAAATGTGCCCCATTATCACATATGATAGCTCTAGGGACACCAAATCTAGAAAAAAAATCTGTTTAACAAATCTGACCACGTTAGATGTTTTGTTATTTGGCAATGCAACAGGTTCTACCCATTTAGTAACATAATCAACAACAACAAGTATATGGAGATTACCGTAGGAGGGAGGAAAAGGCCCTAAATATCAAAAGGTTCAACCTCTAATATACCTTGCTGGGGCATCTCATGCCTCTTACCAATAGTACCTGTTCGTTAGCATTTATCACAAGTTGTCACAAAAGTCCTTGCATCCTTAAATAGTGTAGGCCAATAAAACCCACTTTGAAGTACTTTAGCTGCCGTCCTATCAGCCCCATGGTGACCTCCATAAGGTGATGAATGGCATCCTTCAAGAATTTGGACCATCTCCTCACTTGGCACACATCTTCTAAATAGATGTGGCTCATCCCAAAGGTAATGTCTTGCTTCTGCTAGGAATCTCTTCCTTTGATAATTATTCATGCTATCAGGGACTATACCTGTAACAACATAATTAACAAAATCTGCAAACCAAGGAGCAAGTAGAGATTTAACTATCCAAAGTCTCTCATTTGGGAATTCTTCATTCATAGGAGTATTATTTTGGGGTAGATGTTCTAGTTGAGAGAGATGATCTGCAACTAGATTTTCTACACCCTTTTTATCTCTAATTTTAACATCAAATTCGTGTAAAAGAAGAACCCATCTAATCAATCTAGCTTTAGCATCTTTTTTATTCATTAGATGTTTTAGAGCTTGGTGGTCAATATAAACTATCACTTTAGAACAAGAAAGATAGGATCAAAATTTTTCAAATGCAAAAATCATAGTGGAAAATTCTTTTTTAGTGGTGACATAATTATGTTGTGCTCCATCTAAGACTCTACTTGCATAATAGATGACATGTAAGCTCTTGTTCCTTCTTTGTCCTAAAATAGCCCCTATAGTGAAATCACTAGCATTGCACATAATCAAAAGGGAGACTCCAATCAGGGGGATCAACTATAAGAGCAGACACCAAAACAGATTTTAATTTATTAAAAGCACTCAAACAAGTATCATCAAAAATAAAAGGGGTATTCTGCACAAGAAGGTTAGTGAGAGGTTTAGCAATTTAAGCAAAGTCCTAAATGAATCTTCTATAAAAGCCTACATGACCTAGGAAACTCATTATGCCTTTCACTGAGGTGGGTAGAGGCATATTTTCAATAGTTTCAACCTTTGCCTTATCCACCTCAATTCCTCTTTCAGAAACTTTGTGGCCTAGGACTATACCTTCATTCACCATAAAGTGACATTTTTCCCAATTAAGTATAAGGCGCATCTCTTGACATCTCTGCAAAACTTTAGAAAGATTGGTCAAACAAAAATCAAAAGCATCACCAAATACAGAGAAATCATCCATAAAGATTTCAATTATATCCTTTACCATATCAAAAAATATAGCCATCATACATCTTTGGAAAGTAGCAGGGGCATTATAAAGTCCAAAGGGCATCTTACAGTAAGTATAAGTACCATAAGGACAAATAAAAGTTGTTTTCTCTTGGTCTTTTGGTGCTATTGATATTTGAAAATACCCAAAGTAACCATCTAGAAAACAATAATAACTATGCCCTACTATTCTTTCCAACATGTTATCCATAAATAGAAGAGGGAAGTGGTCCTTTCACGTTGCTTCATTTAATTTTCTATAATCTATACAAATGCGCCACTCAGTTACCACTCTTGTTGAGATAAGCTCATTCTTATCATTTTTTACCACAGTTGTACCTCCCTTCTTTGGGACTACTTGCATTGGACTCACCCAAGAATTGTCAAAGATAGGATAAATAATACATGAATTAATCAGTTTCAAAACTTTTACTCTAACTACTTCCTTCATATGTGGGTTAAGCCTTCTTTGTTGTTGCACCTTAGGTGTGTAATTTTCCTCCCTAAGGATTCTATGTATACAAATTGAGGGGCTGATGCCCTTTATGTCAGTTATAAACTATCCAATGGCCAAGTTAAACTCCCTCAAGACCCTTAACAGCTTATCTTCCTATTCAGAATTTAAAGCAAAAGAAACTATAACAGGAAAAGTGTTAGAGTCACCTAAAAATGCATATTTTAAATGAGAGGCAAGGGCTTTAATTCAACAGAGGGTGGTGAGTCTAGGGAAGGGAGGGGCAATAAATTGCCTAATCCTAGATCTTCATAATGCCTTGTATGATGTTTATTTTCAATTTCAAAATCATCCAAACTCATTATTGTCTCTATGAACTCATCCTCCCTTTCTTTTTCATTTAAGCTTAGTGCGATACATGCCTCAAGAGGATCATTATATAAGTAACTATTAAAATGTTCATGGGCTAGTATATCAATAACATCAATACTAAAAACATTTTCATCAAAGCAAGGAAACTTTGTAGCTTTAGATATTTGAAATAATTCGTTTTGGTCACCCACTCAAAAAATAATGTTCCTTTATGTACATCAATCAAAGCCCTACCAGTTACTAAAAATGGCCTCCCTAATATTAGAGAGACGTTCTAATTATCCTCAATATCTAAAATAATGAAATCAGCAGGAATATAAAGTTTACCAACTTTAACTATGATATCCTCAACCACACCTTGTGGATATCTAATGGACCTATCTGCAAGCTGGAGGGTCATGTTGATCGGTTTAATATCTATCATCCCAAGCTTTCTGTATAAAGAATAAGGCATCAGATTAACAGTGGCATCTAAATCACATAAACAATTTTCAACAATATTAGAACCAATATCACAAGGAATAGTGAAACTCCCCGGATCTTTCAGCTTGGGTGGTAGCTTCTTCTATATAATTGCACTACACTCCTATGTAATTGGCACTGTGGCATAATCTTCCAACCTTTGCTTGTTTGAAACTATATCCTTGATGTATTTGAGATAAGAAGGTGTTCTTGCTAAGGCTTCTATAAAAGACACATTAATTTGGATATTTCTTAACATCTTGTGAAGCTTTTAGAAGCCTGAGTCTTGATCTTTCTTTTTAAGACGTTCAGGATATGGGATAGGAGGTGCATAAGGTTTGAGTCCAGATGGAGAATGACTACTTGGAATCACATTATTAGCTTTAGGAACTTCAATTTCCTCATCATTATCTCTAGTATTCTTCTTATCACTTACCTTGTTCTAAGTCCTTTTAGCCCCAATGTTAACTTCTTGAAGTTCTTTACCATTCCATAAGGTGACCGCCACGACTCCCTCCCTTGGATTGATTTCAGTATTACTAGAAAACTTGTTTTGACCTTGTCCGGTAAGCAAGCTAGCCAAATCGCTTATTTGAGCTTTCACGTTTTTCAGAGTTTCCCATCTGCGACTCTGTGTTTCTTACGGAAGCTTGAGTTGATGCAACTGCTTGCTTGAGTTGGTCAATTTCTTGATTTATGTTCTTCACGTGGTTAGCTTGATGAGTGGCCATTTGAGCTAAAGCTTCCTCCAACCTCGTTGTGTGCTCCTCCATTGCGTTTCTTTGCTGTTGGAAACCTGGTGGTGCTTGTGGCCTTTGAGGGGTAGAATTTTTCCAAGTGAAATTAGGATGATTTCTCTACCTCGCATTATATGTGTTGGAGTATAGGTCATTCTTGGGATTGGCACCCATATAGTTAGCTTCCTCCACATAATCACCATCATTGCCTGCATGAAGAGAATTATTAATAGCTGAAGTAGAAAGGGAATTAACGGATTTAAAATTTTTCACTAATAAATTCAAGCTCTTTGTTAAATCCCTTAAGTCAAGAGAGAGGTCTGAAGTAGTGACTTCGTTAGCCATTGCTCTCCTTCCTTGAATTGACTTTTGCCTTGAATTTGATGCTAGAGTCTTGTAAATGTCCTCTCTTTCTTCAACTGTCATGTTATTTGGATCACCATGAGCTGTATTGTCAACTTTGCTTTGATTGTCCGATGTGAGCTCATTATAGAAAAAGTCCATTAAGAGTATATGTGGGAATTGATGATGAGGACATTGGCTAATGAGGAGATTATACTGCTCCCATGCTTCATGGAATGACTCATCACCCTGTTGCGTGAAAAAGAGAATCTTGTCCCTTAACTCTGAAGTCTTTTGTGGTGAGTAATATTTTAGCATAAACTGCTCGTACATTTGATTCCAAGATATTATAGAACCTTCTAGTAATTGTAGAAGCCATTGACGAGCACTTCCCTTCATATAGTATGGAAAGCAATGCAACTTCAAATCATCATTTGATAAGCCATTCAATGGCAATGTGTCAATTACTACATAATACCCCCTTATAAAATCTAAGGCATCTTCAGTTATATGCCCTGAAATTATGTAGTGTATTCAGATGTATATTTTTAAATTTATAATTATGTGCAACAGTACTTGGCTTTATGCAAGATGGATTAGAAGTAATAAGGGGCATTGAATATCATAGAATGCGATATTTTGCTTTGGAACAATAGCACCCTCAGCCATCTCTCTTCTTCATTGACTTCTTTTTTTTACTGCAAAACAGTTCAATTTCTAAATTAATAGGAGTCAAAGTAGAGTTACTAGAACTTCTTAATTGCATAAAAAACAAAAATTAAAATAAAATAAAGAGAAAAAATAAAAACAAAAATAAAAAAATGAAAATTAATAAAAACATAAAGAAAAATAGAATTTGAACAATTAGTAAATCTGTAGCCTCCTTGGCAACAATGCCAAAAACTTGATCACTCCCGCAAGTGTACGGGCTCAATGTAGTAAAAATCCTAGAGTAATCTAGGATCATACCCACAGGACGGTTGCGTTTTAACTAATCCAAATAAGTAACAATGAGAATAGATGAATTGATTGATGAGATATAATGAAATAATAAATTAAAAGCAGGAGAAAATCAAATATAAGAGGAAAATCAATCACTCAAAGCGTTGGGGTTCAGGATTTATCCTATGGGTTGCTAGTTTCTATCCTTTGAATTGACTCTTTAATTTATTATAGTGACAACTATTCCTAAAATGTCCTAATATTCTTCTGAATTATTAGTCCCTATTTAATTAGAGTTGAATTCATTCCCATGACACCTAAACAACTAATTAAACCTTGAAGCTATAGTCTTAAGTTACCATAAATATCTAGAACTATCCCTAGCCTAAATATTTATGTCTACTTCTCTAGATCTAGGTTCTCTCTTCACCTCCCAGTCCATCAAGATCACCCATAATTTAGATTTAATGGTGGCCAGTCATAAAATCCACATGAAGAATAAGAGAAATAGATATAAAAGTAAAAAGATATTCATAAAAGCCATAAAAAGAGTCAAAATAGAACTAATAAAAACTAGCTTCCCAGTTGGACTACATCCCTACCTCAACTGGGGAATTTAGAAACTCATAATAAAATAAATAGTATTGTTCTAAGATCCCTAAACATGACAGAACAAATGAAGAAGAAAAGATGAATAAACTGTCAAAGGATCCAATAGAGGTCCTCTACTCAGCTGCTGTCATAGGATGAACAAAGATAGTAATTTCGATGATTCACTGTCCCAAACAATGCTCTAATGCTGCCTCTGGGAATGCTCTTTGATGCTTGCTCTCTCGTCTCCTCCGATCCTATTTATAATGGTTTTGCATCTTCTCTCCCTTGGATCCACCGCCTCTTATCCATATCCATATATCTTCAATATAATATAATATATTAGATGATTTGCCTTGCGTTACTGCTACCACAGTTATCCTTTTATCTCCTTCCTTGTGTTCAATCAATATAATATAATATATTATTACAATTGATTCATTCCTTGAATCCTTAGGCCTCACGCCTCTGAGCAAATATTACTCTCCTTTTATTTTATCTTTTATTTGTGATATTTTCTTCTCTCAATAATTTTATATCTCTTATAGTAAAGATAATAAAAGGTTTGGGTTGATTTATTGCAAGATCATCTTTTATCCCATAATTGATAAAAGAGAGGAAAATCTACAAAAGATAATTAAATAGGTATAAGATATCCATAAATTTAACCAAATAAATCAAAATATACACATTTTAATTATAAAATATAGACTTATCATTGACTTATCATTGAAATTTTTTGATAATTATTTTCTTTCCTTGGGACCTCATAATAATTTTCCCAAGGAAAATTCTTAGACACTTACTGCAAGATGTTTTAGAATGGTTTATCCTTGCATGCAATGTTTGGTGGGAAAACAATTAATTAGCAAAGGCTCTTGATAAAAAAGAATATTGCCGTAGATGAACACAAGTAATTAATCCTTTCATGTATCTTTTTATATTCTATAAATAAAATTATTAATGAACGGTTCAATGCATTAGAACTTGCAACATGATAAATCAAGGTTTAAATCCCTGCTGGGAAAGATGTCCACGTTTAGTGCTTGGCAATGCATTGAACGGTATTGTCTACGATAATAGGATATTTATGCCTACCAAAAAATAATAATAAAGCTTAGCTGATCATGGATTGAAGAATTTGTATCATTAATGACAATGAGATCAAATTCCTCACTCACTCAAGTCACAAGAGTGTCCATTGGTATCTATTGTGGCATAAGTGCACGTTGGGTCACTTCAGTGCCATGAACAGGCTCCACATGTACTAGGGGCAGCACTTCCTTTAGAGTTGTATCATTATCTTCTAGCTCCAAGGGAGGAACTTTGATTTTTGTTGATTGGCTTGTTTGGTATGATGCCTCTTCTCTTTCTTTTGTCCACTCACTGATCTGATTTCACCTATGCTCAAGCTTAGTTATTATAAAATTCAAATGTTGACATTCTTCAGCTTTAGTCTTGTGATGTTCTAATAGTCTCATAATCTTCTTCGACCTTGGGCTTAACTGGAGTGAAGTTAGAATTTTCATTCTAATAGCACCATTCTTCGTCATATGGTTGACATACCCATGATGATGATCTACATACCCATATTGATGAACATATTCAAATCTACAGCAATCGGTATATTCTTATCGCGTTGATCAGCATATACTCATATTGATGATAGCGATTTTCCTCAAATTTGTAGCGAGAAAACTTTCATAATCATGTCAATGCTGAATATATCAGGATGGAGTGCCATAAGCATCGACACTTCATATATGGATATCAGCTGTAACCCATATATGCAACTAAGTAGCATGGTGAATAGAGATGATAAACCAATTGTTATAAAGGTTTTAGAGTTTATGGCGCGTTTGGGTAGTGGCTCTGGAGTGTTTTAGAGTTAGCGTGTATTTGGATGCAGTGGAAGAAAAGTGGAACCCGACTCTGATGCCAATTGATATAAGACGGGAAAAGGGAAAGGGAGAAAGGAGAGAAGGAAAAGGGGACAGGACACCAGGAAAATAAGAGAAAACCAGACAAATAAAGATATAAGGAGAAAATTCAATACTTAGCATTATTCAATTTATAATCAAAAGCGTACAAAGCAAATATGTTGAGGTGCTATTTATGAGCCTCAACTAACCCTATAAATTAATAACAGAGCATTATAGAATTTCAAAATTAAATTCTAATAACAATTAATGATAAAAGATAACAATCAACACTACTAGAAAAAGACTTTTAACGTCGCAAAATAACGGTGGTTAAGCAAAAAAATGACGTGGAAAAAAGCGCGGTGGCATTTTTGTAAATAAGTTGAAGAGGCCTACACTTTCAACGCCATTTTTTAAGAAAACCGCCGTTGAAAGTATTTTTAACGGCGGTTAAAACACTTTCCACGGCGGTTTTCTTAAAAACTGCCTTGGAAAGTGTGTCTCTTTACTTTCTCCGTTTCGACTTTAATCACTTTCTTTCTCATTTCTTCAGTGCGCCGTGGTCCCCCTCTGCCCCACCACCGAAAAACTGCCATTCCCGCCACTATCCCACCGTTTAAACTCCTCCATTGAGCTTGTGGTGCCTTTCCGCCGTCCGCCGTGGTCAAACGCCTCTCATTTCGCGTTGTTCTTGCTCAGCCATGGTCCCATCTGTCCCACCACCGATAACCGGTCATACCCCCCACCATCCCGCCGTCTGCCACCGTCCGTCGCCGCCCTCACTTCGCGTTTAAAGCTTCTCTGCTCTGTGAGTATCCTCTTCTTTTATTCTTTTCAATTTTTCTTAGTTTGTTGAATGTTTTGGCCATGAAAATCTGTTATATATGAAATGGATTTGTTAGTTTTACATTGTGGTTGGCTTGTATTGTTCATTTTGCATTTTTTATGTGGTTGAACCGTTGATTGGTGTTGATTGGTGGGCATTGGATGTGAGAAAACCTTAATTCCTTTTTATATGCTGTATTAGAAACATGTTTAAATGTTTAGAGTTGATTAGTTGTGAAGTTTTTTTTAATTTTTTTAATAATTTTTTGATATTTATTTCGATTTTTTGGTAATTTTTTTGTAATAAATATAAGAATTTAGTAATAAATAATCTGTTTGTTATTTTGTGTTTTTTTTCTTCGTTATGAATTTTGATTGATAGTAAAGTGTTGTTTAAATAATCTGTAGAACAATGGATCGTAGTTGGATAAAAGCTAAGAGAATTAGCAAGGAATATGAGAATGGGGTTGAAAAGTTTCTTAAGTTTGCTCAGAGAAATGCCCCTAGTAAAAGAGATGGATTGTACTATTGTCCTTGTGTCAAATGTTTAAACAATAGTCGACGGAGTATTTCTGAGATAAAAGAACATCTTATCTGTGATGGGATAAATTTGAGGTATACAAATTGGATATAGCATGGATAAATTAGAAAGACTACACTGTTTACAAATGAGAAGGTTGTGAATGAAGACTTTGGTGATAGAATTTCGGATATGTTTTGTGATATAAGGTTTGAATCCTCTACACAGTTTTCTTCTACCTTTGAAACTTTGTGTAGTGATGCAGAGACACCTTTATACCCAAGGTGCAAAGATGATTACACAAGATTGACAACTGTATTGAAACTAATGAATTTGAAGGCAAGAAATGGTTGGACCGATGCTAGTTTTACAGAATTGCTTGAATTGCTGAGTGATATTCTTCCCAAAGGGAATTCACTTCCGAAACGAATGTATGAGGCAAAAAAGATTTTGTGTCCAATGGGTTTGGAATATGAGAACATACATGCGTGTCCTAATGACTGCATATTATTCAGAAATGATTATGAAGGGTTGAATAAGTGCCCTAAATATGGGACTTCAAGATACAAAATGAAGAAAGATGATGGTGATTATAATGAGATGACCAAAGGTTCTACTTCAAAGGTTCTGTGGTATCTTCCAATAATACCACGATTTAAGTGTCTATTTGCTAATGCCATAGATGCAAAGAACTTGAGATGGCATTTCGATGAGAAAATATGTGATGGAAAGCTTCGTCACCCAGCAGATTCTCCTCAATGGAAAACAATAGATCAAAAATTTCCTCAATTTGGTGGCGAGCCAAGAAACCTTCAGCTAGGGCTTTGTACGGATGGAATTAACCTATATGGTAATCTTAGTAGCACACACAGTGCTTGGCCAGTGCTCCTCGTAATTTACAACTTGCCTCCTTGGTTATGTATGAAAAGAAAGTATATCATGCTATCTTTGAAGATCTCGGGGCCAAAACAACCGGGAAACGATATCGATGTGTATTTGGCACCTTTGATTGAGGATCTGAAGAAATTATGAGAGGAAGGTGTTGATGTGTGTGATGCATATAAACAAGAGACCTTCAATTTACTTGCCATGATCTTCACCACGATAAATGACTTTCTAGCATATGGAAATTTGTCAGGATACAATGTTAAGGGGCATAAAGCATGCCCGATATGCGAAGAAGGCACCCACTATATGCAACTTAAACATAGCAGGAAGACAGTATACCTTGGTCACAGAAGGTTTCTTAGTCGGTATCGCCCTTACCGTAGATTGAAAAAGGCATTTAATGGTTCACAAGAATATGAAATGGCTCCAAGACCATTAACTGGAGAAGAAGTTTATTAGCGGGTGGAGGGAATTAATGTGGTCTTCGGTAAGAAGAAGAAGAAGAAGACTGCCGGTGAGAGAAATATATGGAAAAAAAAGATTTGTCTTTTTTGATCTTTCATATTGGCAAAGTCTTGATGTGAAGCATAGTCTAGATGTGATGCATGTGGAGAAGAATGTATGTGAGAGCCTTGTTGGTACACTTTTGCATATAAGTGGAAAGACTAAAGATGGAATCAATACAAGATGAGACTTAGTTGAAATTGGAATACGAAATGTCCTTCACCCACAAGAAAGAGATGGTAAGCAGGCTTATTTACATCCAGCTGCGCACACATTATCAAAAGAAGAGAAAAGAAGTTTATGTGGTTTTGTCAATAGTATTAAGGTGCCACAAGGTTATTCTTCTAATTTAAGCAAACTTGTTTCAATGCAAGATTTGAAGATAACAGGAATGAAGTCTCATGATTGTCATGTGTTGATGCAACAATTACTTCCACTTCCTATTCAAGGCATTATGAAAACCGATGTGAGAAATACTATTACAAGACTTTATATGTTTTTTTAGTGCCATTTGCAGCAAAGTCATTGATCCTGCTGAGTTGGATGAATTAGAAAATGAAGGTTATGTGATCCTCTCTCAATTGGAAATGCATTTTCCTCCATCATTTTTTGATATTATGGTCCACTTGATAGCTCATCTTGTACGAGAGATAAGACTTTGTGGCCCTGTGTGTTTAAGATGGATGTACCCTTTTGAGAGATACATGAAAATCCTAAAAGGATACTCTAAGAATCCTTATCGGCCTGAGGCATCAATTGTTGAGAGATATGTAGCTGAGGAGGCAGTTGAGTTTTGTAACGCATATCTTGATAGGGTAAAGGCAGTTGGTCTTCCTCAATCTTGACATGATCAGGGGAGAAGAAGCAAGGGAACACGGGGTGTCATAGTGAGGTCTATGTCAAGAGAAGTTGTAATGCAGGCACATTTATACATTTTAAACAACACGGATGAAGTTTTGCCTTACTTAAATGCTCACAAGAATATGCTGAGGAACTTGAATCCAAGAAAGAGTGATATGCAACTAGCTAATGAACATAATAAGTCATTTGCAGAGTGGTTCAAGCGAGAAGTGTTAAAAGATGGCAATCCTTCTGAGACAATACAGAGGCTAGCTGCAGGGCCTTCTTTTAAGGTTTTGTGTTGGGGTAGATATGATATAAATGGTTATTCTTTTTACACAAAAACCCAAGACGATAAGAGTACTATGCAGAATAGTGGGGTGATGGTAGTAGCGGAAGCCATGCATTTTGCTAGTTCTAAAGACAGAAACCCAATGTTGGCGACAATGTCCTATTATGGAATAATAGAAGAGATATGGGAGGTTAGTTATACCAAGTTTAAAGTTCCCGTCTTCAAATGTAAGTGGGTTAATAGTAATGCTGTGCAAGTGGATGAAGAATTTGGATTTGTTTCGGTCGATCTTGAGAGGTTTGGATATGGAGACGAGCCATTTATTTTGGCAAGTCAAGCAAAACAAGTGTTCTTCGTTCCCGATCTAGCAAAAAAGAAATTGTCTATCGTGCTTCAAGGTAAAAGGCAAGGAGTTGGTGGAGATGATGGTGACTTAGAGCTTAATCTTGATGAAACCCCGCCTTTCACAGCTATTCGACCTAAAGCAGTTGAATTAGATTTGGTAGATGATGACTATGCTGTTAGAGATTATCATTGTGAAGGAATTTGGGAGGATAATCGTTGTAAGCCTCAAATGAATTCTTTGATTTTTTTTTTGTTGCTAAATATACTTAATAATATAATGTTTTATATTAACTTGATATTTTTTATTCTTACATTTATTAATTCGTTGTTCTTTAAACAGGAAATGGACGGATCCGGTCAACAGGGTTCTGGTGACGACAACTCTATTACTAGCCGGAGAAAGGGTAGAGGGCCAACCCATATGAGGCATTTAGCTTTACGTGATGAGAGCACACAGCCTATGAGGATTACAGTGGAGTTTGATAATGATCTGAAGCCTATAGGAAAGGATGGGGCTCAATTTACTAGTTATGTGGGTTATCTCGCACGCAGTAAGATTAGCATTGACATTCCTAGCTAGAAAAAGGTGGACAAAGATTTGAAGAAAAACCTTTGGGAGGATATATTGGTATATTGTGCATTGTTTTCTCTACTTGTTTCAATTATAGTTGCTTATTTACTTTATAACTCTATGCTATTATTGTATTGCAGCTGACATTTGATATTCCTGCCACTAAGCAAATGAGAGACCGTCTATTGAAGCAAATTGATGAACGATGGAGGGATTTTAAGTCCACGCTTACAAAACATTATATTCATGGAAAAAGAAAGGGTGGGCATCCTAAGGAACGATATTCATTTATTAGTGAAGAGGCATGGGAGAGTTTTGTGAAGCAACGTGAAGACCCTGCATTTCAGGTTTGGTTTCTTTAAATTAATTTTTAATCAGGTCATATTTTATTTAACTAAACTAATTTTGTCGATTTGGTTTCATTGTCATAGGCATTGAGTCAGAAGAACAAACGAATATCTGAGCAGAATGTATACCTACATACCATGTCTCGTGCAGGGTATGGTGGGTTGGAAAGAAGTATGATGGAGGAACGGCTGAAGAATGCACAGATGGCTGCTGCTTCAGATCCTACTGGTTACATGCCACCTATTGAGCGTCCTTCTCGCCAAGAAAAATGGAAGGCGGCGAGGATTAAAAAGGGTCAATACATTACTCCACAGTCTGCTGCTGTTGCTGAGAGGATTGTAAGTAATATTTAAGAATTATGCTTCATTAATTGTTTTTTTCAATTATCTTAAATTGAATTTGTTGCTTTAATGATATAGGATACACTTGAGGAGCAATTATCTCAAGGTACATTCATCCCTCAAGGACGGATGGATATCTTGGCCACTGCTATTGGAAAGGCTGACCATCCCGGAAGAGTCCGAGGGACCCCTAAAGGGATTGGTATTAAAGAATTTTTTGGCTCTGCTTCACGAAGAAGCACTAGATCATCCTCCGCTAACATGGTATCTAAAGAGGAGCTCGACCAACAACTACAGGAAGAAACAGAGAGAGTTCAAGCTGAACTAAGTCAACAACACATGGCAGAGATGCAAAAAATACGTGACGAATTCGATGCCAAGTTTCAACAGACTCTGATGATGATGGGTACGAGTGGATTCCAGATGCCCTGAGTATCTGAACCTTCCCAGGTAATAATCACACATCTTTTTAAATCTTCTAAAGATTCATTTGATCCATTTAAACTTATTTAATGTTTCTTAACTAATTTCATATTATGTTTCAGGGTTCACCTGTGATAAAAAGCGGGAAGGGCAGTAATAATCAGACACAGCCACTGACAATGTCTGACCCTGTCGAAGACAATGGGATGCCGTGTTCTTTCTATGTGGATTATGAAAATTCACTTGTTCATGTTGCTAGTGGTCGAGCATTCATGGGCACAACGATTCACGGCAACAAAATTCCAAGCAATCAAGCAAGGGTGACAGTGGAGAGGATTGTTCGTGGTCAGGGGGTACACGAGTGCCCAATCCTACTGATGAGGTTCGACTCTTGGCCCAAGCTAAAGGACATTTCATTTTGTGGCCAAAGAGACTTATTGCAAAGCCAATGGTGAAGAAGACGGCAGCAAAGAAGGCCACAATGAGCGCATCATCTGATCCTGTACTCTTGCCTCTTCCTGGTGATATTGCGCTTATGTATTCCAGTTTGGAGGTTCTTCATTCCATGGTGCCAAACATGGATAAGCCTGTGACTTTCAAGATGCCGTTGGGGGTTGTGGGTTCAGATATAACATACGACTTCACCATTGACAAGAGGGATCTTGTTCAGTTCCTCAACTTTGAGGAGCTTGATATAGCTTTCATGCAGCTCGCTATTTTGTAAGTTACAATATCATTTTCTTATAACATATTATATTTCATGCATGTCCTAATGTTTTTTACTTGAACAACAGGCACTTTAATCAAATCTGTCGAAACGGAGGACTTAAAGGAACATATGGCTTTATGTGTCCTCAAAGGGTACAGAAAGAATTTAATACTGTGGAAGCAAGGTCAATCTACATTATGACCACAATGACTCAGACCAGAAAGCTAATATATTTTGCACCTTACGTGGAAGGGTAAGTGTATTATTGTATTTGAGATATACAAGTTGTATGTGTCGGGTTATAATTAACATGGTTTGCCTTTTGCAGTTATCATTGGACTCTAATTGTCTCTGCCCCTTTTGACAACAAAGTTTACTGGTTCGATTCACTCTGTGGAAGTCCATCAGAAGAAACCCAAGATGTCATCGACACGTTAGGTTTTATTTATATATTTATTACTTGTGAAGTTTATACAAGCATGCTCTAATATCATTTTCTCTTATAATGTTGATAGGGCTTTTCATGCTTTTAATGTTGTGGCGATTAAACAAAATAGACAAGCACCAACATGGATTCTTCCAAAGGTATATGTTGTTTTGAGCTAACTTTTAAACATTTTTGGATGAATTAAAGTTAATGTTTATAATCAATAATGTCTAATATTCAATTTTATATCTTATTTTTTTAGTACCGTTGTCAACAAGAATGTTGAGTGTGGATATTATGTCATCCGCTACATGAATGACATAATTGAGACAGGAACGACTGAGAAATTAGACGAGGTAAAGATGAGTTACGTTGCATGACGTTCTTCAATTCATTTCATATTTTTGACTAAGTTTACTATGTTATTTTTGATTAACAGATATTTCAAAATACTGCGCCATATCTCATGGATGACATCAACTTGATGAGGGACACTTTATCAACAACATTGGTAGAAAAAATTGAAATTTAGCTTTCAAATATATAGGTTATTTCTAAAAAAATTCATTGTTAGATGTTTTCTCTCGGTTCCTTCTTATATGTACATGTTCATGATTTCCATTGTATAAAGAAGTAGTTACTTCTATTTCAGAATTGTTGGACCTAGCCAATATGTGTTTCTTGGTCTTAATTAACCACCTAGTTCTATTATATTGGCCGGTTCCCTATTTTCGAATTGTGTAAAAGAAATTTCAATGCTGTATATATATCAACTAGCTAATTGATCTTGTTCTGTGTGATCTGCACTGCCTACATTTATTTGGAACTGTAAACTGCAGGGTGGTAAAAATGAAAATCAAGCAGAATTTAAAAAAAAAAACATGTATTTTTAACTGCGGTTATATATATAACCGCCGTTAAAAGAATATTCCACGGCGGTTTATAAATAAACCGCCGTGGAAAATTGATTTTCCACGGCGGTCATATGTAAAACCGCCGTGGAAAATGGAGTTTCCACGGCGGTTAACTAGAAAACCACCGTGGAAAATCAACTTTCACGACGGTTCAAAATCGCCGTGTTTTCTTTACCTTTCAACGTCACCTTTATCAACTTCGCTTTCAAAACCGCCGCGAAAAGCCACTATTAACCGCTGTGAAAAGTCTTTTTTCTGGTAGTGCAATTAAAATTAAAACCAAATAATATTCCCTAATAAAGCTAAATAACTGAAATATCTAAAAAAAAATAATTAATTGTTAGTCGATAACCCATTAGGTTCAATGCCCGTTACTCTCTAAATTTTCTCTAATGTGCTGTTTTTCAAAATAAAATATCGATATTATTTTTGTATAAAATTAACATGTGTGTGATATATATGTAATTTAATATAGATATGTAGTTTTCTTAAAATATAGGACAGAATAATTTGAAAGTTCTTACAGTTTCAATCAGTTTTGAATCAGATCCTTGAGTATTTTTTTCTTTTTATAGGGTCATCTAACTTTTTAAGGTTAAATTTATGAGTATTTCTGTTAAATAAAAATGAGCACCATTAGAAATCTTGGTTAATGTCTAAAACATGCCTATTTTCTCTGCTTCGGCCATAACCCAGACCATGCTCACATCCCTCTTTTCTCATTCCTCAACATCTTTTTCTTTCCCACCATTCGTTCCCATCAGTGTCATCGGCAATGACAGCGTCATCTGAGAAGCAGAATTGCTAAAACCACCACATTAGGACATTTGGGAGGTAGTGCGTGTTGGTGGACTCACCCTTCTTCCAATGGTTCGATTTCTTTTTAATTTAGAGTGTTAAGTGTTTGAAAAAACATTTGGGAGGTAGTGCGTGTTGGTGGACTCACCCTTCTTCCAATGGTTCGATTTCTTTTTAATTTAGAGTGTTAAGTGTTTGAAAAAATTATAAAAAATTGAAAAATGATTCTTTTTTTGCATATGAGATATCAAAATGTTATCATTTTATGTAGAATCTAATAATGTAAAGACCCAAAAAAAAATTGGGAAGGGCCTAAAAAATGAGGTACAGCTGGGGGTGCAGATGAAGAGGCGCAACTAGAACTCCCAGCGGGATATCAAAAGACTAGATGTCCAGCGCCCTTGGTTTTGATTATAGCGGCAGAGGAATATGGGTTGGGAAGTTTTTGTGAGAGATGGGTTTCGCAGATATTGATATTTGCCAAGTCTTTCTGAGACCAACAACATATTCTATTAACATCAAGTTCAGCGTGCAATAACTTTCCCACCAAACATGCATGCGATTACTACTACTGCAAAAACACGAAAAAGATAAAAAAAGAATCAACACAATCATCTACAACCTGGTTAAAAGGGGGGGGGGAGTCACCTATAGCGCACGCTACCCACTCACAAGGAACAGTCCATGCATGAGCAGAGACGAATGGCTTCATTTTTTTGTATATTCTTATGGTGCCTTGTGGGAAGGAATGGTGAGTTCGGGAGAATGGTGGGGAAGAAAAAGATGTTAAGGAATGAGTAAAAGAGGGATGAGAGCATGGTCTAGGCTGAAGAAGAGAAAAGGAGAAGAATGTTTCAGAGGTTAATGGGGTTTAGCAAAAGGACTAATAAATCTAACTTTAAAAAGTTAAAGGACCCAATAAGAAAGAAAAAAAAGAGGAAGCACAAGGTCCCAATTCAAAACTAAGTGAAATTATAATACATCCAAATTAATTTTCCCTTTACATATACAAACTAATTAATTATTCCCAAATTTTGAGAAGTTTAAAAAACCATTTTATTCCTTATATAAATTTTAACAAATTTATTGCATATAATGGCCTAATGTTTTTAATTAGGCATGAACAAGAATTACTCGTCATTTTTTTAGTTTTTTTCCGGCCAAATACTCATGAAAGTTTTTTAATTAAATAATAAAACAAATCTCACAAAGGCCCAAGTCGAAACTAAAAAATAACAGAGCACAAACATTTTTATTTTTATACGGCAAAATATTTGCAGATTTACTAGTTCTCTTCATTTTGGCATAGGAGTCTATGAACAAGACATATGCAAGTAAGTATGACATGTAATAGCCGATGCTATGTTCAAGAAGGACGGCACCAATCTAGTCTGTGGGAAGTCTTACGTATTTTGTTCGGGAGATTAGGGACTTGAAGGAGGCCGTCATTGATTTTGAAAACTCATATGCTTCTGCTTCATTTACTATGTAACACCCTTTCTAACATCCCACAATAAATTAAAACACAAATATACATTGGCTAACATTGATTAAAAAAAGAAAAAGATGTTGCAAACACAAACACGCTATTAAGGTTAGAAAAGAACCTTCTTAAGTTTACCAGCTGTTATCTGTGATAGAATAGGATTTCACTAATATGATCACCTGTCATGGATATTAAAAATTGGCTTATCACACATGTATCATCACCATCTCATAGGATTCATGGCATTTATAACCATGTTAGATAGGAACACTATCAGTTTAACATGGTTATCGAGAATTTTACGCTCCTGATTGATGACAAATATAAGCAACTGGTCATAGTTCAAGAGTAGGGCCTCCGGCCTCAACATCAATCATCTAAATTCAATGAATTGCATCAATGAAAATTAAAAGAAGTCTTTGCAAGTGGTGCCACATAAATCCCAGTCAAAAGCAACACCTAAGGCGTCTAACCAACTAAAAGCGTGCATTCCATATATAACATAAAAGAAGTGAAACGATAGTCCAAAGTTCAGCAACATTTGCCGCAGCAAATATAGTCTTTTGCTGCGGTGAAGAACACCAAAACAACTAAAGTGAATAATAAATCATGCAACTGATTCACGGTCCTAACGTGGGAATATTACAGTGAAATCAAAGCGTAATGAATGGTGGAGGCAATAAGAAAAAGGAGTGAGATGAATGTTTCAGTCAAAGCCATTAAGTTGGAGAGCCATAAACGGTAACATGGTGTAATAACCATCTTTTCATCAATCATGTACTTCAAGCTATGTTGATTGATTTGGATTATATAAGTTCCTCTAGAAATATCTTGCTGTCACTATAACATAGCAAATTCATACAGAATTTTGCCATTCATTTCTGGATTTTGTTTCCACGAAAAGGATTTATAAACTCTGATCTTATATTTCCAAAGTGATGTGTAAGAAATGATTTTGAGACTATCATATTTTGAAGAGGATCGTTGTTTTCATCATCACAGCTCTCCTTTTTCTTGAATCAGAATAATTCTTTTCACAGATGAAGATTTTACATGTAACCTTTCTTGGACGAAAGAAACTTTGGATATTAAAAAACAAAAGGTGAATATGTTTCACACGGGTCTGGATCCTCTCAGCGGCAGCGTATCTCAGCGTCCCAATATGGTCCATCAGATTAATCTAAGGTTATGTTTGGTAGAAAGCATTGAAAATGAGGAATTGGGATTGGGATTATAATTAAGAAAATTTATTGAAAGAATGTTTAGTATAAGAGATTGCTTGTTATAAAGGATTAGCCAAACCTACATATGTGGGATTGGAGAATACCATGGGGGGAAGTGGTATTTCCCAATCTCACCTCTATGGGTTTGCTTAATCCCATATAATAAGTGATTATTCATACTCAATACTATTTTAATGATTTTTTTCAATTACAATTTCAATCACAATTCCTCATTTTTAATGTTTCGTACCAAAGGGGACCTAAGATCTCACAACATGCCACATCATCATGCTATTAAAAATTGAAAATGAATCTGATTGACACAATAAAATTGCTGAGTAGCTTTAAACTATTTTAACTGTAGAATTAGGAGTCTGGACTGATATAAATTGAGTCAGATAGGATCACAAATAGATGTAAAATTATGCTAACAAGCATTCTAATTAAAAAATAAAGAATAAAAAATTTGGTATAGTTTTTCCACTCTTTATGGTTTTATATGACTCGATCTCTGTTAAATCTTTCGGTAGAAGTTGGATCAGTCCAAAAAATTACATAAGCATATATATGTTTGGTGGTTAAGGATTTTCATCATCTATGATTATTTGAATCAGTTTAATGTCTGGACCTCTCAAAAATTCTCCAGTTGAAATGAGTCAGGAGGAAAATATTTTTTGAATACATGCTAAAAAAAATCTAAATAGTTAAAAGCTGGCAAAAAATTTTATACTATCATTAAGATTTATCACTAATTTTTAATAACATAATGATGTGGCACAACGCGAACTGTTATATTAATTTCAATGGCTGAGATTTGGATGCTGAGAGCATGCTTTTCCGTTTCACCCACATAATTGAGAGCATTAAGTAGCAAATTAATGTTGCTCCAGGAGGTGGAATGTATTAAAGTCATGAGCACCAGAAATTGAGAAAATCAACATCATCGCTAAGGCAAAAGAGCAAAACAATTTGATGGCCAATGAAAGTAGAGAAGCCTGTGTGGGTGGGTAAGAATAATGGAGAAGAAAACTTATAAGAAAAATGTGAAGGTAATCTTTAAAAGTTTAAATACAGACTTAATTTTCATTCGAAAATTAGATACTAATCAGCGCAGTTAATGTCTTAATGATACACATATATTCAAATGAAGCTTACCATTGCAATGCATCATACCATGAAAAAGAGAAAATACATAACATGCAATCTTATGGCACTGTTTAAGGGTGAACAGTGTTGAAAATCAAACCATAGTCCAGTAATATCAATAAAAGGTTCTTGAAAAGATGAATAACATCACAATAAAAGGTACACACTCAGTTATTGACAAGAGGATACCATCTTGTTGCCAATCTCAGCTCCTCCCTCACAATGCGTTTAAATGTACCTTCAAGTGGGTCGCCGCTGCATGCAAAGTTAAAAAGAGAAAATTAATCAAGCTTGGGCCTTTGTAAGATTTGTTGCATATAATAGCTTAATGTGGCCTTTGCAAGATTTGTTGCATATAACAGCTTAATGTTTTTAATTAGGCATGAAAAAGAATATAATTATTCATATGTCGTTATTACTTATTTGCAAGTCAGTTGTTGTTAGAAACCATTAAAGCATAAGAAATCAAAATTGATTTAGGATTTCATCATTTCAAGTTTTTTTTTTTCAAAGGAGTCTCTCCATCATTTTTTTGCCAAATACTCATTAAAAGTTTTTTGATTAAATCATAGAAAAGGACCATACAAATTAAAGGCCCAAGCCAAAACAAAACAAAGGGCATAACACCCAAAACCAGCAGACAGCAACCGGCGAAAAAAAAAATTTAACCAAATTATAGAAGGGTTAATATAATTTTTGGTCCCTCAAGTTTGACTTCATTTTAATTTGTGTCTCTCAAATTTTAAATAAGAGGTTTTAGTCCCTAAAGGGGCAAAATGTTCTATGTACAAAAACCAATGTTTTATATAAAAAGAAACTTAAGAGATCAAATCCTATGGTTTGAAATCTAAGAAACCAAAACCAAAATGAGGACAATAATGAGGAACGAAAAATTTGTATTAACCGAATCATAGGCCACAAGCAGATTTATATGTCAAAATATTTATAAATTTACTATTTCTCTTCATTTTCGGTGCAGTTCTATAGAAGTGCATAAACGAGACATGTGCAGGTAGACGTGATAATATCAAAATTTTCTTATATGCTATGCGTACTTTAACTAAGAATTCTACAAATTTTAAAACGCTGTGAAATTCAAATGCAACGATCCATATGAAATATTGCGAAAATAAATATTATTCACAGATATTATAATCTCGTGACAAATATTTATATGCATGCAGCGTTTGGGTCATTTGCATGGAAGTAAGAATACTTTGGTCGAATGCTTTTAACTGATTGCGATTACTTGGCAGAAATAATTACCTTTCCAATTTTGATGAAATAAGCCGCTTGGTAGCTTCGTCTTGCCATTCCAATTGATCCAACCACTTAGATTCTCCTCGAAAACATTTTAGATTTTTCAATGCACTTTGAGAATTAAATGGGAGCTTCTTCAAACTGGGGCAATGCGTTACTTCAATCACCTTCAAAAAAGGACATTGCAATGCCATTCTGCAAATGCTCCTTAAGTTACTCAGACGTGCCAAAACAAGGTGAGTGAGACTAGAGACACTACAAAAAAATTGAACTTTCAGCGGCGACAAAAGAAGTCGCCGCTGAAAATATGACTTTTAACTGCGACAAGAACTGTCGCCGCTAAAAGTCATGCCTTTTTGCGGCGACAAGTATGTCGCCACCAAAAGTGATAGTTATGGCGGCGACTTATTATTGTCGCCGCTGTAGGTGCAAACTTTCAGCGGCGACAAAATTTGTCACCGCCCAAAGTGTACACTACGGCGGCGACTTGAATGGTTGCCGCTGAAAGTCTACACTTTTAGCGGCGGCGACAATTCAAGTCGCCGCTGAATTTTTTTTAGCGGCGAATAAATGTCGCCGCTGAATCTTCTTTCAGTGACGACTCTTTATGTCGCCACTGAATCCTGCTTTCAGTCGCCGCTGAATCTTTTTTCAGTGGCGACACTTTTTGTCGCCACTGAAATTGCTTTTTGTCACTGCTGAAAGTTTTTTCACATTTTTTTATCATTTTTTATTTTTTGTAAAAATTTTATATAATAATCTTTTATTTGTGTAATTAAGTGACTTTGATAATTAATGTTTTTTATGTATTTTTGTGTTAGAGAGAGACTAAAAGAAAGATAATATGGTGTTTGAGAGAGAAAGGGGGAGGAAGAAAGTTTGGAGTGTGTTTAACACACATATACCATATCCAAATGTTTGAGAGATGGAATAGAAAAACATTGTGCATGGGAGAGAAATGAGAGGAGGCATGCATGAAAAAGTCTGCAAGTTTGAGTGATGGGGTAAGTAATGAAGTATAGAGTGTGTGTGAGAGGTAGATGTAAATATTATTAGAAGAGAGATAGTGTGTATGTGTGAGAGAGAGAAGGATATTATAATTGAAAGAGATAACATAATTAAATATATGAGAGAGATTATTATAATTAAATTAGTGTGAGCATACTTAATTGACATAATAATATTTGATGATGAACATATGTATGAGAGGATTGAGAAATAAAATTATTGAAGGAGATAATGTAATTAATTAAAAATGTGAGAGAGATATAGATAATAAAATCATGTATATAGTTAATTAAATATTATTACTATTTATATTTTTTATTTAAAATGTGATTAATTAAATTTTGTAAAACATATACAGTTGTATATTATAGATATATATTTTCTATTGCTTGATAGTTTCAATTAAATTCATTATCTTGGCTGGCCATGCTTGCTTATGTCAATTTAGAGGTCCTGTGTTCAAGTCTAACAAATGTCCATTTTTCACACATTTATTTTGGCTCAAAAAGGTTAAAAATAATTAATTTGTTATTTGGCTGGTTCGAACAGGGGACCTGGTAAAAACCAATACTCCCCCTGCCACTAAAGCCACGCATGTTTTTGGCAAGGCTTTTGCATTGTTTTTATATCTAAAGTTTTTCATTTTGAAACCCAAAACAATTTAACTTGTGCGCCCCAATCTTCTGAAAAGTTTACTTTTCCCTCTCACCAGTGCTGGCCGTGCAGAAAAGTTTTGAGCATCTAACTTATTCCAGCGTCCATCTGTGTTTAGTCCATCACTTCCAGCGTTGTTTCTTGCTGTCATCCATGTAAGTGCGCTGATCTTCTTCTTTGCTTGAAGTCTTGTAGTGCTGTATTTTTTTTCCCCTTTCTTGTTTTGCATTTTGAGATCTGTTTTTTCCTCCAATTTGCTGTGATTGATTGTGTGTGTGTTTTTTTTTTGAAATCCTCTAGATTTAATGGCTGTCATGTGTATGTGTTGTTTACTGAAAGAAGAAAATATTTTCTAATTGTACAAACTGAAGCCAAAGAGGGTTTGTGATGTCAAGCAACAAATGCGACAACGATTCTGGCTAGTTAGAGATATGCAATGATTAATTAAGTCTGATCCCCTATGCTTCTTATGTGCTTATAAATAGTTTCTTTGATCACTATCTCTGTCCATATGTATCGTGTGACGAATTCCTCAGCTCTCATCTTCACCCTGCGTCTGCGTTGAATCTATGATGCTTTGTTAGTTTGGCTTATATACTTGTTTAAGTTTGGATTCTCTCTCGTTGGTTTTTGTTTTGGTGATACCAAAGTTTCACAGATCCTTTTATGTGGTTTAATAAAGTTCAACATAAAAGTCATATTAAAAATTATCTACCAAAGTCTTAGGACGCGGAGATTCTAAATGTATAATCTAGTGCTTAAAACGAGGATATATATACTTAACTACTGGATCCAATGAAGCTGCTGAGGAACTTAAGGTTGTGTCTATCAAGGTCAAAGGTCTATTATTAAATTATAATATTGGTCGTTGCTTGGTTTCTTGGAGTTATTGATGTGGGTAATGCTTAGTAATTAAACTGCAGCTTCCTCCCACCACGTGCTAGTTGGAGTTATTGATGTGGGTAATGCTTAGTAATTAAACTGCAGCTTCCTCCCACCACGTGCTAGTTGGAGTTATTGATGTGGGTAATGCTTAGTAATTAAACTGCAGCTTCCTCCCACCACGTGCTAGCTTCTTCTATTTCTGTCTCTGTGTGTTGTATGGCTCAATTATTTATCTATTTATCATAAGATTGTGCCATAATTCATTTATTACCTTAAAAAAGCAGAAAACGAAGATGATGCCAACAAGACAGACTAATAACATGTAGTTCGCATCTTTGAAAAAGATATACATAATTTGGATTTCATATTATTCGACTAGAGCAGTTCGCATCTAAGTGATTCTAGAAGAGTCTTCATACATGGTTCGAATTATCCATGCGTTGCATAATTCCTTATTGTAAACTCAGGGGAAACCTCCCGATTGGCAAGACTTTGTCGGAATCATCACACTCCTATTTATCAATTCCACAATGAGTTTCATAGAGGAGAACAACGCAGGTAATGCTGCTGCAGCTCTCATGGCTCGACTAGCACCCAAAGCTAAGGTATTAATTTAATTACAAAGAACTTATATTTGGCAATTGGCACCAGTACTTCTCTGTTTGTATATTAAAGTGCAGGTTTTATGTATCAGAATTAGCTTGTGTCTGGTTGAAACAATTTAATACTTCTCTGTTATCATGTACTTTTGATATGATTCGTGACAAAATTATTTAGGTCCTTCGAGATGGGACATGGGTTGAGGAGGATGCAAGCATTCTTGTTCCTGGTGACATAAGTAGTGTGAAGCTACGAGATATTATTCCAGCTGATGCTCGTCTCCTCGATGGCGATCCATTGAAGATTGATCAAGTACATTCTGCAACATCTGTTTTTTTTTCTTTTGTTGAGAAGTTGAAATCAGATTATCATATGGATGAGCTGAGTTGTTATTATGCACAAAACTTGGGTTGCAGTCCGCACTTACAGGCGAGTCCCTTCCTGTGACGAAAGGACCCGGCGATAGTGTTTATTCAGGCTCTACATGCAAACAGGGGGAGATAGAAGCAGTTGTTATTGCTACAGGAGTTCATACTTTCTTTGGCAAGGCTGCTCATCTTGTGGACTCAACGAATCAAGTGGGACATTTTCAAAAGGTGCTCAGGAAAAATAATTGAAATAGATAATCTTCAACGTCGACTGCAGGAACATCTGTTTTGTTTGCAAATGAAGAGTTGATGACTTGATGAGGAACTTTTGATTGCTTATAACTGTCTGTCCTTCCTTGCTTCCCTGTTTTCTTATTCCGTGCAGCAGAACGAGAAAAGATGGAAGCAGAACGTGCTGCAGAGCGAGCAAAGATGAAAGCAGAGCGTACACAACTTGAACAAAGGATGGAGCAATTGATGGAACAGAGAATACAAGCTCAGTTCACTGCTTTCATGCAAAAGATGCAGTTAAATGCTCCTGCAGATACCCCTACTTCTAGCGTCCCTAGTATTGGTCCCTCTATGTAATTTTTCTTTTGTATTATGTAATGTATCTTTTAATTGAATAATGTTTTTTTTAGTTAAAGACATAAAAACACTTTGATGGTTATAAATCTTATTATTTAATATACTATATTTGTGTGTTAATTACTTTATTTTTATTAAACCTTTTGATAATATTTATCAGGAATATAAATAAAGTTTTTAGCATAATTAATATATTATAAAAATAATTAAAATCACAAAAAAAAGATAATCAACGGCGACTATAATGTCGCCACTGAAAATATAATCAGCGGCGACATTCAAGTCGTTGCTGAAATAGGCTTCAACAGCGACGGAAATGTCGCCGTTGAAGACTGTTTTAGCGGCAACATTAGTCGCCGCTGATTCTTATGTGTCAGTGGCGACCCACCCGGGTGGCAAACTCATCAGCTTTCAACGGCGACGCTGAATGTCTAGTTTCAGCGGTGACGAAAGAATGTCTAGTTTGAGCGGCGACTTTTTGTGTCGCCACTGATAAGTTTCAGCCACAGCCGCTACGGCAACGACCTGGTAGTGACGAAATGTCGCTGCTAAAGTTTTTCAGCGGCGACTTTTGGACTTTTGTCGCCGCTGAAAGTCAAATTTTTTTTTAGTGAGAAAAGATTACTTTTCACTCTCTCAGTGTCAGCAGTCCCAAAATCTTCACTTATAACTTCCACCAATGAATCACAATGGAATACTTCAAGGACTTGGAGGTTTGGAACACGTATAAGCCAATTCAAGTCAAGGTTATTTGGAAACCATCCGATATGCAACTCACAAAGGGTGATTATGTAATCATGTACCCAAAATGACCTCCTCGGAATATCCACAGCTTCTGATTCCTCTTGTTCTCTGTGCTCCTGAACTTGTAATATTTCAAGATGCTCCATTTTTCCAAGTGATAAGAACAAGTCATGGACTGGTAAGTTTACTCCTACAACAGATAGCTCACATATGCGCCTTTGCAATTTTGAGGAGATCAGTATTTTTTCAATAGAGGATGTGCTAAAGACAAAAATGCGTATATCTTGAAGATTATCTAAGCCTTCAAGCTCATTTAACAACACATTTTCATCAATACCTTGAACTTCTGACCCTCTCATGCTAAAAGCTTGAAGAGATAACAAGCTGGATATGATTTCTCCTGGGATTTCAAGCTTTGCTAGTTTGTCTAGCAACAAGAACCTCAGCTTCTTCAAATTCTTCAACTCCTCTAGCAATTTTGTTATATACGTATTGCTTAGGTTCATGTGTTCTAGATTTACGAAGTCCCCGATGGTTGATGGTAGATTTTTTATTCCAAAATTACTAGACAAGTCTATTACTCTAAGAGTACTTGGAAGGACAAATACCTCAGTTGGAAAGACTTCTATCCCAGTATTCCTAATAAGCAGAGTGACGAGATTGGGACAATGAGGTTTTTGTGAGAAGTTGACACTCATTTCACCCCAGCCCCACATTGATAACTTTTCCACCTCTTTCCACTTTGCATGATTTTATACTCCAAGCCCTGTTGTCTTGGAACAATCCCTTACAGAGAATCTTCTTGTTTCCCCATGACCACAAGCTAGCCAGAGAGCCATATCTTTGATCACATCATGCATCTTAATTGTACCTTCTCTCCCACCATTTTCCAATAGGCAAGCATATTTTAGAGTTGAGATTATATCTTCTCCTTCCTTACATGCTTCATGAATATCGTAATCAAATTTAACCAACAAACCTTCTGCTATCCATAGCAAAATGAGCATTCGTTTATCAATGTTATAATCTTCAGGGAACAAGGCGCAATACAGAAAACATGATTTGTTAAGTATCATTTGGCAATCCCTCATAACTAAATTCAAGCAAGGCATAGACATCTCCAACAATACCTTGGACCTTTGAGGGACAACTCCTGAAAACTTCTATACTATGCTTTCATTCATTGGGAGTAATCTTGTTGGCCATGGCACGTCCAACAGTACAAAGAGCAAGTGGCAGCCCTTGACACTCGTCCACCACTTGTTTTGCAAGAGGCAATATATGAGGGCTTTCAAGAGTAGCTTCACCCATTTTTTCCTTGAACAACTCAAACGCTTTATCTGGTGCGAGGCAATCTACTTTTATGCACCTCTGTGCATCCATTAGGCCGCATACCTCTTCCAACCTAGTTGTGAATATTATCTTGCATTCATGATTTTTAGGAGAAGGAACCCCCAATTTCAACATATCAACTCTTTCCCACACATCATCTAATAACAACACAAATTTCTTCTTAATTAAGACATTGTATAACAAAAGAGCTCTTTCATGCATTGTCTTATTGCTCCAGATATAATCTTGTACACACAATTTCTTCCTAATGGCATCTTGAATGCTTTGAGGATCTGCATCTTTAGACGCCACAACCCAGATGACTACATTGCTTACTTTCTTGGATAAGAAATCATTGTTGAATTTCTTAAGTAGAGTTGTTTTGCCTACCCCTCCCATTCCATACAAACCAATGATACCCATCTGATTGTTCTCAAAGCATGAACACAGCTCCTCAAATGTTGATTCTACACCCATAACTTTATCCACAGGAAGTTCATCGAACTGATCGCGAGCAAACTTTTCTGCCACAACATCAAAATGCCCTTGGCTTGTAAGATTGTTAACTTCACTCAACTTTTGGGTGACCATTTTTTGTAGCTTGTAGCTAGCCCGACAATTCTTGGGACAGCGACCTCCATAACATTTGGCTTGTATTTCTTCATCACCTTGCTGTAGAATGGCTTGGATTTCATTTTGTAGGACTTCTACTCTGCCCATCCAACCCCTTACCTCATTCAAAACCATTAGCGCTGGATCTGGATCCTGTTGTGCCGTTTCGACCCTCATCTTGACATCAAGATACATGTCATTGAGTTGACTTGAAGCATTTTCCAAAGAGTTGAGGCTGTCTCCTAGCTGGCGTATTGAATCTGCCCACTTGGAGCAATAACCACACAAACAAGTTAGGATGTCAAGGAGCGGAGTAATAACATCGGCCATGGTTTGGTTTGGGTGCAGCAAAGAAGTGAAGAACGAACGAAATGCTGAAGGAGAAGATAGAAATGCGGTTAATGGCGGATAGCAATTTTCTCTTCTTGAAGGACGATTAAAGTGGATGATCCAACGAGCAATCCCATAGAAAAGTTACGATAAACAAAAAATTTTTAAAAATTTAAATTACTTAGAAAGTGTATAATGCAATTAGCTTTCACCATCAACGGTCAGAAACAGCACTCCTTATTTTCGGATCGCATGCACGTGATGGCTCACTATATTATATTGCCATATTTGTGTAAATGGAGGTCACATGCATTCGAGGCAATCTTCGAAAAACCAAAAAAAGAAAAGAAAAAGAAAACAGCAACAAAGAAAGAGATACACACCTACAAGCAGCACGTCATCATGTTCGACAAAGCTGTCAATTAACTATTAATGCCCGACTTAGGTCTTTAATTTGACAGATTATTTTAAGCAGGTGAAATATTCTGCCACTTCAAAATTACTCCCTTTCATGAGCACACTTTTTTTTTATATATATATAAGGTACACTTAAAATATATATATATATATATATAATTTTAACTAATTTTTTTCATTGTTATCTTTATTAATTAACAATTTACTCTCTCTCCCCCTCTCTTTTTTTCCCCAACACACGCTGTCTTTCTCAAACATATTTTTTCTATTCATTCTCTCTCTTTTCATAAATAAAGATATTGTTTTGAAAAAAAATATTTTTTTTACATATTTATTATTTTTAATTCAAGTACGAAATAGGGTAGTAAAAAAATTCAAGTAAGAAATACAAAAATATTTATATAGCTTACTCTTTCTCAAGCGTCATTTCCTTTTTTTTTTTTTAAGTCTTTTTATTTTTTATTTTTAAAGAAAATTCTTCTCACCTTTTTACCCCGTCATCTTCCTCTCACATCACAGATTGACACTTTCTGCTCATTAAGGGACGGAACCCACAGAGAAACATATCTTTTAGCTCTTCTTATCTGCCTTTTATATTTGATATTCAAGTTTCAAATGTAGTTAGATTCCTAGTTGCAAATATCTCAATCAATATTTATATAATATCTTTTAAAAAATTATTAAGCGACTTAGTTATCATTAATTTGTATTTTTCGTACCTTAAAATTAAATTTTTGGGCAAAAAAGTTGATTTTGTTGATTTTTTTAGAAAAAAGAAGTTATGCACATACGGAAAGCCAAAGTCAAGGAAAAGTGAAACAATGTCCTATATAAGAATACCATCAGAAATAAAAGAAACATAGCAAAACCATTTATTTATTATTATTATTTTTAATTTAACTACTATTTAATTTTCATAATAAGGAGGGGAATGGTAAACCTTAAAATTAGAAGGTGTTCATCCTTACAATTAACGCCTATTATTACATTTACACCTTCATCCCCTCGTAACACGACAAGACAAGTCACGTGACTCCACCTTCTCGATATTTCCAACGAGGACCACTGCTGATCACCTTTTTTTGGGAGCCATTCCTAACAAACCTTTTTTTCAATTTTTTTCATCAATTTTGAGGAAAATATATTATACTTCTTTTGTTCTAATATAATTTTTTATTTTTTAAATTTATTTTATTTTGGTTTGGATCTCTTCAATTTTAAATTATAGGTTTTGGTCACCAAGTTTCTTGTCATTTAAAATATTTTTGTCTTTATAATTCAATAAAAACTTGAGCTATTTTGCCTTTTAAGGGACTAAAATTTATGATTTGAAATTTAAAGAACCAAAACTAAAATAAGGTCAAACTTGAGGAACTAAAAATTATATTAACTTATTTTTTTCAAAGTAAAGTTAAAATGACATTTAGAAGGGTTAAGGTGCTTTTAAAGTTTTTATTTAGAAGCGTTGAAAATCCGAAAGTTTTTTTTGAAAGCAAATTTATCTCGGAAGTTTAAAATCATAGCAATACTAGCCCTTACTATTAAAAAAATTAAAATCACCGTTAAAATAGTGATATTGATCATTATATTTTTAATGGTAAAAGGTAATATTTTTATAGTTTTAAACTGTAAGAATAAATTTGCCTCTAAAAAAACTCTCCAATATCCAACACTCAAAAAACTTCCGAGATGAACTTGTACCATAGCTCTACTTAGAAAAATAAACCGTACAAAGTAGCAAAGCGTTACAAAGTTATAACAGAGGACGGGCAAACACAAAAACAGTCAAAATTTATTCATTGATGTGCATCGTTTTACCTTTATTTGAATAAAATTTGTCTTCTCTAAAAAAAAATAAATTAAAAGAACCCAATTGCATTCGCTTTTTCCTCCCCCTTCAAAGATTCGCACCAATATCCTTTACTGTCCAGCCATCAACAATCGTGCTGGCACTCAACCTACTACCATTTCTTGACAACTTTAAAGCTAAAAATTGTAAGATCAGATTCTAGGAAAGAATTTTCAAATACCCGTTACTTTCATTTGAAAATTTGTAGGGCAAAATTACATGCATGAAGTGACGCTGTACATAAATTATAAACAAGTGAAACTCTTTTCAGTTTTTATGTGAAAACATAAGCACAACTTCAGCTAGATTATATACGTGACAATAAGCGATATGACGCACACTACAACATTTTTGCCTTTCAGAAACATTTAAAACATGTTGGAAAAACTATGAAAACTGTTGCCTATACCTTTACGCAAAAACTTTAAAATAATGCTGCCTGAAGTAGTTACAGTTCATAATCTTTGCCCAAAAGTCCAATAAGCAACAGTTTCAAATTGTATATATAAACTTATTTTGAGTACACTTGACAACAGTTTCTAAATTTGAACTTGATTTTCTAAAAATAGGATCAATTTTCATGAAAAACTAAAAATATATAAATGTAACCATCAAAGACATAATTCAAAAACCATGCTAAAGTGATCGATTATAACATTGTAGTAAGTTTTATAAGTGTAGTTACGCACATTAACTTTTGAACATGAATCCATGGGCTTATACAGAATAGCCAACAAAAAAGACATCTTGATTTTATCAGATAGATATCACAATGTAAGTATTGGCCATAGAAAAAACTACATTGAAGATAAGTCACTATATATATATATATATATATCTCTATCTCAAAGTGAATATAACTTCTCATTTGTATCTCTTCAATCATCATGTTGGAACCCCTCACTTGAATCTCTTTCATCAGGATCACCTGCCTTCTGGAGAAAAATATAAAAAATTGTATCAAATCAAAATCTTGTCTCATGATATAGAAAATGTAATAATAGAGCAAGGCGAATGAATTCAACTTCACTAAAATATAAGAGGATAAAGATGCATCCAACATCTTAATGTTATTTTCTAAGTAAATTCAACACTCTAATTTTTTTAGTGGTTTAATTTTACCTATGATTTTGTTTTTTTGTTTTTTTTTTTGCAACTAGCTCTGATTTTATATTTTTAGTTACATCTAACATGTTTAAGATCATTGATAAAATTACACTATTAATAGGATTAAGACTTCTGGTTGCACCTTTAGCCTAAGAAATATCTTATTGAACTTTGGATCCATTCCAACACCAAATGAGTAGAAGCCAAGATATATTAACCTAACAAGAGAATATAGATGATATTAGCCTAAGAAATCCTTGTGATGCATCCACAAGGTCTGACAATGTTCAGTGCATGGAATTAAGAGAAAGTTTAATTTAAGGACTTGTTTGGTTTTGTCTTTTGTTCTCTTGTTCACAAAACAGTTTTATAAAATTATTTTTAAAACAAGTCTTAAGAATAAATAAAAAAATTGCTTGGATAATTATTTAAAAAAATAATATTAAAAAAGCATAAAATATCATATATGACATGCGGTGGCTGTCACTAGGGAGTGGTGGGTAAAAGGAAAAGAAAGTATTTCTAATTTTTTAAAGTGAAAAGAAAATGCAAGAAAAAAAAAAGAAAATATCTAAAATTTGTTTTAGTTTTTTAGTTTTAAAAACATGTTATTATTTTTTTTAAAAAAATAACCAAATAAAAACAAATTACCAAACCAGTTTTTTTTCCTTTTTGTTTTTTAACTAGAAACAAAATAACCCCAAGTTTCTGAAATCCTCATCCCCATATATGACAGCCCATATAATCTTTCTTAATTTTGATTTCAAGCATATAAAAAGATGAATTTACAAGTAGTGGATGCACGCAGAGAATTATGTTTGCAATGTCATTTGGAATTGGGAGCAAGAAAGAGATTAATTTAATAATCAAGGGAGCTAGTGCTCGACAGGGCTCCGGCAATTGCGGGACCACAGAACTCGGGCAAATGTGATGGGGGCTCTTTATATACGAAGAGAAATAAAAAAAATAATCATTAAAAAGTCCTAATAATAATTTAAGCCGCCTATAATAACAAGTTATAGGGTGGAGAATGATAATTTGTTGAACTTGTTTTGTAATTTTTTTCTTTCCTTAAAACCTCGTTGTAGTTCTTCTAAATTTTTTTTAAATAGGTCTTATTGTAAGTTTTATTGTAACATGTTATATTGCCTAATTTATATTTAAATTAAGAAAGATATGTCCACTAGAAATTGACCTTTAAATTAGTTTTGTTTATATGACTTTGTTTAGGCGCTATTTAACATTTGAAAAATAGGGACAAACAGAGTGTATTGGAGACAGAGTCTAAATTTGAATTTGGTCTCCCACATCGCTTGGAAATTATTGACCAAATTTGATAAATCTTTTGCTCTTGGAGTTTTGAATAGGGAGTGAAAATCGATAGAAATCACGAGAAGTATAATAACTAAAGAAAACTATTGGAGGCATTTAGAATACTAGCATTTGAAATAGGAAGTTGTTGTAAGAGAATATAGAAGAGATCTCTAATATAAACTCACTTATTGAAGCCGTGAGACTTGTACAATCCATTTAAAGATTTTTTATATGTTACTCTCTCCGGTTTAAATAAAATATAAGCTAAACTTTATTCATTACATTTATTAAAAAACTAATTAAAATCAATTTAAAACAATAAAGTGTAAGCCATATATTTGTTTTTCCTAATATACCCTTATTAATGAAGAGAATAAGTAAAAGATGTAATAAATGAATTAAAGAGAAAAAAGAATATATGGGGTTAAAATTGAAAACAACTGATTAAATACTTAGACAAAAGTGAATGTTATCTTATAAAAAAAAGCAACTCTTTTAAGAAAGTTTAGCTTATATTTTGAACCGGAGGGAGTACTATTTAGTTTACTTATTTATTTCATTTTTATTATTGTTAACTGTTGCTATATAAGGTCATGATATCAAAATAAAATAGATTTAATTTGGTATCTTAACAAGCTCTATCTCTTACAATTATTATTTACATTATTTTATTTTTATTTAATTTTTAAAAAAATAATATGTATAGTATATTTTATGAAAAACTATGATGACTTTTATATTTATATTGAATATCTATATTTATTTATTTATTAAAATTATAAGTTATTATATTTTTATTAATTTTTTTCAATCATTAAATTCTTTAATAATATTATGGTTATTTAATGTTAAAAAGCATTTTTATTTAATAATATTATATTCTCTCATTAAGGATAATATAAAAAAGTTGTATAATTTGTCAAACCATTTTTATCCTACCAAACATAAAATCTTCTATTAACTCATTTTTCATTCCAGTGTTTACGGGTGTTCATGGGATGGGACAGGATGGGACAAGGATGACCCGTCCCAATCCCTTCCCAATAATTGAAACTGGACAGCTTTTTCGTCCTGTGTCCCGTCCCATCCCAAATTGAGACGGGACAAGAACATTCCATCTCTTTTTTTTTTGAATTTTTTTTATTTTTTAAATTTAAAAACTAACTATACATGAAATATAAAAAATTATAATAAAAACTATGTGAGGAAAATAGATAAAAATAAGGAAAAAATGACAAAGAAAAATGTTTTTGTAATCATGAGAGATAAAAAATAAACAAACCTAAAATATTTACTACAAAGAATATCATGTAACTCATACAAAAACAACTTATAAAAAAATAAAAAATAACAATTGATAAATATCATTACCAAAATACTATTACAGTGGTAAATAAAATAAATTTATAATAACTAAAAATAAAGATAATCTACTGGGACGGAACTAGGATAGGACATCTCTGTCTCACGTCCCGTCCAGTTCCGAAACAATTTTGTCTTGTCCTACTTTCGTCTAGTCCCAAAAACTCTCGAGATAGGATTGTCCCGTCCCAAAATGATTGGGACAGGAACGGGACGCTGGGACGGGACACAGTTGAACACCCCTTTACGAGTGTTTATGAACAATGTCATTACTCAAAAGTTTTCAATTCTATTCTATTCATTTCTATTCCAACCAATTCTTCTTACCAAATGGCCTTAATAGAACAGCCCATATAAAAGCCCAGCTAAATGAAGATAAAAGGCACAAAACCCGCTTCCAACAGGCAGCAACCGATTCAAACTATGAACGAAACAATAGAACATAGCTAGATTTACATGTGAAAATATTTACAAATTTACTATTTCCCTTCATTTTCAGTGCAGTTCTATAGAAGTCTAAAAACGGGACAGGTGCGGATAAGCATGACAATATCAAATTTTTCTTATTTGCAATTTATGCGTTTCTTTGTTTTGGTGAAATATGCTATAAGTACTTCAATAACCAAAAAAAAAAATTTACAAATTTTGAAACGCGAAAGTCAAGATGCAACAATTCACATGAAATTTTGGGACAATAACACTTCATTCTAAAGCTTAACTAATTGTAATTAGTTGGGATAAATAGTTACCTTGCAGTCTTCGTCTTACTATGACCATTGAGCCAATTGAAATTTTGATGAAAGAAGATTCTTTGTAGCTTTGTCCTCCCATTGCAATTTATCCAACCAATCAGGTTCTCCAGCAAAGCGCTGTAGATTTTTCAACACATTTTGACAATTAAATGGGAGCTTCCTCAATTTGGGGCACAAACTACTTGAATCTCCTTCAAACAAGGAAACTGTAATGGCATTCTACAAATTCTCCTTAAGTTAACCAAAATTCCCGAATGAAGATAAGTGAGATTGACAAATAGATTACTTTTCATTATCCAAGTTTCAGCTAAAATCTTCACTTATAAATTTCCCCAACGAGCACAACACAAAAAGCATGATCTGTAGGCTCGTTCAATAGTACAAAAAGCAAGTGGCAACCCTTAACATTCATCAATCACTTGTTTTACAAGAGGCAGTATATGAGGGTTTTTAAGAGTAGATTCATCCACTTTCTCCTTGATTATCTCAAATGCTTTAATCTTATACAAGGCGATTTACTTTTTATGCCTCTATGTAGGACAGTTCACAGGATGGATCGGAACCGGGACAGGTCCGTCCCGTTTCCGTCCCGATAAACAATAACGGGACAGATTTTCTGTCCCGCATCCCGTCCTATCCTGATGTTGTCCTGGTCTCAGTAGGAACGTCCCGATTTTTTTTTTAATTTTTAAATTTTTTAATAAAATCTGATTTTTTCTAATTGTAGTTTTTTGGGTTTAGGCCTTGTAAAAATATCTTCTTCTTGTTTTTTTTTAATTTCTTTGGACACCCTTAAACAAAAGCCCAAAATATTAGATATAATAATCATTAAAAACTCTAAACAAAAGCTTTTAACAGAATAAAAACTTGTTAGAAATTCTAATCATCAATAATCTCAGATCATCAACAAATATAAAAGCTCTAAATAAATATATTCATAATTCCATACAATAGTCTCAAATCTTTAAAAAAAACAAATGAAAAAAAGATATTATATAAATAGGATAAAAAATAAAAAAAACAAAAGGGATCGGGACGGGACTAGGACGGGACAATCCCATCCTGTGTCCCGTCCCATCCCGATCTCTTTTTTGTCTTGTCCCGGTTTGTCCAGTTCTGAAAAATTCCGAGACGGGCCCGTCCCGTCCCACTAAGGCTGGGATAGGAATGGGCCGACCGGGACGGGTTGGCCTTGAACACCCCTACCTCTATGCACCCATTAGGTCACACAATTCTTTTAACCGAGTTGTGAATATTGTCTTGCATTCATGATTATTTGGGATCAACTTTCTCCTACACATCTACTAACAACACAAATTTCTTATTCATCAAGACATATTGTCTAACGAAAGAGCTCTCACGTTCACTGTCTTATTATTCCACATATCATCTTTAGATGTCATAACCCAAATGTTACATAATCTGCTTCTGTAGAGGAAATCATTGTTGAACTTCTTAAGTAGAGTTGTTTTGCCCACCCCTCCCATCCCATACAAACTAACGACACCCACCTGGGTAATTACTGTCAGCTGTGCCCTCCACGCTCTTCATTAGTGAAAGAACAATTCATAATAGAGATTTCTATAACATTAAGCTAAACACTCCATAAAACATTTGATCACTATACTCCGTAAAATTGATTTAGCACTAATAACTGAAATTTCACATGATGTGAATGGAATACACATGGTTAATATCTACACCCCATGAAATAATACAACAGAAGCATCATAGAATGCGTGGAAAAATTTTCATGTTTCTCCGTGAAATGATAATCCTTCGTCTGTCAAGTTTTGTCTTATTTTAGAATTCTTGGGATATTGAATTCTCATTTCAGATAAAGTTATTTAATTCACACATTGAAGTACACAGGAAAGTACTAAGGCATGGGAACAGATTTGGACTCCCCTTGACAGACCTCTACTATACTATGTTGATCGCAGCCACTCGAGCATTAAATCTTGAAGCAAAAGTCAATGAATTCGTTTTAGCTGACCATAGCTGGGACACTGCAAAATGGAGAGCTTTTCCACCTGAATGGGTTATGGAGAAGATCCGTCAAGTAAATCCCCCCAATCAGGTGGAAAACGATGTTTTTGCTGGAGATTTTCGTCGGATGGGAACTTTAGTATCCGTACAGCGTGCAACTTGATGTGCAATAGAAATGTCAACCAAGGGGAAGCTTTTTGGAAACATGTCTGGAAATGGCCTATTCCAGAAAGAGAAAAATATTTTCTTTGGCAGGCTTACCAAGAGAGACTTCCAACGAACACACTAAGAGCACAACGAGGGTGTAGTGAACAACGTGAATGTCCTTTTGAGTGTAATAGTGAGGAGACAGTTCTTCATATTTGAGAGACTGTGACGTTGCAAACACGGCGTGACTGAATTTTATTAACGCAATTTACAACTCTGTCTTTTCTGGTGGAAATTTGCAGGATTGGCTTCAATGGGATGGCAGACACGAACCCGGAAGCATCATGGTGTCTTAGTGGATATGGCGAAGAGTTTTTGGTCTCATCTGTAGGATGCTATAATAGGTGCAAAAGAATATTTCAGAACCAAAGTGATCAACCTCAACAACTAATTCACAAATGTTTGCACTTGCTGTTGGAGGAAGCTGAAAATGGAAGGTTAAAACACTAGATCTGCAACCTATTAGCACGAGACGAGGCAAAATGGTTCAGACTACCAGAAGACTTCATGAGGATAGACGTCAATGGATCAAGGAAAGAACAGGGTCTCGCCACATGCGGCAGAATAGTTCGAGACAGCAAGGGACAATGGATAATAGGATTCCGACTATGACTTTGGTTTTAGATCTACAGTGACAACTGAACTCTAAGCAATAAAAGAAGGTTTGCAGATTTGCAAAGCCAAAGACTTGAGGAATGTGCAGCTATTCTCAGACTCTCTAGAGACGCTATAGCTGTTGTATATGGAGAATGGACAATTCCACCCTTTGGCCGCCGAGATTCTTGATGTAAGATCGATAATCTCTCGCACTGGAACATAGAGATATCACATGCTCATAGGGATGCACTGTCGTGTGCGGATTTACTTGCCTAGAGGGCTCATGAGATGAACAGTGAAAGGGTCGTCTTGCTGGACCCACCCACATTCTGCTTGGAACAAATGGCCAAAGACTTGACTTAGTCTCGTTTATTTTCGCTAACCCTCCCTTTGGCTTAGTTTCCTGTTTGTAGTATTTTCCTGCAAGATTGACTCTTGTCCGATGTATTAAAAAAAAACAAAAAAACAAAAATGTACACAAAAAAGCTCATTCCTTCAAACTGTATAGTTTTAGGAGCGTGCAGACGAAAGCCCCTGATGTCACCTCACATGTATGTGCAAGATAATATGGTCAAAAATCTGTAAAAGTAGGTTTAAGGTGTCACAGCACATTAAACAATATGATTCAGTTCACATTAATTGCAATGAAAACATGAATACTGTCTCTTATTCAAACAGGACTCCCAAAACAAAATGTAAGGACTATAATGAACATTGAGACGAGATTCCTTGGGGGTATGTGAACTCTGGTTGTTCAAAATACAGTCTCTGATTTTATTTAAATAAGTTAATTAATCTATTATTGCTGAAAAACAAAAAACAACTCTCCTAACTTTTTCAAAACGGAATGTAATACCACAAGGGATGTTGCATATGCGAACAACACAAAGCGGGTACGTCTGCTCAATTGCTTCAACACAAGCTACCATTTCGATCTCAGACATTAACATGAATGGCTTATGAGACCTCATGCAAGTTTGGTCTCACAAGATGAGATGTAATACACCACTACCATTTTTAGTTCCTTGATGCTTGTACCTTGTAGCTTCATGTATAGTGGTTCAACGAAGTCCCGTTTACGTCCCAGTCATTAGGATTAATCCCTCTAGTCATGTTCATGAGCCTAATTCTTCTTGTATTACTTAATATATATTTTAGTGCGCGGTTTCATGCTTCATCAATGTCCCTCCTTAATATTGCCTGATGAGTGATAGAACTACTTAGTTGGCCTGAATCTTCAACAGGTATTACAACTGATTCTGAGTACCTAATAAAAATATATATGATGAAGCCAACATTACCTTTGTGAAAGTATAAATACAATTACAGGATGGGTTAACATCGAAACGATCATGGAAACATGACCCAAAATTAGTGCAACCCATTATAGAACCGTTAAACACAAAAAGGATAAATTTTTTCGTATCATTCTAAAAAGCATGACAACAATGGCTTCATCACAGCTGGTCATTTTAGTTATTCTTCTATCATAAAATTCCTCAACATTTGCATCTCAGGGTATGGTGGGTTCCACAATACCTAGGAAGAATCGTTAATGGATATCTTAGTAGGCATACCTGTAAAAACAAATACTTTAATCATTCAAATATCGACATATATAAAACGAGAGGGTACAGAAGCATTCACAAAACAAGGGGAACTACCTATCTCCAAAGGGAATGCACTAATAGCATACTGGAAAACGACAAACAGGTTCTTCTTGGACTTAAGGGAATCATAGTGCTTCCTTACGTCCTCCACCCAGCTTTCACGCTAGATACACTTTACCTGGTCTTTTGATCCTGTTAAGTTGAAAGAGAACAGATTATATCTCTACCAGAAATTTGCAAAAATACATACCACTTTCATTTACACAGTATTCAACTACCATGGTGAGCTCTCCTGACATGATTTCAGCAGTAAAACAATTTTTTTCTCTTAGAATCCCTGGTTCTTGCCAATCTTTATGTTTGACATGTACTTGACAAAACCACAAACATCTAAAACAAAAAACTTTACGAACCAACAAACATATAACCACTACAAAAAATTTGACTTTCAGCGACGACAATTTTTAGCGGCGACAATTTGAAAGTCTAAAAGTCGCCATTGAAAAGCTTTAGCGGTGACATTTTGTCGCCACCAGGTCGTTGCTGTAGCGGCCGTGGCTGAAACTTATCAGCGGCGACAAAAAAAGTCACCGCTGAAACTACAGATTCAGCAGCAACCAAAAGTCACCGCTGAAACTCCTTTCAACGACAACGTTTCGTCGCCGCTGAAAGGTGATGAGGTTGCCACCCGGATAGGTCGCCACTGAAACATAAGAATTGATGGTGACACTTTTGTCACCGCTGAATCTTCTTTCAGTAGCAACACTTTTGTCGCCGCTGATCATATTTTCAGTGGCGACCATAATGTTGCCGCTGATTACCTTTTTTTGTGATTTTAATTATTTTTATAATATATTAATTATGCAAAAAATTTTATTTATATTCGTGATAAATATTATCAAAATGTTTAATAAAAATAAAGTAATTAACACACAAATATAGTATATTAAATAATAAGATTTATAACCATCAAAGTGTTTTTATGTCTTTAACTAAAAAAACTTGTTCAATTAAAAGATACATTACATAATGCAAAAGAAAAATTACGTAGAGGGACCAATACTAGGGACGCTAGAAGTAGGGGTATCTATAGGAGCATATAACTGCATCTTTTGCATGAAAGCAGTGAACTGAGCTTGTATTCTCTGTTCCATCAATTGCTCCATCTTTTGTTCAAGTTGTTTACGCTCTGCTTCCATCTTTGCTCGCTCTGTTGCACGTTTTGCTTCCATTTTTTCTCACTCTGCTGTACGTTCTGCCTCCATCCTCTCTCGCTCTGCAGCAAGATTTGCTTCCATCTTTTCTCGCTCCTCTTGAAATCTTCTTTCAAACTCTTCATACAATTGGGTGCGTACGTTCTCAAGTGAATCACTAGATTGAGTGTGAAGTCTCTTCCTTCGAGGCTCTGCTCCATAACCTTTTCCTCTAACATATCCTGACCTCTCACCAAGAACAGCTGTCAATATCTTATTAGAGGTCATTCAAGCATCACTCTCTAAGGATTGCTGCTGAACGAGCTCATGCATGCGATCCTATAGTTACAAATTACAAATTATATTAATGAAAAAAATATAATTATTTAATTAAATATAAAGGACAAATATTATGTATACATGAATCTCTTCAAATCGCAGATCCACCCACTCTAACTGGCCATCTGTGGTCTTCCTAGTATGTGTTATCTCCCAAACCTGATCTGGGGGGCAAGCTGTCCAGTGGTGGGGTCTCTCTATAAAGCATAATATACAAAATAACAAATCTTGAAAAATAAAAAAAAATGGATAAGAAAAATAAAGTGCAATGAAGAGGCAACTTACTACAGAAAACTCAACCTCCGCAAATGATCGGGGACCACATGTATGCTTTGTTACTTGTTTTGCTCAGTTTTGTGTGTTTCTAGCACTTTTATTCTACACCAAAAAAGTCTGACTTTTAGCGGCGACAAGAAAGTCATATTTTCAGTGGCAACTTCCTTTGTCACCGTTGAAAGTCGTTGCTGAAAGTCCAATTTTTTGTAGTGAACCTTTACAAAGAACCAAATACAATTTTACTAAACTAGCCGATTATGCCATCACGATCTTGGGCACAGCCTTCACGTTTAGACATCGATGCAACGGTCTCCAAGACAACCACTTCTGATATTCCTTAGGAACCCAAGGTGATACTGCTTGTGGACACCTTTGCCTCCTAGACAAACACGGAAGTCAATTATATCATATGTCCCATCCTTCATTATTCTTCAAATAAATAGTTCTTGAGAAACTTCATCCCTCAATGTGGCTAACATCAGTGTCCCCTACTTTAAAAGTATCATAAAAAGAGCATGGTTGATGCCTTGTCATTGTACAAAACAAAGTCTATGGACAAGATTTCTTTCATTGGACGATCAGAAGACCCAATGGCTTGGACTCTTTCCCTTGTCAGCTGCTGTTCCACCTTGACATGAACCCAATTCGCGTTAACACCAAGCATAAGATCAGAGAGAAAAGCCTGTTAACACGGTCTGATGAAGAGAGAGAAAAATATGCGAAAATTGAATAATATTTTTCTAAATAGTAATACGTACATGTGTGTTTGTATAGAAAAGAGTTACATAAATATCAGTACAACTGTCACCTAACTAAATCTAACTAAAATAGTTTTTTTTACCCTAATACCCCCCTCAAGCTGGAAGTGTTCTTCGACGGTGATAAAAAGTTTCTGCTAAAGGCTATTATATTAAATATTTTTAAATAATAATACTATTATTAAATATTTATATTTAATTTTCTTATTTGATTAAAATATTTATCTATAATATCCATTTTTGTATAAAAAATATAATTCATACAATATTATTTGTTATATTTTTTATTTCTAATTATTTAAGATATTATAATATTTATTTAATATTTATTATTAATAATTATGAAATATGAAAATAGTATATAAAAAATAATAAAATTTATATTTTATCCTGATTATTTAACTCTTTCACACATGCATAATTACAATATCTCACTTTCATACCACAATCATTTCTTCCTCCTTTCCCCTCTCTTACTCTCGCATGCTACATTATCTCTCTAACACAATAAACATTTGAAAATACTTTATTTTGTCATAACATATCATATTAATGAACAAAGTTACTTTTTAAATATGATTTTTTTATAAAAAAATTTAAAATAATAATAATAAATTAAAATAGACTTTCTACGGTGACATTTGTGAACACAAATGTCGCCGCTAAAAGGTGCTTTCAGTGGCAACATAGTGAGTCACAGCTAAAAGCTTCTTTCAGCGACAATAACTGTCGCCACTAAAAATTCTTTGCAATGGCAACATTAGCTCATTGTTGAAAGTATATTTTTAGCGGTGACATGGTTAGTCGCCGCTGAAGATATGTTTTCAGCAGCTACATTAGGAGCTGCCGTTAAAAGTTTCATTTTTGAAAATTGCCTTTCAGTGTCACTGCTGAAAGCAAGATTTTCAGCGGCAACTATAATGTCGCTACTAAAAGTTGTCACTAAAAGTCTTTTTTTTTGTAGTGAATATCAAAATTTTCTTACATGCTATTGTACGATCTTTTGGTGAAATATGCTATGTATACTTTAATTAAAAATTCTATAAATTTTTTTATGAGCAAAAATTCTACAAATTTTAAAACGTCGTGTAATGCAAGATGCGCCTATCCAAATGAAATGTTGGGAAAATAAATTATTCACAGATATTATGATCTCACGATAAATACTTATATGCATATGCAGCACTTGGGTCAATTAGAAAGTATATTAGAATCTGCATGCAAGTGAGAATAACTTTAAAGGTTTAAATAACTGATTGCAATTACTTGGCAGAAATAATTACCTTTGAAATTTTGATGAAAGAAGATGCTTGGTATCTTCGTCTTCCCATTCCAATTCATCCAAAAACTGATCATTGCAGTATCCCATAGAGTGATGTAGGTTTTTCAATGCACTTTGGGAATTAAATGGGAGCTTCTTCAAATTGGGGCAATCCGTTACTTGAATTTCCTTCAAATAAGGAAACTGCAATGCCATTCTACAAATTTAAATGCTCCTTAAGTTAGACAAATATTGCAAATGGAGAGAAGTGAGGTTGGAAAAAAGATTACTTTTACCCTCTCAATGTCAGCAGCCCCAAAATCTACACTTCAAGCAATGAATCACAACAGTCTAATTTAAGGGGTTCAAGGTTTGGAGCATGTATAGCCAGTTCAAGTCAAGCATATTGCGACACCCATAGGGTACCAACTCACGAAGGGTGATTATATAATCATGTCCTCAAAATGAGTGCCTTGGAATATCTACAGCTTTAGAATGATAAACTCGTAATATTTCAAGATCCTCCATTTTTCCAAGTGATGAGAACAAGTCGTGGAGTGGTGGTGAGCTTACTTGAACAAATAGCTTATACATGCACCTTTGCAATTTTGAGGAGATCAGTATCTTTTTAACTGAGGATGTTTTAAAGACATAAATGCGTATATCTTGAAGATGATCTAAGCCTTTTACCTCAGGCAACAACACATTTTTATCAATCCCTTGAACTTTTGACCCTCTCGTGCTAAAAGCTTGAAGGGATAACAAACTGGATATAACTTTTTCTGAGAATTCAAGCTCTATTATTCTAGCAACAAGAACCTCAGCTTCTTCAAATTCTTCAACTCCTTCGGCAATTTTCATATATCAGTATCGGATAGATTCATGTGTTCAAGGTTTACAAAGTCCCCAGTGTCTAATGGTAGATATCTTATTCCATAATTAGATGACAAGTCTAGAACTCTGACAGTACTTGGAAGGACAAGTACCTCAGTTGGAAAGATTTGTCTCCCGGTATCCCTAATAAGTAGAGTGACAAGACTATTGGGACAATGAGGTTTTTGAGAGAAGCTTGTACTCACTTCACCCTTACCCCACATTGACAGCTTTTTTGCCTCTTTCCAATTTAGATGATTGTATACTTTAAGCCCACTTGTCCTGGAACAATCTCCTACAAAGAATCTTCTTGTTTTCCCATGATCACGAGCTAGCCAAAGAGCCATATCACTGATGATATTATGCATCTTTGTATCTTCTTTCACCATTTTCCAATAAGCAAGCATACTTTAAAGTTGAAATTATATCTATGAATATTGTAATCAAATTCAGCCAAAAAATCTCTTGCAATTCAGAGCAAAATAAGCTTTTGTATTTCAATGTTATGGTCCTTACGGAATGGGGCACAATACAAAAAACATGATTTATAGGTTTTATTTGACAATCTATCATAACTATGTTCAAGCAAGTGATAGACATCTTCAACGATGCCTAGAAACCTCAAAATTTCTATATTACGCTTCTATTCATTGATAGCCACCTCATTAGCTATGGCATGTCCAACACTACAAAGAGCAAGTGGCAACCCTTGACACTAATCCACCATTTTCTTTGCGAGCTCATATATATGAGGGCTTTTGAGAATTGTCCCACCCACTTTATGCTTGAACAACTCAAATGCTTTATCTGGTACAAGGCAACTTACTTTTATATGTCTTTACACATCCATTAGGTCACATACTCTTCTAACCAAGTTGTGAACATTATCTTCCATTCATGATTTTTCGAAGAAGGAACCCCAATTTCAACAAGTCAATCCTTTTCCACACATCATCTAAAAATAACACAAATTTCTGCTTTCTTAAGATATTGTATAACAAAAGAGCTTTGTCATCCACTGTCTTATTATTCCATTTATCATCTCTGACATGCAATTTCTTCCTAATGGCATCTTGAATTTTTCCTTCATTTGCATCTTTAGACGCCACAACCCATATGACTGCATTGTTTTCTTTCTTTGAGAGGAAATGGTTGTTGAATTTCTAAAGCAGAGTTGTTTTGCATGCCCCTCCAATTCTATACAAGCCAATGATGCCCACCTGATTGTTCTCAAGGCAAAAACATAGCTCCTCGAATGTTGATTCTACACCGACAACCTTATCCAAAAGAAGTTTATCGAACCCATCACTAGCAAGCTTTTCTGCCACAACATCAAAATGACCTTTGCTTATAAGATCATTAACGGCACTCAACTTCTGGGTGACCACTTTGTGTAGCTTGTAGCTAGGCCGGCAATTCCTGGGACAATGGCCTCCAAAACACTTGGCCTGTATTTCTCGATTACCTTGCTGCAAAATGGCCTGGGCTTCATTGTGTAGGACTTCTACTCTCCCCATCCAAGCCCTTACCTGATTCATAACCATCAGCTTTGGATCGGGATCCTGCTCTGCCGTTTCGACCTTCATCTTGACATCATGATACATGTCATTGAGTTGATTTGAATCATTTCTTAAAGAGATGAAGTTGTCTCCTCTGTTGCGTATTTCATATGCCCATTTGGCACAGGAACCACACAAACGAGTTAGGATGTCGATGATTGGAGTAATAAAGTTGGTCATGTCGGTCATGATTTGGTTTGGGTGCACCAAAGAAACGAGTGAGAAGAAGAAAAAAATGCAGCGAATGGCGAATAGCAATTTCTCTTCTTTAAGGGCAAATAAAGCAGATGATCCAACCAGCAACTATAGAAGAGTTACATAAACAATTTTTAAAAGTTAAATTACTTAGAAAGTATATAATGCAATTAAGTTTCACCATCAACGATCTAAAACAGCGTCCCTTATTTCATGGGATCATGGGTGTTGGACGGACAGACAAACGGTTGGGATCATGAGAGAATGTGCAATATAATTATATATATATATTTTGCCAACGATAATTATATGTCTTTATAGAGTATAGTAGTATACAATTATAATGGGGGATGGACAGACGGGATCATAGGAGTTTGGAGAATATGCTGTTGAGTAAACTGGAACTGAATATCAACCTGGTTTGAGTTGTGCTGGTAGACACTATCCTTAAGGGTTATTTCGGCATCATAGGTAAAGTGGTTGTGGCACTCCCCAAGATTAAACAAACCCTTCTTACAACAAATAGGATGATAGAGCAATAGAAGCAGAAATATAACCCAGCAGAAGAGAAATGTAGAGGAGAAGACGGATGCTTGAAAGCTTAAGAGAAGTGTACCGAGAACCCTTTTATATAGACCATGGAGAATCTGAACATTGGGCACCGCACTAATGATAGTAAACACAATTAACTTGTCAGTTTCAAACGTTGGCATAATAAAATGTATTCACACCTTCAGTTATGAATGTTGGATACATTCAAAAATTAAATTTCAGACATTACCAAGCTTTAATCCATGAAAACGGTTTAAGGATTAATGAAAGGATAATCCCAGTTTAATGAGAAATAAAACTTCCCTAACGTTTATTAACCTCCAGCTAATTCAAAAAATAAACAGATAAAACAGAGGTTTTCTGATAAGCTCTCTTAACACAATTTTATAATTTATTTTTGCAAAAATGCTTTGTAAAAGGTGCCCAATGCTGTCTTAACTCACGCGCAAGGGGGAAATTGCCAGTTTTCAACCGCGTTTCCCTCCAGTGGGCCATGGTCATGCACGCGAAATCCTCCTTCTCCTCTAAGTTCATTCACCAGCCCAATAATATATGATAGTATATATACACTTGAGCTTCTTCTCTCTTGAGCAATGTGAGACTTCACTTTTGACACACCTGCTCATATTCACAACATATGCAATATTATACTCCTCCGGTCCTTAATATAGGACCTAATTGTTGAGTTGATCTTGGTTTTAAATATAAGACCTATTTATCACATTTATCAATTTTTCCTAAATTATCCCTATTGATACTCCATCAACCATAATTAAATAGGAAAAGGAGAGAGGATATTAAAGAAAATGATTATGGTGTTTTAGGAAAAACATATCATATTTTTTATAATTAACTAACTTACCTAACTTCTTTAATCTAGTCAAATTAGTTAAATATGTCTTATATTAAGGACTGGAGGAGTATTGCATTTCTTTAGTGTAAAAACTAAAAGGAGATCACAAGCATCCGAGGCAATCCTGGAAAAGCCAAAAGATAGAGGAAAAAATGCACACCTCCAAGCAACGCATCATGTCCAACAGAGCTATCCATTAGTTCGGAGCTTAGAATTTAGACTTTCCTCTTCTTTTTGTGCAAGTGCAACTCTGTAATGTCTCTCTCAAAGAGTCACAGTTTGAATAATTGAATTGAACCCTCACTCTCATTGTTTGTTTTTTTTTTTTTTTTAAGTGCTTCAAGTGTTGGATTATTCATAAGACTAACTGCCTTTTTTTATATAATAAAATTCAATTACGTGTTTTGAGAAATCTATTAATACTAGTTACAAATAATAAATATACTTCTTCTTTTTTTAAATATACCCTCACTTGTTTGTTGAATCCCCCTCAAATAAATAAACTAGTTAACTTGGTGTCAAGACTCTTGATCCGTTACCATTGCTTTTGAATTACTTTTTCTCGAGAAATTGCTATGAAATGGTAAATCGATTGTTAATGCCCGAGTTCGGTCTTTGACAAATTATTTTAAGCAGGCTAAATATTCTGCCACTTCGAAAATACTCCCTCTTTAATTAAGAAGGCTTTTGAATAAGCGTAATTGTTTTTTATAAGATACACCTGAAAAATGTTTAAAATTTTAACCGAATCTTTTTTATTTTTCACCTTCTTTAATTAACCTTTCCCTCTGTTTTTCCGCCCAACACCCACACACTCTTTTTCTCACACATTTTTTTCCTACTTAAAAAGATATTTTTCAAAAAAAATTATTTAGAGACATACTTATCATTAATAAGATAAGTGCTTAAATACTCTGAAAGTATTTACAAAGGAACACTTTGCGCCTGAAACTTTTTTTTGAATCTTATATGTCTTGAAAGTTTATATTTGTAGCAAAAATATCATGGTCGTTATCTGATATTAGGTTTGACTATTAAATTATATGGTTTAACTAATGTTTTTAACTGTCAAACTTAACAGAGGATAAAGGTTTAGGATAGAAATGCTACAAAATTAAATTTTCAGGACATATAAGAGCAAAAAATACTTTCAAGTATTGGGTACTTTTTCATAGATACTTCTATAATATTTAAGCACCCATCCTATATTTTATCTGTTTCGCGCTTTAAAAGTCATTCATCATTTCGTCCTGAAAATTAGCACCGATTAACTAACTCCTTCATGATACCACTTACAAGTCACATGATTCCATCTCCTCCAGCTTTTCAACGAGGACAAGTGCTTTTTTTGGGACCAAGACGAGGACAAGTGTTGAGGTCTACTCCCTCCACTCTCTTTTTTATAACAACCTGAAATTTGAAATTTGAATTCCTCACCTCCGTGTATAACGGCCCATATAATGCTGTTTAATTTTGAATTCAATTACATAAAAAGATGAATTTACAAGCAGTGGATGCATGCAGAGTTTTATGATTGCAATTCATTTGGAATTAGGAGCAAGACAGAGAGAGAATATGAATTCCCATGCTGGTCAATTTAATTACAATGTGATCCCAAAACAATCTAGGGTGTGAGAAGGTTTAAAGCCATAAGACTTACAAGATTAGATATTTGTGGCCATGGGGCAGAGTCAAAGACAAAGTCTTAACAGCTTTATTTTATTTTGAAATTTAAAAAACTAAAATGTCGGATTGATTATTGTTTATTTATATTTCTATTTTTTTAATCTATTTTTAATTTTTTCGATAGTGATTTTCATCCATTTAAAGGAAAATTGGTAATAAATTTCTCATTAGAAAATTAATTGACAAATAGTCCCCAGGATAATGAGTTGCACAAAGGAAGATAAATTGCAAATAAGAAAAGTTGAGTTGCACATAGGGAAGATGGTTTGCACAAAACATTATTTAATACAAGAGACTAATTTGCACATAAAGATGATAATTTGTACATAATAAAAGATGAGTTGCACATAAAGAAAGTTCTGGTGTGCAAAGACAAGATGTGACACAAGGGAACATGATTGCATATAAGAGAAGAAGGACTGCATATAAGGAATCATTTGCGAACTAAATTCTCAATCAGGGATTTATCCCCAACTTTCCCTTTATTTTAATGTAATTTATAATTATATTAATTTTTCAATATTTTAAAAATAACTTTTAGTGGAAACAATTTGTAACATCTTTTTCATACATTCATTCACAATCAAACCTTCCAATAAGGCAAAAACATTAGAGACAATTATAGCTAAAAAGAATCTACCATAATAGAAAAGAATTAACCATACTTATAGAAAACTTACCATAATAGAAAATAAAAAAAATTACAGTTTACAAGGCTAACAATATTAAAAAAGAATAAAAACCACCTTTTTTTTCACCTGCCAAAAACAACTTCTTCTTCTTCTTCTTTTACAGAATATACATTTTACTGTGTGATGAGAGCCTTTGTTGTACGTCTTAGGGTTCCCAATTAAAAAGAAAATTCAAGCAGTGCAATATAATGTAAAACTCAAGTCCTTTTACTTCAAGGAGCCTTTTATTTGAAGTTGTTGGATTTTGGGCGTGGATCCGCCCCTGATAGGCCAGATTATTTCACTAGATATTTAAAGAATATACCGGTCAAATATCCAAACAAAATTATGATATGTTTGACTTAGTCAATCATTCTGAATCAAATCCAATCAGTTACGATATAAATTTAATTAATTTATATTGTCTATAAATTTAATTAATTCATATTTTATATATTAAATATATATATTAGAGATATATATTTAGAATTGATTATGGTTGATTCTAGATTTGAATTCAAAAATTATAATCTTATAAGTCAAAGATACATTTGAATATCCAAATTCAAATTTAAACTGATGGGTTTAGTGGATATTTTGGCTTTCCAGGCATAAATAGAGGCCTCCACCCATCAATTCAACTCACTTCAGTAGTTGAGCTTTCCTACTATCTCTCTCTCTCTCTCTCTCTTATTCTTTCTTCCAAAGTGGTGCTATACTGGGTACTTAAAGCTTAAACTTTTATAGTTTAGCTTGTAGCGTGAGCTCAGAGGATTCAACTGACCCGACCTGAGATTTGACCCGGTACGTCCTCTAGTCCATCTTTTATTTTATCTTACATTGGCATCAGAGCCCTGCTGATCTTGATGCTTTATGTGTGTGTGTGTGTGTGTTATTTGGGCTCTGCCATTTTTTTGAATTTTTCATCGTGCCATCCGTATATATGTGCATTCATTTACATCGTTTATATGCTCCTTGATTGACTTGTGATGTTTTTTTTTTGGGATGCACCATGTGGGCACATGGGGCCCACCCTGGGCCCTTTAAGTCACACTAAGTCACATGGCGGCGCATGGATGACATGCGCTGAGCTCGAGAGGGGCCAACCCTCTCCCCTTTTATTTTTTTTTCATTTTTTTTAAAAAGAAGGCTTCTAGGGGCATGTAAAGGCATGTGATAACATGTTTTTAGACCCTATTTTTCCTAAAAAATTTCTAAATTCATGATCTACAAATTGATATATTATTATGTGCTTGTTTTTTGTGACATTTTTGGTATGAAAAATTGCAAATAAATGCATTTTCATTTATCTTTTCTTTTTAACTTAAATTATTTTTGGTTTAGGAAAAATATGGCAACCTCAGATTCTAACCCTTCTTTAGAAATATTGCCACCAAGTTATTCTCCTCTTTCTGATGCTCTGAAGTCTTTAAGTAATTATGCTGAAGAAAGTACTTGTAAAAGAAAAACACCTCAATCATGAGTGAGCTCTAATATACTTGACAAGAGTAATGGTAAAAGGAAACATGTTCCTGACTAACAAGAGGAAGAAGTTTGCAGACCTAAGGACATAGATCTAATTGAACAAATAGCAAAAAAGCATACTAACAAATGCAAACATCAAAAGTGTCTATTTTCAAAATTAAGCTATTATGCTAAACAAATTACCAATGAGCAAGATGCATTCTTTTACGCAAACGTCATAATCCAATATAGAGAGGAACTGGCAAGAAGAAGACACATACTTAGTGAAGGGTTTTTCCTAGAAAGACATTCAAGAGAGCTTGAGAGAACCAATGATAAAATATATCATGAACGAACGATTTTTTGTTCTTGTTTATTTTTTTGTCTTCTAGTTCATGTTTACTCCTTGAGATTTTAATTTTGGGTTATCCAATTTTCATAAACATTCATGCTTCGTTAATAAAAAATTTTTAATTATAAATGCTTTAATTGAGTGGGAGTTTCATAAGAAAAACTCAAAAATGGGGATATGTTCAAGAAAAGTCAAAGATAAGAAAGGTGAGAGGCAAACCAGGAGTAATGGGATGTGAGCCAACCTAGTCATCTCCTGATCATGAAACTGGCAAGACTCCTACCTGGACAATCTATGACCTACTTGAATGGCATACATGTTACATACCATACTAAAATGCATTATTGTCTACATGATAGCACGATGTCTCAAAAAGAAATCAAGTTTACTTCAAAAATACTTGATGGTTATAATATGACCATCAAGTATTGTTGCAGAAAATTTGACGGTGTTTTAGTATTTTCGAATGAAACTTGATGATTCCTATTAAAACCGTCAAGTTTTCTCCTAAGACACTATATTTGACGGTTTGTTGTTATAACCATCAGTTATTTAGCATCAAGTATTCCTCATTCTGTAGTAGTGTCAAAGGGATAGGCACTTGTGAATTGACCCTACATGGAGGGAAAACTCTAGTCCTGCAAAATGTCCTCTACACTTCGAATATCTGACAAAATCTTGTGTCTGTTATTTCCTTGCTTAAATTTCATTTCAATGTCTTTTTCCATGATTTCATTGTAGACATTTCGTATAGGACCAATTTTTCAGTTTCTAGTTTCGGATGGTTTTTTTGTTTTGGAGAATTTTAATGATAATTTTAATTCTAGTTCTTGCTATGCACTTTCTTTTTATGTCAATTATGCTATATGGCCCGTTAGATTAGGATATATTGGTTAAGAACGCATGACCAAACTAGCAAAAGAGGGTTTGCTAGGAAACATGTCCAAAAAGGAAATGTCTTTATGTGAACATTGCCTGGCTAGCAAGAGCATAAGGAAACCTTTCAAAAAGGCAACTAGGGCTAACTACCCTCTTGAATTGGTACACTCCAATATTTACAGACCATTGAGTATAAGGGCATATCCACTACAAAAAAACATCAAATTAGCGACAAAATTTAGTGACAAAATTTCTGTCACTAATCAAAATTAACAACGGATTAGCGATGGAATTCAGTAAGCGATGGAATTAGAGATGAAACTTTTTCTGTCACTAATTCCACCATCACTAAATAATTAGTGACGGAATTGAAAATTCCGTCACTAATTAGTGACGGATTATTAATGGATTAGTGACAGAAATTTTCCATCACTAATCCGTTGCTAATTAGTAACGGATATCCCACAAAAATTCCATCATAAAATAACGATGGATTTGTATCAAAACATTTCGTCACAAATTGGTGACAGAAATTTCCGTCACAAACCCGTCGCTAAATTTTTTTATTTTGTAAATTTAAAATACCATATCATCGCCATGTATCCATCATTATGAGCTGTCACGTCATCAATGGCTGGCCACCTCACCAACTCCTCTCTCTATCCCATGTTGCCACGTCATCTCTTCGTCCACGTCATTCCCACGTGTCCATCACTGGATGCCACCTCAACACCTCCTCTCTCCTATGCAGCCACGTCATCGCCACGTGTGCACCATTATGAGCTGCCCCCTTATCGCCTTGTCCACGTCATCACCACATCAACCCCTCCTCTCTCTTATGCAGCCACGTCATCGCCACATCAACCCCTCCTCTCTCTTATGCAGCCACGTCATCGCCACATCAACCCCTCCTCTCTCATATGCAGCCACGTCATCGCCTTGTCCATGTCATCGTCACATGTCCATCATTTTGAGTTGCCACGTCATTGCCACGTCACAAATTGAGCCAATTTGTGAAGAAGTGTTGGTTCAAACCTATGACCTCCTGTGCGCATGCTGAAACCTTTGCCAGTTGAGCTGAGAAGCACTTGTGAAATTCTTTTACAAAAATAAATATATATAATATTTCTAATAACAAATATAAATATATCTAATAAATATTATATACATAATTTAATATATATTATATAATTTAATATATTATTATTTATTTGAATTTAATTTTTATATTTTATTAAAAAATTTCTAATAATTTATATTTTTATTCAAATATTTAAAAAAAATAATACATATATTATATATTATATATTTTTATTTTCTTTTATAATATTTGGATTTTTAATTTTTATATAATATATTATTTAAAATTATGATATATTATATTTTTATTTTAATAATAGGTTTAAAAAATAATTATTATATATTTATATTATATTTTTTTGTGACGGCATTGTGACGGAAATTAGTGACAGAATTTTTCTGTCACTAATTTCCATCACAAAATGAGAGTTAGTGACGGATTGGTGACAGAAATGAGTGACGGAATTTTAGTTACTAATCATTTAAAACAAAATTAGCGACGGACTTTTGACAGAATTTAGTGACAGAATAAGATTCCGTCACTGATCCGTCTCTAAGTTAGTGATGGAATTTTATTCCATCACTAATCCTTCACTAATTTAGTGACAAAATTTTTCCGTCACTAATTTTCGTTACTAGTCACTTAAAACAAAATTAACGACGGACTTGGAACAGAATTTAGTGACAGAATAAGATTCTGTCACTAATCCGTCTCTAAGTTAGTGACAGAATAAAACTCTGTCACTAATCCTTCACTAGTGATAGAAATTTTTCGTCACTAAATTCCGTCGCTAATTTTAGTGATGGAATTTGTGAGGGATTAGCAACAGGTTAGTGACGGAATAAAATTCCATCGCTAAATTCCGTCACTATTATCCTGTTTTTTTGTAGTGTTATCACAGAGCATGATATTTTATTACCTTCATTGATGATTCTTCTCGATATGGCTATACTTACCTGATTTCCCATAAATCTGAGGCATTAGAAGGCTTAATCTAGTAGAAAATCAGTTAGGTTCCAAGGTTAAAGCCTTAAGAACTGACTGAGGTCGAGAATCCTCTTTGCTCAGTTCAAAGAGCTCTATGAAGAAAGGGGCATTGTTAGGCAACTAACAATCCCCGACACTCCTCAACAAAACGAAGTTGATGAAAGGAGAAACAGAACTTTTCTTGACATGATTAGGAAGTATTTGTATGAAACCAAACTGTGGTTTGAAGGATAGCTTCTGGAGAATAGATTCTGTGGAGAATAGATTTTGTGAAAAAGTGATTCTGAGAAGTGAGAGTATTTGGATAGTTATTACCAGAAGCACTTTTTACATGTGTAAATTACCAAAAAGGGTATAAGTTAATATGATAATTATATAAGGGATAGATTTTATGATATATTTTGATTTGAAGAAATAAAATTGTTAATGAAATAATTTTTACTAACATAATTAATAATATATAAGATAATATAATTAATACATAATTAATATGTGTATATATATTTATAAACATAATATTAAATATGTTTATAGAAAAATGAATTTTTTTGCTAACAGAAAAATATTAATTTTCTTTAAAGATTTTAAACATGAAATCCCATAACATTTTTTCACAACTAGTTTTTGTAATAACATACTACATGTATAATAACCTCTGATGTTTAATATAATTAATTAATTAATTGTCACCACATGTATATATATTCATAAAATATAAGAGTAAAAATATTTTTAGAGAAGATGAATTATTTTGTTGCAAATAGAAAATTATTTATTTTTCATGAAGATTATAAACATGAAATGGGATGATATTGTTTGATAAAATTGAATAAACACGTCTTAAAACAATTTATTAATTATTAAAGTAAGTAATAATTGGCATGAGAATATAAGGTATAATATTAATAAAAGGAATATAAATAAAGAAGTGTCATAATGATTAAGATGATGCATCGATACAAAGCATTTGTAATTGGTTTTGTTTTTAACTACATATTACAATCTATGATAAAAGGAAATAAATAAGACATGACTACTATCCTTGTATTGAATTAACAAGTTCGTCTCTTATGTTGTCACGAACCTGAGCCATATAAGATGAAGATTAAATTGATAAATGTATACATGAAAATCCAACCCCATCATCATCTTCTTCTGCATAAGTACCTTTTTCTTCCAACTGAACGAATCCAGGATCAGTAATAGATGTCGTTCTAATAAAATTATGTATAGCCATCGTTGCACAAATGATTTTAACTTGTGTTTCATAGTCATAGGATGGCATGTTTCATAAAATTGCGAACTTATTTTTCCAAACTCTGAAAGTTCTTTCAACTGTACTCCTTAAACTTGAATAGAAATAATTAAAGACCTCATTGTCATTTTCAAACCCAGATGTCCTTTGACAATCAGGCAAATGGTAATGCTCCTGTCTGTATAGGTCGAGATATCTATTTGGTGTTGGGTATCCAACATCCACCAAATAATATTTTCCTATATCAAAAATGAAATTATTGTAAATTATGTTTCTATTGTTAAGCTAAATATAAATAAAATGTAGGAAATAAAAAAATACCTTCAGGTGGATGGGGAAAGTTCATTGAAGGAGTTGTGAGGGCATGATCAAATATTCGAGCATCATGTGCACTACCTTCCCATCCAGCCAAGACAAAAGTAAAACACATGTCCCAATCACAAACCGCCATGACATTTTGCGACACTGTTCCTTTTCTAGAGATAAATTTAGTTTGATCTGTTGTACTAACAACACAGGAAACATGTGTGCCATCAATTGCTCCAATAGCATGTTTAAAAAAAGGCCAGTATTTACCAAACCGAATTTTTGTATGAACATGCCAGAATGTTGGATCTTTCAGTTTGATATTAGACATGGCAAGTCTACAGCATGCCATTAGGACATTACGAAAATGTTTGCCAATTGTCTCCCCTGAATGTTGAAATCTTTCTTGTTGCATTCTGCTACTAAGTGCATGGCCAATGGTACATAAAAACATTCCAACTGATTCATGTATCCCTATATTTTTAGTTTCTTTTAGACCATGTTCTTGTAATTGTTCCACCAGACTTAAGAACACACCCCGTTCCATCCTGAACATGTTATAACAACGACTGGGGTTGCCATCTAAAATGTCTCTTACCCATAAGCTGCCTGTATAAACACTTGTATGCTAAGGCTCCTTACACAAGTTCAAAGTAGCATATGCATCGACCAATTCTGTAACTTTGTTAACCCTTTTTTTTTGTCCCTTAGCATGCTCTTCCACAAGTTTAATTTCAGCATCCATATTTGTTTTATCCTGTACACATACACATAAAGTTTAGAATCCTTACGTAGAAATTACAAAACATTTATAAAAGTTACAGAGTTGTCTGATTCATACAACAATCCACTAGTCACATAAAACGATACACGTAAGGAACTGTCTAATATAATAAACAAGTCATAAATCCCTAGTATAATGCTCCAAAATGGACAGAAGTTGTTCCTTCTGATCCTTCAGAGCCGCATATATTTCTCGTGCCTCCGACCGTTCCATAAGGAGTTGTGTGCACTGTCTAAAGAAATCAGGATCACTGACAACTTCAGGAACTCTTTTGAGATGAGACAAGACTCCCCTAATTGAAATCTCATAAGCACATGCTTCTTCTTCCAACCTTCTAGCTTCTACTCGTGAAATGACCTCATTTCCACGCACAGCCTCAGAAATATTTGTTTTAGCAATCTTGCTAAGTGCATCTGCTATTTTCATAGAGGGAGATGTGCGTTTCTTCATGATTTCACTCTTCCTTCTGACCCCTAGTGAGCTACTAGGTCGATTCCCACCTCTGCTTGTACCCCCACCACTATTATCCTGCCTCAATTCAGTGTTGCCCCCACTACCTCCACTATTGTCATTAAAGTTCACTGAGTTAAATTCCCCACTCATACCAGTTGGTGCACCTAAAATTTCATCACTATCTCCAGACCCTTCTTTCAAATCTTCATTGGGTGTTTCTTCACTTGGAAGTGTCATAGAAGAAGGTGGTCATGCTTGTGGTCTAGTGACAACCACACTCCCAAACAATTGAGTTAATTGATCCCTAAATTGAAGTCCTTTTTCTCCGAATTTTTCGTAGTTCAGAACTTCCTGCACATTAGACACCAATAATATCATAAAATATTCAAAAAATAGTAAATATACCAAAAACATTAATGGGCAAAGAAAATGTAAGATCAAAAGGTTTAATAATTACCATCATTTTCCTCTCCCACCAATCATTAGTTGCACTGATAGTATTCCTGTTAGTATCCCATCACGAAGCAGCCTATCCCATGTCTTCCACTCCTTTCACAGGGAATCATATTTGTTCTTAAATTGAGGTTTTGCGTACACTCTCCCAGTTTTGGCAGTAAACTTATCACCAAGAATATCCCAAGCTTTCTTTGTTAAGCTTTTACCTTTTCTTTCTCCTTGTTGCACAAGTTCAATGCACAGGTCAATAAACACTTTTGTGGTTCTTACATCCTAGGAAGCTTTCACCGTATCCTTACCCATTATGCTATAGTACAACAGCTCTTTAGTCATCACAAGTTAATCAACCCAAAATCATATGAAATAACAAAAATCATATTGTCTACTGCAATAGGTGAAAAAGTTGACCACATCTTAAATCTCAATTCCTTCCTACCAAACCAAGAGTGACAAAAATTAACAAACACAAGAAAATTCTAATTTTACATGGCCAGAAAAAATACACCCCCTCCTATTCTAAACTTCATTATCCATTTTTGCTTCAAAATACTGACTTTTAAAACGTCAAAACTAACTAAATAATTATATATACTTTTTCTTTTTCTTAACAGTTGTAGAAAGACGATTGGAAGACAAAATAATAAGAAAAACCATATTTGAATCATTATGCACCATAAATCATATTGTACTTAACCTTTGAAATAACTGTGTATTACGAATATATTTGAAAAAAATTTGTTCATGCGCGTAATTAATACAACTGTTCATGATGAACGCAATAATATTATAAAGCACATAATTGTTTTTAAAAAAATAACATGTTACACAAGCCTTTCATAATTTTTTTTTGAAAATTATATTCTTATTGGATTTGTCAACCGAAAATAAAAAAAACTAGCAACATAAACATCTGACCAAAATACAAATCACTTCCTTCAATATATATATATATGGATTTGAGTTGTGATTCCATTTTTCCTCACTCTCAAAATTTGGCCATAAATCTATCAAAGTCCTTAATATAACAGTACAGGACAACACATTTCTTATCTCGTCCCAAATCAAATCGACTCTTAACAAATAATGTTAATTAATTTAATTAATCACAAACCTAAAGTACTATCCAAGGGAAACAAAAACAAAGGCCCAATACATTGTTTGACTTCACAGGCTTCTTCTCCGAGGGCAATCTGGACAGAAAAAAGGGATCCCATGCCAAGCAACAAGAGGAAAAAGAATTTGCATTGAATTTATATAACAATAGAATTCAATTGCCAGGCTTTCTCGTCTCCAAAACAATATCACCAGATACATCCCCTGCCTCCAGAAACAGACATTGAGTCCAGCTTCGATCCGCAGGGAAATTTTTCGGGAAAATGTTTATCGAAGTCACCGAGCGGGTGGGATAGTTAGTTAATGGTTATCCCTTCGGCCCAGATTGTATCAATTACTAGAATCTGTTCCCTCTTCGTTTCATAAAATCAGACTACTATGAAACCAAAGCAAGCAATAATGATCTCATTCCTTCGAACAATATGCCGGTCAGTTTTGGAAAAAGCTGGTTGAACAAATTGAAAAACAAAAGTGGGAGGAAGCTTGCAAAACAAACAGAACCATAACTAGGAAACCGAGCTACAATTCGAAGAGGATATTAGAACACTACAGCCAAATCATTCCAAATCAACATACGACAGTGAAAATACTAATAGCCACGGTTCTAAAAAAGTTCAGATGATAATTCAGATGATAGCTCGAAGATAAAGGAGGGAGCGAACCAGAACCACAAGCAAGGAGCTAACAGATCGATGCCGGTTGTGAATAGAGAAAATGCATGAGTGAACGAAATTTTTAATATCACCAGAGAGAGCTAACCTGAGTACAAGATCTGACCAACCAAACTAGACACGACGACTTGACCGAGCAATTGAACAATGAAGATTGGAAACTGAGGATGGATGGATCGAACAACCCAACGCTTGATATGGTTTTGGCAAGCCGAGAAACACACAACCAGCCCCTGTTTTCACGAACCCAAGACGATCTCACCAGTGTAGAAATTCAGAGCAACGACAGCAAAGAGGAGAGCCAGCGAAGAGGCGAGTTGATGATGAAGAAAGGGCAAAGAGGCGAGTTGGCGGAGCGGCAAGCTGATGATGAAGAAAGGGTGAAGAGGCAATCTTTGAGCTGGGTGAAGAGAGAATAATCACTCTGATCGTTCAGCAAAGATGAAGGAGTGTCGGCCAGTGAAGAGAAGGAAGAGGGTATTTTTAGTTAATGACCGTTGCCACCCGACTTATTGCAAATTTTTTTACCAGAAGCGACTATTATTTGCTTCTGATAAAACCATTGTTTCACTAGTTGAAACCATGGTTTTACCTGGACCACGGTTTGAAAATTTACACTGCCTATTTGGATGACATTTTGTGCAAACCATGGTTTAGCCTTCCAAACCATGGTTTGCAATGTCATACAAACATGGCCTAGATCAATGATGGCACAAACTAAGCTACCCACCTCATACTAAGGAGATGCTCTTCTAACTGCTACATTTATACTTAACCAAGTACCTTCTAAATCAGTCACCAAACCCCTTACGAATCATGGACAAAGCACAAATTGGATTTAAGAATCCTAAGACCATGGGGTTCAGTGACCTACATTTGTGATTCTTTCCATAAATATGACAAGCTAGAACCAAAGGGCAAAAAGTGTATCTTCATAAGATACTCTGATAACTCTAAGGGATACATCTTTATTGGTGAAAATGATGACAGCTTAATGATCGAGATAGAGTCAAGGGACACAACATTTATAGAAACCGAATTTCCTAGCAAAGGGAGTATTAATCAAACAAACTATCTTTATAAAAACAATAGTAATAAGGTATAACAACGCATTCCTCAGTCTACTGGTATGAGTAGAAGGGTTGAACCATTTTCACAACAAGATCTGATCTGACCACAAGAAGAAAGTCCTGCAGCAACCCGAATTAGGAGAAGTAACAGAGATAAAACTTTTGGGAGATGCTTCTCAGTTGAAGGAGCAACTTTCATCATTAGTCCAAAAAATCATGAAGAAGACCCCGTAAGTGTTAAAGAAGCATTAATAGGGCCTACTAAGGAAAAATGGCAAAAGCCCTTACAAGAGGAAATAGATTCCATGACGTTTAACTAAGTATAGGAATTAGCTGATCTACTACCTGGCTGAAAAGCAATTAGGAGCAAGTGGGTTCTTAAGTATAAATGCAAGACTGATAGATCAATTGATAAACCCAAAGTTAGTTGCCAAAGGGTACATACAATAGGAAGGAGTGGATTACAGAGACACTTTATCACCTATTGTATGTTTCAACTTGATACGAATGATACTACCCTAATAGTAAGTTTACACTTAGAGTTGCATCAAATGGATGTAAAAATTGCTTTCCTAAATGGAGAACTAGATAAAGAAATCTATATGAAACAGCCTGAGAGCTTCATACAGAAAGGGAACGAACAAAAGGTTTGTAAACTCTTGAGATCCATTTCTAGACTCAAGCACTCATCTAGGTAGTAGTACTTGAGGTTCCACAAAGCTATAAGCTCTTATCACTTCAAAATGATTGAGGAAGATCATTGTGTTTATATCAAACGGTTTGGGGACAATTTTATCATTCTATCCCTCTATGTCAACGACATACTCCTAGATGGTACCAATCTCAAACTAATCAAGATGATCAAAGAGTAGTTATCCTTAAACTTCAAGATGAAAGATATGGGTAAAGTAGAATATATCTTAGGTGTTAAGATAAAAAGAGATGGTTCTAGGAAATTGCTGTCATTGTCACAAAAGACATACATAGCAAAGATTCTTGACCATTTCAATATAAGAGACTGTAAGCTTTTATGGATATTCCTGTGGTTAAGGGACATAACCTAAGCAAGGAAGTGTACCCTGTAAAACAATGTGATATAGAATGCATGAAGAGAGTCCCATACTCAAGTGCTATTGGCAGTCTAATGTACGTTATGTTATGTACCAGGCCGAACATATGCTTCGCAATTGGACTTGTGAGCTGATTCTAATCCAATCTAGAAGTAAAATACTGGGAAGCTGTAAAGAGGATTATGAGATATTTGAAAGGAACCATAGACCATGAGTTGTGTTATCAAGGAAATGGCCTTCGTGCAAAAGGTTATTCTGATGTTGATTGGGCAAGAGACCTAGACGAGCGATACTTGATGTCAGGCTATGCATTCCTACTAAATAACAGAGCAATCTCCTGGAGCAGCAAGAAACAAACATGTGTGTCTCTTTCATCCATAGAAGCAGAATACGTAGCATGTTCTGTGGCTGTCCAAGAAGTTGTATGAAAAGACCTCTTCTTAATACATAATTATAAAACCATTTTTAAAATGATAATCATGGTAGAAAAAGAATTGAGTTAGAGTGTTAAAATACTACCATGGCTATAAAGAGTTTGACTTATTTGGAAAACATCCCAAGTGGCTCAGGATACATAAAACACCCAGAGGTTTAACAACATGTAGAACAAAGCCTCAAGGCACAGTAACCGCCCACAAGCCCAACATAACATTCATCCCACAAGGTCTTAGGGCACAAGAAACATAGGGTGCTCAACCCAGCCCACAAGTCATACACATAAGAGTATCATATACAGCAGAGTCTTATGGCCTTCAGCCATTTTAACAGCATTCCATCAAATACAGTCATCCAAATAAAAGAAAGTATATGTCAACACAGTCGTGGGCCCTAAGATGGCAATATACATAACATTACATGCCTAAACCAAAAGAGGACTACTAGACTATGATCGCCTATGTCTCTGGTTGCTTCCCTTCACGCTGAGCCAAACTAGATGGCTCTCCTGAAAAGCATTGATGGAATAGCGCGGTGAGACGTAAAGTCCCAATAACCAAGTATTAATTTATGACATATACAAGTAGGATGGCAAGTTGGTGAAGTAGTGCTTAAATATAGTTTAAGAAATAAATGATACTTTAATAGATACAATCACATAAAAAGAGTATATCTCTCCATCCACAACACAACTCATATAAAAGTACATATATGCAACATCACAATGAAATATGCCCTCCCATCACCTTGCTCCTCCTTATGACTCCTTGATAAGGCCCCGGGCTTTCTGTGCTGAGTAACCTGGCCAAAGGTCATCCTACTCACATCAAGCAACGGGCCCCCTCCTGTACCTACACCGCCCAAAAATGGACTATGATGCAAGAGGTGTCTACCCAAGAGTTTGTTCTCAATTCCGGACCAAAGAAAAGGAAGACCTACAGGGGTCTAACAAAAGCGCCAAACACTGGGATCAATAGTGCAAGCATGCCACGTGGGCTTCAAGAACAATTATCCTCCACATAACAAAATCCCAACCTCCACGTATGAACCCCATGCATAGTCATAATATATATATTAAAAATCTCATAATTTTTCAAGGTAAGATGATATAATTTCAAACAAAATACGACACATTTTCTTTTTTTTTTTCTATAACATAATATTAGTATATTAAAATTCAGCACCACAAGAAAACAAAGTTTATAATAAAGCACAACTCAAGCATACTTAAATCAACATATTTTCCACTTCATCAAAATTTGTCATATAAGAAAATATACTCTTTATTCACAGGCATAATTTCACAAATTAACTTGAGAAAATAAAAACATAATAAACACTTTACAATCCAAAGTATGTATATAAAATAAATTAACCCTGGTTACCTCTACTCCAAGCTTAACCTCACAGCTTGAGAAATAAGAGCACGAATTACAAACTCCGAAGTACAAGATAATCTACAAATAATATAGATACAATTTAATATACATACAAATAATTAACTTAAATTACATAGAATTTATTATTATTAATATTTATACATATATTTACTATCCAAAAATTCTTACTTCAAATAACAATTTTTCTCTACCCAGATAACTCATTTAAATTATAAATATTTATAAAATATTGTTTTTATCTAATCTTGTAAGAATCTCAATTTATAACTTAAGTTTCCAGTTTCAAAATTTTTCTAATAATATAGTCTTAACCTATTTTACATTTTAAACCAATTAAAATATCAATAATATATTAAGTAATCCAAATAAGTTATTTAACTTAAATTTAATCGGTAAAAACATTCTATATATACCTTGAATAATACATTTTCCAACCAAAATCTGAGTTTAAAATTCTCAAAATAATCAATAAACAAATATAAACTGATTAAAATTTCAATAATATATCAAACAACCCAAATAAATTATTTAACTTAATTTTAATCGGTATAAATATGATATATATCATAAATGACAGCTTTTTCAACAAAATAAATTTGATTTTAAATACCACAGGTAATAAATGGACAAATCTAAACTGATTAAAATTTTTTAATAATAAATCTTTAAATTTCTACGGTCAAATATTTTCAAAACTCAATACTTACTCTATACCCAAATCACAAAAATTTCTCTAAACATTATAATGATACTACTAATATAAAGCTCTAAATATATAGGAAATATTCATAAGAAAAATTTAATAGAAAGAAGTGTTTTTTTATGTACCTAAATGATCCCCAAATGCTAGCACGTACTTGCAGAACTCTTCACTCACTCTCTTGTTCTTTTTCTTCCTATGTCTCTCACCCTCTCTTTCTCTACTCTACATAACATTCCCTCCTCTATTTATCCTTCTCATTTCAACTGTCCACCCCAAATTTTCTACCTTCAATAAATGACCTCCCTAAAATTCTTCTCCTTTGCAAATGCCTCTTCCCATTTTCTTCCTTCCGTCAATGGTCTTCGCCCCATTATTCTTCTTCCTCTTAAATGGCATCAACTTTTCCACCAAATTCGGTGGAAAAGCTGAATGCTTTGTTTTTTTATTAAATAAAGCATTATTATTTTATAATAAAATATTATTTTATATTATCTAATTAATATATATATTTTTTTAATATTTAGGATGTTACATTGTATGGCTCAAAAAATTCTTTGTACGATTGGGAATCCATGATAGAAGTGAGGGACCAACTCTAATTCATTGTGATAGTCAAGCAGCAATAGCCTATGCACAGGACCCTAAGTGCCACAATCGTACTAAGCACATAGACAAAAAATATCACTTTGTAAGAGATATAATCACTGAGAAACAAGCGACCGTTCAATACTTGTCCACTTATAAGATGTTAGCAGATCCCCTAACCAAGCCTATAGCTAGAGATCCTTTTTGTCAAGCATGTAAAGGCCTTGGGCATCCGTAAAGCATGATGTATTGAACTCCTTTTTCTTTTTGATCCTTTTTCTTGTTCCATTGTGCAAGCATAAAGCATGTTGTATTGAACCTTCTTTTTCCTCTAACTCAGTAATTAATGCATTTTATCCAGTTTAAAAGAAATTTTCTTGTATATACATTTATGTATTTATATATACATAGGCATGAGGTATGCAGCACCAATATGTCGTATAGGTCATAAGGTTGGCTTCCTCACACAGGTAACTGCCTTACTATGTTCTCATAGGACATAGAAGATTTGATAGCAAATGATCACCATAAGATGGTAAAGAAGAATCACTACATAAGTATCGTATCAGCTAGACTGAGATGACACCCATAAAAGTCTGGGCCAAATCATGGATAATGTGTAATCCATGAGACCTGTAGCCAGATAAGGAACTTTTCACTTATAGGATGTCATATATAGTAGTGATAGAAGAGATCCCGATGCACATGTTAAAGTATATTTGGAACTTAAATATGTACGGTGCTACTAAAACCAAAAGTGACATACTCTACTTAGTGGATCGAGAACCATAGCATGTAATTCATACTGCACGAGCTCACTCAAATCTGCAACATGGAACGTAGATGGAAGATCCTTAATCCATTATGGTGTGAGTCTTGAAAAGGAAATAAACCTTTCATAATGCTCTTAAAACTTAGACAACATCACAAGGGTCTAGTTTAGTGACAACTACTCTTGCTTAAACCCCATGATCGAGAATAATTCGATCTAACAGGTCAAGATTGGGAAAGCAACTATGTCAAATCTAAATGATGAATAGTCAGAAGGAAGATTTATCCTGAAGTACACATCTATAGTGGTGTCTGTGACATGTCTCTTGCAAGTTAAACAGAACAACTAAGCAAGTGTAGACACCATGCATATAGGAAGGCAATATGAGTAAATAAAATAACTTGAGAGGGATTAAGTATGCCATAAGTAAAGTGTATGGATAAAATTAGGGCATTTGAGGCAACAAGCATAAAATTTGCAAGTACACCCAGGGTGTCCTTATTCATTGATCCCATAGAAGGGGCTCCTAGTGTACAACACCCAAATTCAAGGATGTCATGCCCATGCAGTCACAGCAAACACCTAGTATGAAGCAATGAAAGATACAGCTATCGCACAATGGACAGCCCATCCAATGTGAGTGGGAGATGTTAAATTTTGGGCTTGGATCTGCCCTTAATGGGCCAGACTATTTGACTAGATATTAAGAGAATATACCGGTCAAATATTCAAGCAAGATTATGATATGTTTGATTTGGTCAAACATCCTGAATCAAATCCAATTAGTTACGATATAAATTTAACTAATTTGTATTGTATATATTAAATACATATTAGAGATATATATATTTAGAATTGATTATGATTGATTCTAGATTTGAATTAAAAAATAATAATCTTATAAGTCAAAGATATATTTGAATATCCAAATTCAAATTCAAACTGATAGATTCAGTGGATATTTTGGCTCCCAAAATACCCCGGGCCAAAGCTATAAATAGATGCTTCTACCCATCTGTTCAACTCACTCCAATAGTTGAGCTTTCCTACTCTCTCTCTCTCTCTCTCTCATTCTTTCTTGCAAAGAGGTGCTTTGCTGTGCACTCAAAGCTTAGACTTTTATAGTTTGACTTATAGCATGAACTCAGAGAATTCAATCGACCCAACCCGAGATCTGACTTGGTATGTTCTCTAGTCCATTTTTTATTTTATCTTATAGAAATCATAAGCTAACTAACTGATATAAACATTAATTGACAAGGGAAAATGATTATTTGATTTTACTTTTTATAAAATTTAAATGTAACAAAGATTAAATGGTCTAAGTTACTATTTTTAGAATTTTTGGTTTTTTTCTAATAAAGTGATGGTTTAAACCTCTTGAAATAGATTAATGGCAATCATTGTTCAATTAGGATATGGGAATTAATTTAATATGCTAAGTTTTTTATGAAAACTCCAAGTGACTGCTTAAGTCTAGCAATCTCAATTGGTGATTATTCCTACTACTGTAGCTTACAAAATCCATTTTAAGTTGCTATTGAACATCACTTAGTGTTCATCTACGATTAAGTCAAATGGCTTGTTCCTCTTAAAGACTAATGCTCAACCAAGACATTAATGAAGTGCTCAACTGATACACTCAAAGGCAAGCTCAATTCAACTATATTATCCATATTACCATGCCAAACAACACAATATCATTAGCCCCACAACAAGATATACATATAACATTCAAGCTATAAAATCTAATCACAGTCACAAGTGCTCAATTCAGCAAAGATAATCAACTCAAAATCTTAGTCTCTAACTTTACAAAGCCCCATTGTATAACTAGAAAATCCAAATGTAGATAAGAGACAAAGTTGAATACACTACAAAAAAACAACTCATTACTAACAAAAAAAATTTTTGTCACTAATTTCTGATAAATTAGCTACGAAATTTCTATCTGTTGCTAATTCGTAAAAAAATTTGTCAGTAAATATTTAGCGATGGAATTATCAATAGAATTTTTTTCTGTCAAAAATTTCCGTCGATAATTCTGTTGTTAATTTTATTTATAAAATTTTTAGCAACAGAATTAGAGACAGAAAATTTCTGTCACTAATTTTCATCGCTAAATTGTTTGTCATAGAAGTTTTCCTCATTAATTCTGTCCTTAATTCTATTCTGTCACAATTCTGTTTCTATTCTATCCCTAATTTTAAATTTCATTATTTTAGATTATAATCTTATAACAATTTATATAATGACATAATTAACAATATAATGATTTAAATATATTTTTAATCGTAAAATCAATTGATATATTTGTGGAGTTGGTGTTAATAAAGATATCGTCATCATTAGGTATATACTAAGAATAGGAAAACAATTTCATAGAAAACTTGTTTATATTTCATTAAAATCAATTCCACTTTATTATTAATAATAATTGAAAATATAATAAGAATATTAATAACTTTCTTGTACAAACTTATATGAGAAAGAAATAATTTTATCATATGTACAATATACTGTAAGATATAATATATGATAAAAATTCAAAATGAAAAAATGGATTTATATGAATGCAAACTAATATTGAAGTGAATTTTGAATTTCAATTAGTAAGAAATGAAATTTAATCATGATATAATTAATACCTATCATATAAATTGATTTTGGTCTTCAATGCAAAAACAAATGATACATACAAATAATTTTAAGAAAATAAATTACATGGGATACATATACAAGTAGGAGAATATTGTTTATCATAATTTATTCACATCATTTAATTTTTATAGAATAATTTTTATATTTTTTTATAGCAACTATGTTTTGAATAACAAGATTTTTTACTAATTATAAGTGGTTTTCATCAAATATATTAAAAACACATATAGATAATATAATATAATGTAATATAATACATATATAATTAAATTGTATATCTTATCAATGTTAATTAAAAAAAAATAAATTTAAAAACATATTTATGAAAAAATTATTTATGATTTAAAATTCAAAATTAGTGTCATTGGAAATTAAAATTATATTAAATAAATTTTTAAAAAAAAATTTATAAAATAAATAGTAAAACAAAATATTTAAAAAATTTTTTGTCATTAAAATAGTTATGGTTAAAATTATCATATAGTTTATTTTTAGTTTTTAATAATTTTATATGTATATATATTGTTTGTGTAAAAGAATATTATATATATTTAATTTTTGCATAGCAAAGTCAACAGGTTTATTGTAACTCAACCGGCAAAGTTGAATGCGTGCACAGACGAGGTCTTAGGTTCAAGCCATGTAGAAGTCACTTTGAGGAGAAATTATGTATTGGCGACATGTGGTGTCATAAGGTAACATGTGAGATAGCGGTGACATGTGAGACGGCAGCGACATGTGGCAGGCAGAGGTAAGGTGACAACGACATGTGGTGTCACAAGGTAACATGTGAGACGGCAGCGACATGTGACAGGCAGAGGTAAGGTGACAACAGCATGTGGTGGTCGTCACTAAGGTGGCAGAGACATGTGGAGGTGGTCAGCTGTCGTCGCCGGCAATGACGTGGCTACTGGTAGAGGCACCACGTGGCATTTTTTTTTAAAAAAAAAAATCATATTAGCGACATAATTTTTTTGTCGCTAATGTGTTATGGAAATTTTTGTTAGTAATTAGCAATGGATTAGTGATGAAAATTTTTTGATTGATAATTATTGATGGAAAATTCCGTCACACTAATCTATGGCTAATTGAGACAAAATTTCAATTCTGTTGCTAATCCAATTCGTGATGGAACAAATTCTATCATTATTCCATCACCAAATAAAAATTCTGTCACTAAATTCTGTAGCTAATCGCATGTTTTTTTTTTGTAGTGATAAAATTAACTCCCCTATTAGTTTATGGAACTTGAGCTATAACCCATCTCCAAGAAGCTAAATGGCTCAGCCTCACATGACTTTAAGCTCTGCTACAACAAACTCTGTGTGCACGGCAGCCACAGAAGATGAAGAAGGAGAGGGCGTCGGACTGGTGGTCGTGAATTGCGGAACTGATGGTTGAAGATGAGATGGAATGGTGATGTAGCGATTTTGGAATGACTGAGGAGAGGGAGTTATGACCATCTTCTCCTGGTCGACGATGGCAAACAAAGGAGAGTAGTGAAATTGATGATGATTATATATGGACGAAGGAGGATTCAAGGCCTATAGTTTCTATGAACCGGAGGACCACCCAGACATGTTAAGATTATTTAATAGGTAAGTATGTGCATGTGCCTATATATATTTGTGTGATCCAAGTCTAATTTGTCTTTTTTTTTTTTTCATTTGTTAGTGCATTGACTAGCTTTTGAGGTGCTCAAGGGCTTAAACATTCTAAAGCTATGGACTCTTCAAAAAGCTACAAGTGGAAGAAAATTATGGTATTTATAAAAGTTTATTCGAACGTTGAAAATATATCATTTAGATGCATAATTTGATATATATATATATATATATATATCTTTACTGGTACTTTTGCAGTGTCCCTTCCAACCTAATAATAATGATTGTGGGTATTACATGATATGATTCATGAAGGATGTTGTCACTCATGATAAAAGTTTTATCTGACTATGTACAGAATTTCAGTTTATATATTTTTTCTAAATTTAATTTGGTTTTAATAGTTAATTTTTAATTGATTTTGATGTGTGGTTTGATTATGTTATAGTATTACGATGGTGCATGTTGCGCAGGATACAATGGCAACCAAATAAATGAAGTGATTGAAGAATTGTGTACTTATGTGTTCCAACAATGTAATAATTAGTGCATTGAACTTTTTCGTTTATTGTTTTGCGTAGCTTTCTTCCTCATACGACTATACAAAACAAGTCGGCAAGGTTTTTGCAACATCAATACTAGATTATATATAGTTTGAATCAATAGTTATAAGTGAAGCCACATTAGTTATAGTTGTTATTTATTGTGATATAATTAAGTTAACTATATTGATATTTGGCTATTAATTAGGAAAATTTGTATAGAAGATCGTTACAAATTTGAATTCATATAAATTTGTAAAATACTAATAATAAAAAGACTTCAAGTGGCACTTGTGTGACAAATGTGTTTCCTAAAGATTTAAAAAAAAAAAAAGCATTAGCAATTGTGCGTTACAAAAGCTACTTGATGCTTTAATTATTAAAAGCAATAAAATCTTAAGTGGCATTTTCATGATTCAAGCCCTACCAAATGCTTTAATAATGAAAAAACTAGAATCTTAAGTAACGCTTTCATGGTTAGGCGTTACCTAAGTTTAGAACAAGCGGTAGCGCTTATAATTGCAAGTACTACCCCTATATCTCTTAAAGAAAAAGAAAAGAAGTATTTTTTTTGTTGTGCTTCTTTTTTTTTTTCCGAATGGAAAGGCAAGCGTAAGCTTGGGTTGCAAGAAGATAAGGTTAGTCAGCATTTCTGAAACTGACATCTACCAACTCTTGGTCTCTCGCAACTTGCGCTCTGCATGATGCTGGCACCTAGAATAATACTTCCAGTTCTCCTCCCATTCTCTGAGCTTCCCTTGCTAGGATATCAGCATATGCCACTGCCTCTCGTTTCTCATGCAACAACTTGACTGATGGTAAGTTATAAAGCAACTCCCTGGTTTTCTCCACCTCAGCACGAAAAGGGTGGTTGGTTCCATTATCTCGCATCAATGTATTGATTGCCTCCATAGAGTCAGAGTAAACTAGGATATCTCGCAAGTTTTGCTGCTGGCACATTTCCAGACCAGCTTTGATCGCCATTAACTCTGCCATGGTAGGTGGGTAGGTTCCAAGTTGTTGCTTAAAGCCTACTACCCAGTGTCCTCTGTGGTCTCTGATCAAGCCGCCACATGTAGCTTTCCCGTGAGTATCTACTGAAGCATCAATGTCTAGTCTTACTTTACTCAACGGTGGAGGCCGCCACTCATCTTCTATGGCCATACCGCTCTGGAAGATCCTATGTCGTAGTTTCCCGTCTTGCACGTGTTTCGTTAGGTGATATAAGCACTGGTGCAAAATCTCTGTGTGGGTGTTCTGGCCTTCACCGAATACTTGTTTACATCGATGCTTCCAAATTAGCCAACAAATGTGACCAAATATCGTTGTCCATGCCCAGGTGGCATAACGTGATTTGCTTGGCTCCTTTGTGGTGTTCCATTCTATCCATTCCTATAAATCACAAGAGAAAAAAGTAGAATACATATTAGGTCTAATAAATTCCTTCCATACTTTTTGCACTCTCTCGCAGTCTCGAATGAGATGAAGAACACTCTCCTCACTCATACACCCTAGAGGGCACTCTCCTGAAGGTGAAAGTCCTCTCTTCACTCTCAAAGAGTTGGTCATGATTCTCCCATGGGAAAGTTGCCACAAGAACAATTTGATTTTTTCAGGTAGCTTCCAACGCCAAAGTTTCTGCCAGATCGGTCTCCCCATTCCATACTCGGACTTAGATAGGAATTGATACACTGCCTTTACTGAAAACCGTCTATCTGAGGCTTCTCGCCAGCATGGGACGTCAGCTTATGTGCCTCTTAGGGTTTTAGTTCTAACGAGTATCCGCACCACCCCCTCTGGCAAATATTGTCTCTAGTTCCTATGGTTCCAGAGCCCCCCCGGAAGTATGAAATCTGCCACTCTTACTTCAGGATTGATCTGACTGAGATTGTTTGAGACATACTCTATGAGTGGTTTTTCAAGGGGTGCCCACAAGTCCCACCAAAATCTTGTAGTTAAACCACTATTTACTTTCTTGCCTATTCCTTGCATGAATTTTTCCCACACCGTATGTATGGCCTGCCAAACTAGAGAGGAATTCCTGTGTTTTGTTACCTTTGGAATTTCTTCCGGCCCACATTCATATTTTGACTTCAACACTTGGACCCATAGGGCGTCATGTTTGGTTATAAGGCCCTAGCATGACTTCATAATAAAAGCAAGATTCTACTTTTCAAGGTTTTTAATACGTAGGCCACTGGCTTGTTTTCTCATCATGACCTTCTCCCAAGCTATTAGGTGCATTTTCTTTGCAATTTCATCTTGGCACCAGAGAAAGTTCCTACTAATCTTTTCAATCTCCTGAAGTACTCCTTTTGGGATTAAGGCAGATTGCATTTGGTAGGAGGGGATAGCAGCTATCACGATCTTGATAAGAACCATACGGCCAGCCATAATGAGGAACTTGCCCTTCCAGGAAGATAGTCTGGCCTTCACCTTTCGCTTTATATGTCTAAAAGTATCTTTGGTAATTCTTGAGTGGATGAGAGGGACCCCCAGATACTTCCCCAAATCAGCAGTGACATCGATTCCCAGCAGCTCACTCAGGGCAAGTTCCCGATGAAAGTTGACATTTCTAGAGTAGAAAGACTTGGATTTTTGTAAGCTGATTTTATGTCCTGAAGCCGCACAAAATTTCGTCAGCACCTCCTGAATCAGTCTCATCTACCTCCCTGTGGCTTCAGCAAAGAGCAGGAGGTCATCTGTAAAGAAAAGGTGGGAGATACTCGGACCATCAGCCTTCAGCTTTATCGGTTTCCACTTACCTCTGTTACACTCTTCTTGGATGAGGTGGCTTAACCTTTCCATACATAGGACAAAAAGATATGGACTGAGTGGGTCTCCTTGTCTCACTCCATGTGTTGGTTTAAATTTAGGGCCTTCCTCGCCATTCCAGAGAACTCTCATTATCGCAGAAGTAACACAAGCCATGATAACTTTTGTAATGCTTTCTTGCAAGCCAATCATTCGGAGGGTATTTCCCAAGAAGCGCCAATCTAAGCAATCATAGGCTTTTTCCATGTCTACTTTTACTGCCACAAATCCCTTTCGTCCAGGTTTTGTTCTCATAGTGTGCACAATTTCTTGAGCTATGATTATGTTGTCGCAACTAGACCGGGAGGCAATGAAGTTGCACTGCTGCTGTCCCACCAAGGAGTTCATCACATTCTGCAATCTATTTGCAAGGAGTTTAGTTATCACCTTAAAGCTCACATTACATAGCGATATAGGTCTCAACTCTTTTAGATTGCACGGACTATCAACCTTTGGTATTAGAACAATATTGGTCTAATTCACCGCATCAATTAAGCTAGTATCCCAAAAGGCTTCCTTTACGAGCTTGCATATTTTTGGTTCAATAATCTCTGACAAACTCAATTATTTTTATATTTTTTGGTATCTTTTATATGAGTTTTGTTAGCTTAATTGGTCCCTTTTTGCCATAATTGATTTATTTTGTTTTATTTTGAATTATTATTTTATAGGGGCAAAATTGTCATTTTTTGATTTTAATTATGATTAATTGATTTTTAAGAACAATTAATGCTACCTTATTCTTGAATTTTGCTTGCAGGTTCTTGGAAGATTCAAAAATAAAAAAAATAAAAAAAAGGAAAAAAATTAAATTAAAAGAAAAAAAATAATATATAATAATAAGGTGGGGGCAAAACGTTGCATTTTGCCCCAACCTAATAATCATCATCAGCTGGCCGAACGGGGGGAAACACACACGAGGCGCGGCAGAACGAAAGACACACACGAAACAGAGCACGCCGAACGAAACGCAGAACGAGCTGAACGGCGGCTGAGAGCAGAGGAGACGTGCCGAACACGAGCTCGTGACGGCACCTTCACCTTGTTCCTGGACGCAAGCGGCGTTGAAAACAGAGCTGAGGGGCGGCAAACAGAGCAACACGAAAGGAAGACCGAAACACACATACACACGGGCAGAGCGAGCTGGAGGCGGAAGACGAGCAGCGAAACAGAGACGTGAACCATTCAGCGTGAACAGTGTTCTTCCATGGGATCCTGTAGCAAAATACTGATTGCAGCGAATTTGATGGCAAACCGTGGCTAATTCCTAATTCTCTAATTCAACAATAATGGCAGGAGCTTGGATCATCAAAGGGGAGTTTTAGTTGCTTTAATTTCCTACTCAATAATTGTTTAACAATTCCTAGGTCTTAGGATAGTTTTTCTAATTGTTGGGATAATTGTATTGCTTAATCTGATTATATTTGGGGATTATTGTGACTGGATTATTGTTTAGCATTTGACATTGAGCTGTTTATAACTTTGATTTCAATTATGATGTTGTGGTTATGACATTTGTATTGATTTTGGAGTTAATATATTGTGATTTTCTAAGGTGGCTTAGAATCTTGGATCATATTGTCTCTTGCTAGCTTTAAGTCTATTGTTGAATTTAAGAATTTAATTGAGCATTGGTTTTTAGTATCCTTAATTTCATTTTACTATTCTGGTTGCAGTTAGTAATTTGAATTTTAGGAAAATAATTTGTGGCAACTCGAGGTGGCTCGGTTGTTGGATTAAAAGCTTAATTATAATTCTTAATTCATTGTTTTTAACTCCCACATCTTTTAGAGTGATGATTGCCTGCTTGTTGAATTAGAGGATTGATTATCATCAGTGTTATTTGTGTGTCTCATTTTCATTTCTTTAATCTTCATTTATTTTAATTACTTTATATAAAAACAAAAAAAAAAGTATTTTAATTTCAATTTGATTCGTAGCATTTAATTAGCAGTTTTTCAAAATCAAAAATCCTTTTTATAGTTTAGGTTACTTGCATTTATTTACTAGGATTTAATTTCGTTTTCGGCTCCTCAAAGTGAATACGACCCGGATTGTGCACTATATTGCATTAATTCGGTTAATTTTTGGAGTAACCCAAAGCGACAATTAAGGGCAGTTAAACTTCAAGTGGCGCCGTTGCCGGGAGCCAAGAAATTGGTTCCCTAGTAATTAAGTGTCAAGTAGCCTTGATTGGGGTTCATTTGTTGAGCCTTTTTAGTTTTCATTTTTGTTAGTTTTTGCATTTTCTTTAGTAGTTTGCATTTGTTTCTTTTGATTTTTCATAACATTTTTTTTTCTTTCTTTGCATAAAAAAAATATTCAAAAATACAACTAAATATCTTGATTTTTCATTCTCATACACATACACTTACATTGCATTGCATTCATCTATTTTCTGTTTGCTTAATTGCTTCTGGTTGATTGATTGTTTATGCCAAGAAAGGGTAGGTCTAAAACCCTAGTTCCTTCCAATCTTGAGCTTCAAAGTCTTTAAGAGAAGTTAGACAAGACCAAAGGGTAGAAAGGACTAGTGAAGGTTGAACTAGACAATTTAACTGATCTAGATTTGGTGGTTGACTTAGGTGACATAATGGAAACAGTTAATAATCCTAATGGTAACAACAATGGTGGTAATGAGAGAGGGGGCAATGGACATAATAGGGGAGCATGATAGAGTAGGAGAGAATAATGGAGATAACCTAGAAGAAGAACCATTAGGGAAGCCACTACTTCTGATGCAAATTATGATCCTTTTAATGTTGCATGCCCTAATGTTGATGTTAATTTTGAGATTAAAGGTCCACTGCTTAATTATTTGCCTAAATTTCATGGTTTGACAGGTGAGGACCCGTACAATCATCTGAAATCTCTCTCTATGGTATGTGCTAGCATGAAGCCGGTTGGGGCTAATCTGGATGAGGTTCTTTGGAAGGTATTCCACTTGTCTCTGGAGGGCAAAGCGCGAGAATGGTACATGAGCTTGCCTAGTTATATGGCAGATGCCTACCATAACTGGAACAACCTCAGAAAAGCATTCTTGGAGAAGTATTTCCCTGCTTCCCGGACTTCTACATTGAGAAAAGAGATCTACTCTGCAAAGCAAGATTATGATGAGTCACTTTATGACTATGGAACCGTTTTCAGGACTTGCTTTCTAGATGTCCACACCATCAGATTCCAGATGAGCAGTTAGTCCAATACTTTTATGATGGACTTAAGACCCAAGATAAGGGGATGTTGGATGCTGCTTCTGGGGGTTCTCTCATTGATTTAACTGCTGAGGAGGCATGGGAACTTATCAAGAAAATGGCATTGAACCATCAACAGTATAGCATCAGGGAGTCTAAAAATATCAATGCAATGCATGCTAATCCTTCTTCAGTCCACATTCCTCAATTGGACACATTCACTTCTCAAATTGCTGCTTTGACTACACAGTTGAATAAGCTTGCATCTCACACTCCCCCTACTGACACTCGGAATCCTAATTCCATGGAGATGACTGCACCTAGTTGTGAGCATTGTAACTCTGTTATGCACATCTCTGCTGCTTGCCCTCATAGATATGAGGAAGTTTCTGCCATGTATCAAGGAAGGGCTAATCAATCCAAGCAATGGAACCCATACTCAAACACATATAATGAAGGATGGAAAGCTCATCCAAATTTCCGATGGGGAGGAGGTGACAATAGGCAGGTTCAAGAGGGGTTTCAAGGGAATATGGTTCCTCAAGGACAATCTTACTATGGAGGGTTACAAGGAGAATCTTCTAGAGCCATGTCTACCCCACAGCAATCACAGTCTAAGGATGATGAGCGGTTCTCCCGAATACTCAAGGGCATTGAGGCTATGACTAAGCACATATCTAAGTCTGAAGCTAAATCTGAAGCTAGATTTGCAACCCTAGAGAATAGGATGGAGCAATGGGAAACTAGAACCTCTAATTTGACTTCTTATGTCACTAAGTTGTCAAATGGTGTGAGTGAACAGCAAGCTAAGACTAGTGGTTCAATGCCTTCCAACACGGTGATAAATCCTAAATCCTTGAATGCAATTACATTGAGAAGCGGTAAGGAAATTGGTGCTAAGAAAGTGCAATTCAAAGAAGATGAAGAGGATGAAGAACCGGTTGATGAAGAGATAGAAGTTGAGTCTCCTCCTTCTAAAACCACTCAAGACATTCCCAAGGCCACTCAAGAGACCTCTATTCAATCCAAAGAGCCAATAGAGAAAGGATCATCTTCTAAAGGTGATGAGGTAAACATTTTTGACTTGCCTTTTCCTCATTCATATCTCATGAGTAAGAAAGTTATTGAAAAGAAAGATAATGATGAGCTTTTTGAAATGTTTAGCAAACTTGAGGTTAATGTGCCATTACTTGATTTGATTAAGAAGATGCCTAAGTGTGCTAAGTTTCTGAAAGATCTATGTACAAACAAGAGGAAGTATAGGCATAGTGAGAGAATCCAACTGGGGTCTAGTGTTAGTGCTATTTTCAAACCACAGCTGCCTATTAAGTGTAAAGACCTGGGTTCCTACACTATTCCCTGTACCATAGGCAAAACAAACATTTCACATGCCTTACTAGACTTAGGTGCAGCCATAAATGTTATGCCTACCTCTATCTATGAGAGTTTGGGTATTCATGCCTTGAAAGACACCAGTGTTGTGCTAGGTCTAGCTGATAGGACTGTGAGACATCCTAAGGGCTTTCTTGAGGACGTTCTTGTGCAAGTGAAGGGTCTTGTGTTCCCAGCTGATTTTTATGTGCTAGATATGACTGATGAGATTAAAACTGATAGCACTTTGATTCTAGAAAGACCTTTTCTTAGAACAGCCCAAACCATAATTAATGTGAAAGATGGGGTCATTACCATGGGCTTTGGGGACCAACAGATTACCTTCAACATTTCTGATGCTATGAGTCAAGGTTATGCAGATTGCTCTTACTTGGGTGTTAATTTGATTGATTGTGCTGTTAATGATGTTGATGATTTGCATGAATCTGAGATGCATGAACATGACTGGTATGGTGAGATTGTTGAGCATGATGATGCATTTACTTGTTTATCTACCCCTCATTCTTCTTCTTTTTGCTCATGTTATGGTGACGTGGTGTGTGTTAACTGTTTAGAAGTTGATCACCTCCTTTCCATCTCTCATGATTTTGATGCATCATCTTGTCTTAACTGTGATTCTGCCTTGAACATTACACTTGATGATAGCCTTGAGAAAGGCGAGTTTGTTGATTCTGCAGGTACTGATGATAAAGGAGCTGTTACACAAGCTACACCGGTAGCTTCTCCTTTGAGTGGTGCTGGAACATTAGAAGAGGCTAGCAACAAGCTTGCTACTGACTTAGTCACTTCTAATCCCACTCTTTTGTGATTTACTTGATGTTTTGTTGATAAAATTGATACCGATCCTTCGTTTTGTAGGTCATCCAAGAATGGCACTGAGTTGGGAAGTGGAGGACATACACATCATGATGAGCTTATATCTCCTTCCCCAAGCCATATGGACATGCCGCTTGCATTGAATGCACTTGACATAAAAGAATTAGTTCCTTCTGTTGTGCAACCTCCTGATTTAGAATTGAAACCCCTCCCCTCTAATTTGAAATATGTCTTTCTTGCTGCTGATTCTAAATTGCCTGTTATTATTTCCAGTTCTTTGAGTAGTTCTGAAGAAGAAAGATTGATTTCTGTATTGAAGAGTCATAAAGGGGCTATAGGATGGTCTTTAGGGATATTCCAGGGATTAATCCCTCAGTTTGCACACACAGGATCCTTTTGAATGAAGGGTCCAAGCCAGTTAGGCAACCACAGAGGAGACTGAATCCTCTCATTCTGGATGTGGTTAAGAAGGAAGTCTCAAAGTTGTTGAGTGCTGGGATCATCTATCCCATATCAGACAGTGAGTGGGTAAGTCCGGTACAAGTAGTACCAAAGAAGAGCGGTATCACAGTAGTGAGAAATGAAAATGATGAACTGATTCCAACTAGGGTTCAAAATGCTTGGAGAGTGTGTATAGATATAGGAAGTTGAATGATGCTACGAGAAAGGACCACTTTCCATTACCTTTTATAGATCAGATGTTGGAAAGAATTTCAGGAAAGTCTCACTATTGTTTTCTTGACGGTTTTTCTGGCTATTTTCAGGTACCTATCGCTCCTGAAGATCAGGACAAGACTACCTTCACATGCCCTTTTGGTACCTTTGCTTATCGAAGGATGCCATTTGGGTTGTGTAACGCTCCAGGCACCTTTCAAAGGTGCATGATGGCGATATTTAGTGATCTTCTAGAGCAAAACATGGAGGTTTTTATGGATGACTTCACTGTTTACGGTGAGAGTTTTGATGAGTGCTTGAATAGCCTAGAGCAGGCTCTTGAGAGGTGTATTGATAAGAAATTGGTTTTAAACTTTGAAAAGTGTCATTTCATGGTTGATAGAGGGATAGTCTTAGGTCACCTCATCTCTCAAAAGGGGATTGAGGTTGATAGGGCCAAAATTGAAGTTATTTCATCCCTTCCTTATCCTACTTGTTTAAAGGATTTGAGGTCTTTCTTAGGGCATGCAGGTTTCTATCGGCGCTTTATTAAGGATTTTAGTAAAGTTGCTCTGCCTCTTTCTACCTTATTGAAAAAAGATACTGAATTTAAATTTGATGATAAGTGTAGACATGCTTTTGACACTTTGAAATCTATGCTTGTTTTACCTCCTATTCTCACTGCACCTAACTGGAATTTACATTTTGAGTTGTCTTGTGATGCTTCTAACTTTGCAGTAGGTGCCATGCTTGGACAGAAGGAGAGAGAAACAGTCTAGAGTCATCGCATATGCCTCCAAGACGCTTGATTCCGCTCAAGTGAATTATACCACTACGGAGAAGGAACTGTTTGCTATTATTTTTGCTTTGGATAAGTTTAGACAGTATCTTATAAACTCTCGAGTGGTTGTCTTTACAGATCATGCAGCGGTTCGATACCTATTTAAGAAGCCTCAGTCTAAACCTAGACTGCTGAGATGGGCTTTGCTGCTACAGGAGTTTGATATCGAGATTAGAGATAGAGCCGGAGCGGAGAATCATGTAGCTGACCACCTTAGTCGGTTACCTGAAGGCACACAGGGAGTTGACTCTTCTGATCTTGTTATTGACTCATTTCCTGATTCTGCACTTTTTGCCTTGGCTGTTCATGAGCCTTGGTACTCTAATATAGTTAATTATCTTGTCACTGACCTTATACCTCCTTCTATGTCTAAATTTCATATTGATAAGCTGAAGAGGGAGGCAAGATACTATATCTGGGATGCTCCAATCCTGTGGAAGCAATGCAGTGACCAGATCATCAGACGCTGTGTTCCAAATAATGAGATCCACTCTATCCTTACCTTTGCACATTCTTTATCTTGTGGGGGGCATTTTAGTGCTAATAGGACTGCTAGGAGGGTTTTAGAGTGTGGTTTTTATTGGCCTTCTCTATTTAAGGATGCTTATTCTTTCTGCAAGTCTTGTGATAAGTGTCAGAGGTTTGGGAGTTTGGGTAGGAAGCATGAGATGCCTCTAAGACCTATGCATTTTTGTGAAATCTTTGATGTGTGGGGCATGGATTTTATGGGTCCCTTCCCTTCGTCTTTTGGGTTTTCATACATATTACTTGCAGTAGATTATGTGTCTCGATGGGTAGAGGCAGTGCCAACTAGGAAAGATGATGCTTCTACTGTTGCCAAGTTTTTACGTTCTCATATCTTTTGCAGGTATGGCATTCCAAGAGCAATCATCAGTGACCAAGGAACACACTTCTGCAACAGGACCATCAAGTCTCTATTGGCTAAACATGGAGTCAATCACAAGCTGGCCACTCCTTATCACCCTCAGACGAATGGGTTAGCTGAAGTCTCTAACCGGGAAGTGAAACGAATACTTGAGAAGATCGTGAAACCATCCCGTAAGGACTGGAGTGAAAGGCTTGAGGAAGCTCTTTGGGCTTACAGGACTGCCTACAAGACCCCTATAGGCATGTCCCCCTTCCGGTTGCTCTATGGCAAGGCTTGCCATCTACCTATGGAGATCGAGCACAAATCTTATTGGGCAATCAAGGCATGTGATGCAGATCTCGAATCTTCACTTGTCAATCGGAAGATGCAACTCCAGGAACTTGAAGAAATGAGACTTGAGTCCTATGACAATGCCAGAATCTACAAAGACAAGCTGAAAATGATTCATGACAAACAGATTCTGAGGAAGCAGTTTTATGAAGGTGACAAGGTTCTGAAGTTTAAAGCCCGGTTGAAGCTGATGCCCGGGAAGTTTGTCACCAAGTGGGAAGGTCCGTTTAGAGTTACTAAAGTATATCCCTTTGGCACGGTAGAGCTCGTAGATGAGGAGACCGGTATAACTTCACAAGTCAACGGCCATCTACTGAAGCACTACCATGAGGATCACAGACCTCCCTGATCACCCGGTTGTTCCCTTCCACCCTACTCTTTTACTTTCTGTTGTATTGCTGGTGATATCTGTTTGCTGAGATAGTTAGGAGTAAGTGTGGGGGAGGGAACTTTTCCAGTAGTTGTAGTTGTAGCTGTTTATTTCTGTTTAGTAGTTGTTTGTTTTGTTTCCTCTTGATTCTGCCATCTCTTCTGATCACTTGATTTATACTTGTCTATTTTCATTTCACATTATCTAACATTGAGGACAATGTATTGATCAAGTGTGGGGGAGGGATTGTTGTTGAGTTGTTGAGCTTTCTTTTGGAAAAAAAAATTTGCCTTTGGATTTGCTCATGTTTCCTAAGTATTGCTGCTATAATTGCTCTCTTCTCTGCCTTATTGGTTGATTTCTGAATTGCATCGCATGATTTGAGAGTGATTTTGCTTGGGAATTTTGCTGCTAGTTTCTATGTCCTCCTGTTTTCATTCGCCTCAGTGTTCTGCACTGCTGTATGGGCGAGTTGCTGTTTTTCTGGTGTGACTTGACTTTTGTAATCCTTGGGCATCTCTTTTAAAATCCTTTTGCACAATGCTTGTGAATGTTGCACGGCTGAGTTTGATTGCATTTGAATTGAGTGATTTCTGTTCTTAGTTGATTAGCATAGTAGAATGCCTTTAGTGCAGTGTTATTAACCTTGTTTCATAGCTTGATCCTTAAGGAGGAAACATCTTGGAGAAAGCCTTGATGGAAGGATTGTTGAGCCATATATTTTCTCATCTTGTGTGATTTTCACTAGTTTTGGTTAACCTCTAGAACTTGTCTAGATTCTTTTTCAAAGCTGCATTAATACCTAGATTTGTGAAGATGATAGGGGCATTCATTTCTAAACCTTTACCCAAACACAAACCACTTCATTTAACCTTTGTTCACCCCTTTGAGCCTTCACTTTCATTTCATTCATTTTTTTAAACAAGTGTTTTGCATGAGTTACATCTGGTTTTTCATTTTGAAAAGTACATCATTAATATTTTGCCTTCTTGGGTTTGGATGCCAAAAAAAAAAGAAAAAAAAAAGAGAGAGAAAAAAAAAGAATAGAAAAAGGCAAGAAAGAGAAGAAAATGTTTAGAAAAAGCCAAAGAAAGAAAGTTATTAAAAAAAAGAAAATAAGTTGCAACAAAAGAATAAATTTGAAATAAGGCATTCCATGGTGGTTTGGAGAGCAAAGATTTCTGTCTCAAAAGGTTAAAATCTGCACTTTGGTGTTGTTTCATGATTGTACTTTAGCTCACTTTGAGTTGATACTTTATTACTCATGCATTTCACTTGCTAGTTCATTTCATTCATTTGACCTTGCTTTCCAACATTACAACCCTTCAAGTCCCCTTGATCATGAGTCTAAGGTATGTTAGTGGTGGAGATATTAGAATCTCTACAAGCTTATGGTAGGTGCTAATCTAGGTGGATTGAGTGAAATTTTTCCATTTGAGAGATGAGTGAAACACTTGTACCCTATGTGAGCTCTATTATGTTTCTCTTCTTTTATCCTGCTATGTTTCTTGTGTTAATTTTTTGCACTGAAGTATTCTATGATTGTTGATTAATTAAGAATAAAGGTTGCTTGAGTTAATTACACATTCATGCTTAGTGAGTTTTATGTTTGCTTGCATTGAGTCTCTCTATTGAATTCTTCTTTAATGAAGTTTTGCCCAGGAGTGCAAAAGGCTAAGTGTGGGGGAGTTGACAAACTCAATTATTTTTATATTTTTGGTATCTTTTATATGAGTTTTGTCAGCTTAATTGGTCCCTTTTTGCCTTAATTGATTTATTTTGTTTTATTTTGAATTATTATTTTATAGGGGCAAAATTGTCATGTTTTGATTTAATTATGATTAATTGATTTTTAAGGACAATTAATGCTACCTTATTCTTGAATTTTGCTTGCAGGTTCTTGGAAGATTCAAAAATAAAAAAAAATAAAAAAAAGGAAAAAAAATTAAATTAAAAGAAAAAAATAATATATAATAATAAGGTGGGGGCAAAACGCAACCTAATAATCATCATCAGCTGGCCGAACGGGGGGAAACACACACGAGGCGCAGCAAAACGAAAGACACACATGAAACAGAGCACGCCGAACGAAACGTAGAACGAGCTGAACGGCGGCTGAGAGCAGAGGAGACGCGCCGAACACGAGCTCGTGACGGCGCCTTCACCTTCTTCCTGGACGCAAGCGGCGCTGAAAACAGAGCTGAGGGGCGGCAAACAGAGCAACACGAAAGGAAGACCGAAACACACACACACACGAGCAGAGCGAGCTGGAGGCGGAAGACGCAGCGAAAAAGAGACGTGAACCATTCAGCGTGAACAGTGTTCTTCCATGGGATCCTGTAGCAAAATACTGATTGCAGCGAATTTGATGGCAAACCGTGGCTAATTCCTAATTCTCTAATTCAACAATAATGGAAGGAGCTTGGATCATCAAAGGGGAGTTTTAGTTGCTTTAATTTCCTACTCAATAATTGTTTAACAATTCCTAGGTCTTAGGATAGTTTTTCTAATTGTTGGGATAATTGTATTGCTTACTCTGATTATATTTGGAGATTATTGTGACTGGATTATTGTTTAGCATTTGACATTGGGCTGTTTATAACTTTGATTTCAATTATGATGTTGTGGTTATGACATTTGTATTGATTTTGGAGTTAATATATTGTGATTTTCTAAGGTGGATTAGAATCTTGGATCATATTGTCTCTTGCTAGCTTTAAGTCTATTGTCGTGAATTTAAGAATTTAATTGAGCATTGGTTTTTAGTATCCTTAATTTCATTTTACTATTCTGGTTGCAGTTAGTAATTTGAATTTTAGGAAAATAATTTGTGGCAACTCGAGGTGGCTCGGTTGTTGGATTAAAAGCTTAATTATAATTCTTAATTCATTGTTTTTAACTCCCACATCTTTTAGAGTGATGATTGCCTACATTGTTGAATTAGAGGATTGATTATCATCAGTGTTATTTGTGTGTCTCATTTTCATTTCTTTAATCTTCATTCATTTTAATTACTTTCATATAAAAACAAAAAAAAAAGTATTTTAATTTCAATTTGATTCGTAGCATTTAATTAGCAGTTTTTCAAAAATCAAAAATCCCTTTTTATAATTTAGGTTACTTGCATTTATTTACTAGGATTTAATTTCGTTTTCGGCTCCTCAAAGTGAATACGACCCGGATTGTGCACTATATTGCATTAATTCGGTTAATTTTTGGAGTAACCCCAAAGCGACAATTAAGGGCAGTTAAACTTCAATCTCCCATTGTGACTTAAAGAAATGGGCCTGCAGCCCATCTGGACCAGGTGCCTTAAAAGCTCCCATCGCAAAAGCCGCATTCTTGATTTCCACATCAGTTACCTCACGGTGAACCCAATCTAGTTGTTCCGGTGTCAATGTTGGGAATAAGTTTGGCCAATTTGATTCTCCTAAAATTGCCTCTTCCCTTGTGTAAAGGTCAATATAAAACTGGCTTGCCTACTGTTTTAGTTGTTCTGTCTCATTAATCCAAGTACCATCTTCTACTTGCAAGGTCATGATGTTCTTCTTCTTCCTTCTAATCACTGTTGAGGCATGAAAGAATGTGTTGTTTCTATCTCCCCATTGCAACCACTTGCATCTAGATTTTTGGAACCATATGAGTTCCTCTTGTAGAGTGAGCTTGTGATATTCTTCCCATAATTTCTTTTCCAATCTTTTCAGTCCATTCTTCTGTTGATTATTCTGCTGTCTCTTTTTGATCCCTTCTAATCGTCTCAACACTTCTCGCTTTCACCTTGGGATACTGCCAATTCTATTTTCATTCCAGTGTCATGTCTTCTCCTAGAAATGAACTACACCCTAGGTCCACTCTCTATCTTTCCAAGCCTCCATCACCAAGCTCGGGAAGTCCTCCTCAAGCAGCCAAGCCGCTTGGAAGTGGAATCGGTTAGTCTGTCTTGGTTTGTTACTGCTTTTCCGCAAGGGCCACAACCACCACTTTATGGTCAGATTTATATTTAAAATCATAATACACCCTGGACTGATTAAACATACTTTCCCACATCACATTGCAAAAAACCCAGTCTAACTTTTCCTTCAATCCTTCCCGTTCCCACGTGAATTTATCTTGGGGATCACCCAGTCTAATTTTTTTTTGTGCTTCTAAAGCGCTATCTAATTATTAGGTGGCACTGGTATACGTAGCACTTGAAAAATGTTACCTATTTGAAATTTTAAACGCTACCGCTTAACTTTTATGGAATAGTGTAGTATGGATGTTAAATGAATTTTTATTTGATGCGGATAAATCCCAAATAGATGAACTTCGTCAATTTCTTGAATTTCAGTTGCCTCGGCAATGGTCTCCATTGTGGGACGATGTGCTTCATGGATTTCGTCCTAGACGCCAAAAGAACAATGGTCTCCATTGCCTCGTTAATTTTTATTTTTTACTACCTCCGGTCCTTAATATAAGACCCTATTTGACTTTTATTTTGGTCCTAAATATAAGACCCCAATCCACTTTGTTTCTTATATTTTTACATTTTTTTCCAAAGTAGCCCTTCTAATAATGATAGTTCTAGTCAATACACTTGATTAGCAAGGATATTTTAGAAAAGATATCACCTATTTAAGACAAATAACTAACTCAACTTACCTCCTTAATCTCCTCAAATTAGTCAATTGAGTCTTATAATTAGGACCAGAAATAGTAATATAGTGTCCGTTATATCCTTATTGTTGCCACTAAACATTGTTTGTCCCTTGGTATTATTATTGTTACTATTAAGTAGGAGGATAGGAATCATTTTGCATCTTTCTTTCATTACTTTTCAATAATACCTGACATTCTGCGTTAGCTTTTAACCTCACAAATTTGCAGGTTGACTCTGGATATTGTCCTGTTACAGGTATTCGCTTGTTCTTGGAAGGCAGAAAGAGTGACCATCTGGCTATCCATCTCCAGCATCTTTCAAATCTTCCACAAATCCTTAAAATCTATTGTGATATTCGTTGTGAATCTAATGATGAGCCAGTTGACAAAGCCTACTTTGAACCTGTGAAGTGGAAAAGGTTTTCACATGTGTGCACAGTGCCAATATAGTGCAATAGTTCCCTTGACGATGAGCCCCCAGCCATTGTAACGAAGGCCTGGCTTGAGATCAAGCATGTGAAAAGGAGAAAAGTTCTTTTCTTGAGGCTTGGGTTTTCCCTGGTAGAATCAGCAGAAATTTACAAATCAGAATAGTATGGATCTCTATTTCCATTTTGAAAGTCAGGGTTCTTTTCAGCTTCGATGAGCACAATACTAACCAAGGAACTGCATCATGTGGTTGAGAATGAAAAGCCGACTGAAGAAGGTAGCATAAAACCAATAGTTTATAATGGTGAGTCTGGTACTGAGGCACCTGTTCCAATAATAGCTCCAAAAATGCTGACCTTTGTGGATACGAAGGAAAAGGTTAGGGGTCCAGAAGACACGACTGGGTATTGGGTGGTCACTAGAGCCAAAACTTTTAAATTTAGATACTTGTAAATCTGACTCGTACCTTCATTTATCATTAATCTAGCTAGTTTCCATTTTGGTCCTTCAATTGCACGATATGATTTATTCCTTTCTAACGAATACCTGTATGAACAAAATTTTGTATTTCTGTGTTCTATTGTATTTAGTTAGTTCTCGCTTGGTGCTGCCAATAGGCTTCCGCCTGAATCATTTGGCTGTTGCCTTGCTATTGGAAATTTAGCACTTCGATGCGATTGGATTGGACAACAGAGGAGAAAAGTTAAAGAGGGGATTTATTTTATTACGCGGCATACATCAAATAGGATTGGTTCCACCTTTCTTGGAAGCAAGAAACCTTGGATATCAAAGAACAAAAGTGGGACATGTTTCACACACATAATTGAGACCGGGAAGTAACAAATAATGTAGCTCCAAGAGGTGGGATATATAAGAGTTATTAGCACCAGAAACTGAGAAAATCGGCATCATCGCCCGTTACTTTCTTGTAAATTTTCTCTTATGTGCCGCTTTTCAAAATAAAATAACATCATATTGTTTTTATATATAATTTAGCATATATGTGTATTATATATATATGTAGTTTAATATACATGTTATTTTTTAAAATATACATACTAGAATTTGTATACATAAATCATTTTACTAAAATATTAGATTTTGAATACGTTTTAGAATTCAACATTGGATCTTTGATGTATCACTGATTTATTAATCGATCTTTTCACTTAGTTAGATCCATTAGTCCCTTAACTAATGACCGCTATCCATCTCCTTCCCCCAAAACCCCAAAAGTTTCAGACTAAAACCCTCCTTCATTGTTCGTTCATTGCTCAATATCGTTGCTCATTCCTCCTTCGTTCTGCTATAGAAGCAATTGCAGCAATTATGGCTGCATTTAGCCGCCGATGGCTATTTCTCATCTGTCTCATTGAAATTCTGCACCATTTTCGGCAAGCGAAGTGAACTTATCTAGGACTCCGATCGTCCTCCATCTCTGTTGGATGAGTATTGGTTGGTGGCAATGAGTTTCTCCCGTGAGAAATTCCTCAACACACTCGAAGATTGGTTGTCAAAGACGAACAACTTTCTTGGCCACAACTTCAAAACTAGCTTCGCCGAATCATTTCAAACCATCGCTTCCTTGAGCTTTCGGGAATCTAGATCAGTGGGTTGATCTTAGTCGAAGGCATACAGCCGATAGAAGTATTAAATTTGTGCAGTTTTACTTCATTTCCAGAACTCATAATGAATATGAATTTACCAAAAAAAGCGTGTCACAGTAACAAGTGGAACCAAAATTCACAGTGTAAATCGAATTGATAAAATTCTTTCCTTTTCCAGAAAACTCAAGGAGACTACTAAAACAAGAAAACTACAGTCACCATCTACGATTCCTATTACCTGCAGAAAATGCATAAACAGAATCAAAGAATCAAGCAAAATTTCCATCATCCAAAATCGCAACTTATCACTGAAGCGAGATGGAAAACTTCATCAAAATTTGGGCAACAGCGACAAATCTTTACTTTCCCGCTGGCATAGGAGCGTGGAATAACTTGAAGAGTAGGTGAGAGAAGAAGAAAATGGCTTTGAGCTCAAGGCTTTCATGGGACACTGGACGAACGTTAATCGGAGAGAGGAAAATAATTTGCCAGAAAGTCATTAGGTAAGGGAGCTATATGGAGGAAGCGAATGGGGATTAGATTTTAGTTTTATGAAAAGGAGGCAGCGCAAATGCGAAATTGTAGATGGCCAGAAGTAGCAGAGATTTCCTGGGAGCGGACCATCAGAATGAATCTACAAAATTTTACCATGGAAAAGTAATACCCTCAATGTTTACTTAACAGTTTTAATTTTGGGGACTAACGGACTTAATGGTGTAAAGTTAAAGAACCTAATAAAAAGGAAAAAAAAAATCTTAGGGACCTGATTAAAAACTGAGGCAAATTATAAGTTTCAATAAAATCTTAGGGACCTGATTAAAAACTTTTTTCTCGGCCTAATACTCATAAAACTTTTTTTTTCCAATTAAATAATAAAAACAGATCTTACAAAGGCCCAAGCTAAAACAAAACAAAATGGCACAAAACCCACTACCAGCTAGCACACAGCAACTCATAGAAGCTATGAACCAAAAAAAATAGAGCACAAACAGATTTATTTTTATACGTCAAAATATTTGCAGATTTACTATTTTTCTTCATTTTTCAATTGAAGCCTATAAACAAGACATGTGCAAGTAAGGATGACATGTGTAACATCTTGACTTTTGGGCTTAGAAGTATCAGAATTAGTCAGAATTGGATAGGCTATCAGACCATTTTTAGTAGAAGTCCTAAAAATGAGAAAGAAAAACAAAGCAGTTTTAGAGACTAAACTGCAAAGTAAGAAAGTTACTAGGAGACAAATGTGTAAATAACATTGAGATTTCAGGAAAGTCTTAATGGCTTAGAAAGATAAAAGGGGCTAGATACTGGCCAAAGGTTAAATTAGAGGCCTTAAAGAGATGTTTTATAAGGATTAAGTCCAATCAAGAACTAAATTGTAATTTCAGAAAGTTATGGCCATTGGAGATAAAAATGGAAAGTAAACAGTAAATTCTAGGAAAATCTCAGAAAATGAGAAATAATATTCTAAGACTCTTTTGTGAAGAAAAATGATGAAAATACCCCTGAGGTAACTTAAATGAAATTTATAAGATTATGGCCGGTAAAAAGTACACCGTTTGAGGTAATTATTTGAGATAGCAAGAGATCTCCAAAATATACGCAAAAATGAGGTTAAATAGTTAAAAGGTTGTACTAATTTATAAAATTAGTCCTGCTCCCAGAAGGCTAGTGGAATGGCTTTAATAAAATATAAAGCTAATTATGCCGATAAAAGGGTATTTTAAAGAATGATTTCTAAGTGGGGCTTAGGGGATGAGTCATTGTTTGAGAAAATTCATAGATTTTCTCTAAAGATAAAACAAATTTTTAGAGTAGACAAAATAATTTTCAGAGCTTCAGAAAGCTAGGAAGAAATTCTGACAAATGAAAGCCAAGTAAATAGAGGAAAATATCTAAGGAAAAGACAAAAGCCATTATGGCTCATTAATGCACCATGTGAGATAATTATGACACATGTAAAGGCATTAAAGAAGAAAGAAGAGGTAGTAGAATAAGACAAAAGTAATGTGACAAATATTTCACTCCTCCAGAAGACCTGGATTGAGAAAAGAGACCGGTAAAGTATACTCTCGTTTTTTTTATATGGCTAGAAATGTGCCACTTGTCAAGCTATGAATGGAAGGGATTTTGGTGCCACTTGTCAAGCCAAGAATAGAGAGGATTTTGATTTTGAAATTAAATTTCGTTTGGATTTATTTTAAGGATGGAAATTAGTTCAAGAAGGCATAAGATGTTGACACCTAAGCATTGTAATTAGTAGGAACTTAGAGGGCATAATGGTCCATTCAAGGTATAAGTTTTGGCTATAAATATCCCACCTTGGTAGAGAATTTTGGCAAGCATTTGTAGAGGAAAAAATTTGCCAAAAATTAGAGAAAAAATGTAGGGGTGAAAGCTAAGAAGAAAGAATAAGACTCGTATTCCACTATCCCTAATAAGCAGAGTGATGAGATTAGGACAACGAGGTTTTTGCGAGAAGCTTGTACTCACTTCACCCCCGCCCCACATTGATAGCTTTTCTACCTCTTTCCACTTTGCATGATTGTATACTTCAAGGTCCCTAGTCTTGGAACAATCTCTTATAATGAATCTTGCCTTTTTCCCATGATCACAAGCTAGCCAGAGAGCCATCTCTGATCACATCATGCATCTTAATTGTATTTTCTTCATCACCATTTTCCAATAAGCAAGCGTACTTTAGACTTGAAATTATATCTTCTCCTTGCTTACGTGCTTTATGCATATCATAATCAAATTCAGCCAAAAAGCCTTCAGTAATCCAGAGCAAAATAAGCTCTTGTTTTTCAATATTATGGTCCTCAGGGAACAGGGCACAATACAAAAAGTATGATTTGTAGGTATCATTTGGCAATCTATCATAACCAAATTCAAGCAAGTGATAGACATCTTCAGTGATACCTTGGACCTTTGAGGGATAATGCCTCAGAATTTCTATACTACGCCTCTATTTATTGGGAGTCTCCTTGTTAGCCATGGCACGTCCAACAGTACAAAGAGCAAGTGGCAAGCCTTTACATTCTTTCACCACTTGCTTTGCAAGAGGCAATATATGAGGGCTTTCAAGAATTTTCCCACCAACTTTATCCTTGAACAACTCAAATGCTTTATCTGGTGTGAGGCAGTTTACTTTGATGACTCTCTGTGCATCCATTAGGCGACATAACTCTTTCGACCGAGCATGATTTTTTGGAGAAGGAACCCCCAATTTCAACAAGTCAATCCTTGCCCACACATCATCTAATAACAACACAAATTTCTTGTTCTTTAAGATGTTGTATAACAAAAGAGCTTTGTCATCCACCGTCTTAACATTCCATTCGTCATCTCTGACATGCAATTTCTTCCCAATGGCTTCTTGAATTTTTCCTTCATCTACATCTTTAGACGCCACAGCCCAGATGACTGCATCGATTGCTTTCTTTGAGAGGACATTGTTGTTGAATTTATTCAGTAGGGTTGTTTTGCCTACCCGATTGTTCTCAAAGCATGAACATAGCTCCTCAAATGTTGATTCTACTCCCACAGCCTTATCCACTGGAAGTTCATCGAACCCATCACAGGCAAGCTTTTCTGCTATAACATCAAAATGGCCTTCGCCTGTAAGATGATTAATGTCACTTAGCTTCTGGGCAACCATTTTATGTAGCTTGTAGCTAGCTCGACAAGTCTTGGGACAACAACCTCCGAAGCACTTGGCTTGTATTTCTCCTTCACCTTGCTGCAAAATGGATCAGACTTCATTTTGTAGCACTTCTACTCTACCCATCCAACCCCTTACCCGTTGCAAAAACCGCCAGTGATACCTGCATGAACAAAAATTTTGCATTTTTGTATTCTATTGATACCATTAGAGAAGGAGAAATGCTAATCCATAAGTGACTATGCCCCTGTCATAATTACTACAAATACCTCTATCTGAGTTCTCTTGCTTTAAAATAAGCTGCAACAACTACTTATTGGGTCCTTGTCTGGGTTTGTGTTGAAGTGATTTTAATTATTTTGGATTCAGTTCTGTTTTTGGTTATGAAAATAGAGGTGAACAGAGCATATCAATGTGTGCTTGTTTTCTTTGGTTCCCAAAACCTCCCTGCTTTTGGACTCATTCCCAAGCCCATATAGCATGAACCGTAAACAAACCCACAACTCTGTGGCTCTGATTTGACATTCTTCGGTACAAACAGCGTCAAACAACATTTATTATAATCCTTCGTGTCCAAAAGACAACAAGAAAATAAGGATGTGGATCGCTATGTTTCAACTTAGAGTGTGTTTGGTACAAGGGATTTAGGAAGGAGGAGAGAGAAAGGAAAGGATTTTAATCATTTCTTCTTGTTTGGTAACACACAAATTTTAGAAAGAGAGAGAAATTTTTTTTAAATTTTTCTTTCTCTCCTCTCCTCAACCTTCCTTTCAAAATTGAGAGGATTTAGAGAAAAAGGACAATATTTTGTCATGTTGTAATCATTATACTCATATTTTACCATGTTGTGACTATTATGTTCATATTTTGTCATGTTATGACTATTATACCCATATCTTAAATAAAATAAGAACAAAATTGTCTATATTAAAATTTTTTACCTCCCCTCCTCTCTTTTTTTATAAATCCAAATAAGATAATATTAAAATCCTTCCACTTTCCTTCCCACCCCTTCCCTCTATTAAAATCCCTCCCCTCCCCTTCCTCTCATTGAGCCAAACATACTCTTAAGCTATCCATTTCCTTCTTGCCACCATGATCACTCCCAACAAACATCCCAATGTCTTCTACTTCCTCGTATATATCTATCAAGCTTCTCTCTTGTTCTTATTATCTTACTCTGAAAAACATTTGTGTTCGATTTTCGCAAAGGGAGAAAAAGCAACCAGCACAAGACAAGGAGGAAAGGTTTGAAGAAAGCATAAATGTCACAGCAGGAAACACAGTCATGGGGTTTCACATTCGTCTGCTTCTAAATCTCTTTCTAGGTACTCGTTCAAAAGTCTGATTTTGGCGTTCTGTTTCTTTATGGATTTTTTTTTTTTGCATAATACTACTAAACAAATTCTTATCATAATCCATTTCTTCATCTCTATCAGAATTCCTTTTGGTCATGGCCTCTTACGTGTTGCGTTTTATGGTTCTATTTTGTTTTTGTCATATGTACAGATTAGAAGCTTGGTCAGCAAAGTTACCCAGTCATCTTGCCAAGTAAGCAACTCCAAGCCTTTTAGAAATATAAGGACTAACGTTCCAAAGGGACAAACTTAAAAGAAGAAAAAAGCACGTTCTAAAAATTTTAGGGATTAACCTAAAATAAAAAGAGACTATAAGCACACTAATGATTATATTAACCCAAAATCATAACATAAAACAAAAGACAGCGTACAATCTTATGGCAATGTTTATGGGTAAACGGTAAAAATACTCAAATCATAGTGCTTGGGAGGATACATAACGATACAATCCGAGAGAACATAGGAATATAGCAACACTAACTATAACATTTACTCACTCATTTATTTCCAGAAATTTTATCTTCAACATATACACACACTATGTTATTCACCTGAAAAGGAAAATTCTTAGGCACCCACCTTCGACACCCACCTGCAAGATGTTTTAGAATACGACCTTTTCTTAGACGACACCCTCTGTTATTGGGCTGCATGAAAAGTTAGCAGGGGAAAAAAGTTAATTGGTGAAGTCTCTTGAAAACAAAATATATATATATATATATAATATTGCAGCAGATGAACACAAGTAATTAATCCTTTTATATTTCTTGTAATATTCTATAAATCAATAAATTTTGTTAAGCAATAGTTTCATGCCTCTTAGTCACTTGTAAATTTTCTCATGTGTGTTGCTTTTCAAAATAAAATTTGTAATTTAATCTGTCTATATATATATATATATATATATGTACTTAAATTCAAAAAATTATGACGGCGGCCTTTTTTTTTTTTTTTGGGCCAACATATGAAGGTGATCTTTAAAGAGTAAAGACTTGCTTACTATGCAGGTCTGAATAATGAAACTTACCATTGCAATCCATCATAACAAAAAAAAACAATATACTTTCCTGATTTTAAATATAAAACTTATTTTATAGTATAATTTATATGAGAAAATGGGTATTATATTTAAAATTGGAGTGATTATCAATAAAAAGGACTTGGAAGGATACAATGAAAGGTACTCACTCATAGAAGTCCATCGTCCCAGATGGGAGCGATCCAGACCTGCGAGCAAAGTTTAGCCAGGGGAAAAAAATTAATCAGCGAAGGTCTTGATGGGAAAAAAAAAAAAAAAAGCAAAAAGAAAAGATACTGCAGCAGATGAACACATAATTTTTATGGAGTGGTTCAACAATGCCCGTTAGTCTGATCTCTTCTAAATTTTCTCTTATGTGTTGCTTTTCAAAATAAAATGTCATTATATTATTTTTATTTATAATTTAATATATGTGTATGGGTAATTTTCTTACAAAAAAAAGTCGTTTTTTAAAATATATATACAATAATTCGTATGCACATACCATTTACTAAAATATTGGATCTTGAACACTGCTTAGAATTCAATGTTGGGTCTTTAAAGTATCTTTGATTAACTACCTGAATAAACTAGAGTTAATTATTCCTTGTATGCGTTTTAATAAATTTATTGCATATAATAGCTTAACGGTTTTTAATTAGGCATGAAAAAGAATAATTTATATCAATTTTTGCCAAATACTCATTAAACTCCTTCATTAAATAATAGAAACAGACCACAGCTAAAACAAAACAAAGGGTATATAAAACCCACAACCGGCAGACAGCAACCCAAAAAAACTTCAAACCAAATAATGGAAAAAAAATTTTATGTCAAAATCTTTACAAATTTATTATTTCTCTTCATTTTCAGTTCTATATGGAAGAGGAAATATGCAGGTAAGTGTAACAATATCAAAATTTTCTTACATGCTATTTGTACCTGTTTGGTGAAATATGCTATGCGTAATTTAATTGAAAATTCTACGTTTTTTTTAATGAACAAAAATTCTACAAATTTCAAAACGTCGTGAAATGCAAGATGTTGCACCTATCCATATGAAATATTGGGAAAACAAATTATTCACAGATATAATAATCTCATGATATATATTTATGTGCATGCAGCGCTTGGGTCAATTAGAAGATATATTAGAATTTGCATGGAAGTGTGTATAACTTTGCTCTAAAGCTTTAACTGATTGCATTTAGTTGGGAAAAATAATTACCTTTTTTCAAATTTTGAAGAAAGAAGATGCTTGGTGGCTCCGTCTTCCCATTCCAACTGATCCAAAAACCAATCATCATGATCTCCTATAATAAAGCGTTGTAGATTATTCAATGCACTTTTAGAATTAAATGGGAGTTTCTTCAAACAGGGGCACTGTATTACTTCAATCTCCTTTAAACAAGGAAACTGTAATGCTGTTCTACAAATGCTCCTTAAGCTCAACAGATAAGTCAACCGAAGATAAGTGAGACTACAAAATAGATTACTTTTCTGTATCTCAGTGCCAAAATCTTCACTACTTATAACTTCCACCAATGAATTACAACCGGCTAACTCGAGGAATTCAAGGTTTGGAGCATGTACAAGCCAGTTCAAGTCAACTATATTTTGACAACTATCAAGAACCAACTGGCGAAGGGTGATTATATAATCATGTCCCCAAAATGAGCCCCTCGGAATATCCATAGCGTGAGAATCATAAACTCGTAATGTTTCAAGATGCTTCATATTTCCAAGCGATGAGAACAAGCCGTGGAATGACGAGTCTACTCTCATAACAAATAGCTCACATATGCACCTTTGCAATTCTGAGGAGATCAGTATTTTTTCAACAGAGGATGTGTTACGGATAAAAATGCGTATATCTTGAAGATGATCTAAGCTTTCTAGCTCATTCAACAACACATTTTTATCAATCCCTCGAATTTTTGACGATCTCGTGCAAAAAGCTTGAAGGGATAACAAACCAGATATAACTTTCTCTTGGAATTCAAGCTCGTGGATTTCGTCCAGCAACAAGACCCTCAGCTTCTTCAAATTCTTCATCTGCTCCGGCAATTTTTTTATACCAGTACGGGATAGGTTCATGTATTGAAGGCTCACAAAGTCCCCAATTTCTGATGGTAGATTTGTTATTCCTTCGTTAGATGACAAGTCTAGTACTCTGACAGTGCTTGGAAGGACAAATACCTCAGTTGGAAAGACTCGTATTCCATCATCCCTAATAAGCAAAGTGATGAGATTAGGACAGCGAGGTTTTTGTGCGAAGCTTGTACTCACTTCACCCCCGCCCCACATTGATAGCTTTTCTACCTCTTTCCACTTTGCATGATTGTTTGCTTCAAGGTCACTAGTCTTGGAACAATCTCTTATCATGAATCTTGCCTTTTTCCCATGATGACACGCTAGCCAGATAGCCATATCTCTGATCACATCATGCATCTTAATTGTATTTTCTTCCTCACCATTTTCCAATAAGCAAGCGGACTTTAGACTTGAAATTATATCTTCTCCTTGCTTACGTGCTTCATGTATATCATAATCCAAAAAGCCTTCAGCAATCCAGAGCAAAATAAGCTCTTGTTTTTCAATATTATAGTCCTCACGAAACAGGGCACAAGACAAAAAGCATGATCTGTAGGTATCATTCGGCAATCTATCATAACTAAATTCAAGCAAGTGATAGACATCTTCAATGATACCTTGGACTTTTGAGGGATAATGCCTCAAAATTTCTATACTACGCCTCCATTCATCGGGAGTTACCTTGTTAGCCATGGCACGCCCAATAGTACAAAGAGCAAGTGGCAAGCCTTGACACTCTTTCACCACTTGCTTTGCAAGAGGCAATATATGAGGTTTTTCAAGAGTAGTAACACCCACTTTCTCCTTGAACAAGTCGAATGCTTTATCTGCTGTGAGGCAATTTACTTTTATGTTTCTCTGTGCATCCATTCGACCACATACCTCTTCTGACCGAGTGGTAAATATTACCTTACATTCATGATTATTTGGGGAAGGAACCCCTAATTTCAGCAAGTCAATCCTTTGCCACACATCATCTAATAACAACACAAATTTCCTGTTCTTTAAGATATTGTATAACAAAAGAGCTCTGTCATCCACTGTCTTATGATTCCAAATATCATCTTGGACGCGCAATTTCTTCCTAATATCTTCTTGAATTTTTCCTAGATCTACATCTTTAGATGCCACAACCCAGATGACAGTGTAATCTGGTGTTTTTGAGAGGAATTCATTGTTGAATTTCTTAAGTAGAGTCGTTTTGCCTACCCCTCCGATTCCATACAAACCAATGATGCGCTCATGGTTGTTCTCAAAGCACGAACATAGCTCCACAAATGTTGATTCTACTCCCACAGCCTTATCCACAGGAAGTTCATCGAACGTATCACGGGCAAGCTTTTCTGCTACAACATCAAAATGGCCTTTGCTTGTAAGATCATTAATGATACTCAACTTCTGGGCAACCATTTTGCTTAGCTTGTAGCTAGCCCGACAATTCTTGGGACAACGACCTCCGAAACACTTGGCTTGTATTTCTCCTTCACCTTGATGCAAAATGGGTCGGACTTCATTTTGTAGCTCTTCTACTCTGCCCATCCAACCCCTTACCTCATTCAAAACCTTCAGCCTTGGATCTGGGTCCTGCTCTGCCATTTCGACCTTCATCTTGACATCAAGATACACGTCATTGAGTTGATTTGAAGCATTTCTCAAAGAGATGAGATTTTCTCCAAGATTGCGTATTGAATCTGCCCATTTGGTGCAATAACCACACAGACGACTTAGGATGTCAATGACTGGAGTAATGAAGTCGGCCATGGTTCAGTTTGGGTGCACCAAAGAAGTGAAGAATGGAGGAGATTGAGAAGGAGAAAGACACAAATGCAATGAATAATGTTTCAGGTTGGCGAAGAGCAATGTTTGACTAGTCTCTTGCTCCTTTACTTTTATTATTTATGCATAATAAGTGTCTTGTCATCTTCTCTCCTTTTTTTTTTTGAAAAATATTAAAATTCTTCCTCTTCTCTTTTATTAAAGGGAAAAGTGAACAGTACTGAAATGGATGAATTGCAATTTAGGGGGTGTTTGGCAAACATTTTTTTTAAAACCAAGGTTTTGGGCAAAACTTTGGTTTTGCCTAACAAAACCTTGGTTCCAGATAAGCAGGCCAGGCACAGCTTCTGAGGAGGGACAATTATTGGCTACGGAGGGAACAAGCACGCGGGGACTCATTCAGCACGCGGGGGGTACTTATCACTTCAAGGGGTACAATTATTTGGCAAAATAAATCATTTTTTTAAAAACATATTTATTTATTTTATTAATATATATACACACTAATTTCTTATTATTTATATTATTTATGCCATATTTATTATGTTGCCAAAATATATATTATTAATAAATTTATTACTTCAAATAAACATATATTATGAAATATATATTATATGTAATTATCATTTAAACTTATGTCCTTTTTAGTAATTTCTACATATCAAAAAGCACTTCTGACAATAATTATCCAAACACTCTCACTTTATCAGAATCACTTTTTCAGAAAATCTATTCTTTCAAAATCTATTCTCTCCAGAATCTATTCTCCAGAAGCTATTCTGCAAACCATGGTTTTGCCTCATCCAAACACCCCCTTAAGGACTTTGACAAAGCCTACTTTGAGCCTTCGAAGTGGAAAAGGCTTTCACATGTATGCACAGCACCGACTGTTCCCTTGATAATGTGAAAAGGAGGAAGTTCTTAAGGCTGGGATTTTTCTTGGTAGAACCAATCAAAAATTTACACATCAAAATGAGATGTCTCTCGGATAGGGTGTCAGTGGCACCCTAGTGGCCGCTTAATTTTGGACCCTTTTCTTTGTTTTTTTTAGTTTTTTTTAATCATTAAATTCTACATAAGATAAATGACATTTTGACATCCTATGAGTAAAAATGGTTTATTTTTTATTTTTTTAATGATTTCTCAGAGAATTGAATATTAAATCCTTAAGAAATCATAAAAAAATTAAAATTAAACGACTTTTTGCCCATTAAAAAAACTAAAAAATTATGAAATTTCCCAAAATTTGAGGGGCAACTGGAGGCGCAGCTAACGTAGTTGGGGGGGGGGGAGGCAACCGACACTTCTAAGTCATGTGCCTCCCTTTCCATTTCGAAAGTCATGGTTCTTTTGAGTGAAAACCACTACGTGGAATTTGTATTGATAAAATCCCTTAAAAAATTTTGAATCGACAAGATTTTACTGGTTTTTTTTTTGGGTCGAGATTTTACCATATCATTTCCATAAAAATCTCATTATATCCTTTATGAAATCTGTAATGCCTCGTAGCTGATACCACTAGCATTTTGAATAGGTTTAGATTTTTGTAGTGCACATGTTGGCATTTTGAATAGGTTTTTGAGAAACATGAAAAATACTTTTTAAAAATATTTTTTCACAAATTAAGATAAACGCATGTTTATTTCGTATATTAAAAAGATATTTTTAAAATTATAATTTTACAGAAAACATGTACAGGAATGTGATTTTCTTGGGATGTTTTGAATGATTTTTTTAAATTTTCTGATTGTTTTTATTTATTTCTTTGACCAATCTTGTTACTTTGTTTGATGAGTTTGGTCGGGATTTTTTCTTGGCATTAAAATTAGTGGGGAAGGCAATCATAAAAGCACCGGTTTTATTGGTTAGAGTATAGATGAGGTGATGGCAATGTGGCAAATGGGAATCGGAGAGAAGTGGCACGCCAACGTGCGTGACTCCATTTTAGAGCAAAAACGGCATCGTCTAGGGGTAGAGGAGAGGCAGCGGAGATAATGAGCAGAGGAGAGAAGCCAGATTCATGTGCGGGTATATATAATTATATATAATCACATATAATCAACTGAATATGCATATAATATTTAGTAATTCCCAAAACATATCTATTTAATCATATAAAATCCAATTATTATAAACACAAAACATGCACCGTTATTTTTCCGTACAGTTTCAAGATTTCATGCTTTAGCAAATCAATTGGAATCTCGTTAAAAAAATGTATTATGTTATTTAGTTTGACTAATCAACTTTTCAATCATTAAACAGGGCCAATCTTGCATTGTTACAAATTAAAAGTTGAATATGTTCGGCATATATTAGACCCATTTGGAATGTTTATAAGCAACTTATAGTGATTCTATTTATGATTTTAAGGAGGGTCATAATTGAGAACATAAAAGCAGCAAATTAGCACCGCTCGAAGAGGTACGAGAAATTTAAAAAAGAAGTCATCAGCACCCGAAATTGAGAAAATCAACGTCTCTTTTCCTTTTGTTTGTTTTTTTGTTTTTTTAACTTTTGGCCATCTGAGAAAATCAACACCTCTAAGATGAAAAAGGAACACAATTTGATGGTCAATGAAAGAGTAGAGAACCCTTGTTATTGAGTTGACTTGAAGCATTTCTCAGAGTTGAGGTTGTCTCGTAGCTGGCGCATTGAATCTACCCATTGGGAACAGTGACCACACAAATGAGTCAGGATGTCGATGACTGGAGTAATAAAGCCGGCCATGGTTTGGTTTGGGTGTAGCAAAGAAGTGAAGGACGAAAGCGAGAAGGAGAGGATAGAAATGCAGTGAATGGCGGATAGCAATATTTGACTATCCGTTGGAGTGAGCATTAAAGACAAATATTAAAGTGGAGGACCCCACCAGAGCAATTAAATGTATACTGCTAAAAACAAAAAAAAAAAAAAGGAAAGGCTAAATTATGTATTAATTTATTTAAAATCTAAAATAAATTTATTTCATCATTTTACAGTAACTTTAATCAATAGATTATAAGCATAACGGGTAACGTCCACCAGAATTTTTTTTCCATCATCTTATTTTTAATATGTATCGTTCCAACTCGTTTTCGAAGAAATTATGGTTCCTTATGACGGGCCCACTGAAATTATTATGACGGGTAACGTCCACAAGAAAATGTGGAAAAATTTTGTTGGTGCTAGGCTGTAAGGTCAAAAAATACGGAAAGGCATACTTAACACGAGGAATCATTATGACGGGCCCACTGGAATTATTGCGTAAGATATTTTTACCCCCTCCCCCAAAAAGAAGCCTCAACTTAGCTGAGAGCTTTTCCTTTATAGAGTGTGCTTTTTTTCGGCGAGTTGGATGAAAACCCATCAGAGCTGGGAGATACAAGACTCACAAAGATAGTTATAGATCACCTAACACGGCTCTCATATTTGTAACAGAATTTAATCTTATAATTTTATAAATTATGAGTTAACTACTTATTAACTGGATTAATTTTTATTAGTTTTATAAAGTGTATATTATTTTAATAATAAATTTATTTCATCATTTTATTTAAAAAAAAATTATTTTGTATTTATCAACAACTTACATGTTAATAACTTATTTTTAATATGTATCGGTCCAACTCCTTTACAGAGAAATTTAGAGTTGAGGCTCTAAATCAGCGAAGAACGAAAGTGAGAAAGAGACGGTAGAAATGCATTGACTGGCAGATGGCAATATTTGACTATCTGTTGGAGTGAGCATAAAAGACAACTATTAAAGTGGATGCAATTAAATGCATAAGGGATAATTAATCCACGGCTCCTTATAGTTTTAACTAATTTTAAATTAGATCTTTATAGTTTTTTTTCTTTTTATCAGGTCCTTATACTTTCATCTGTTTTTAATTAGGTCCTTGTATTTATTTTTCTTTTTATCAAGTCCTTATAAGTTCACCCTATTTTTAATTAAGTCCCTAAATTTTTTATTCTTTATTTTATAAATTCTAATAGTACTATTATATAAACATAAAATAGTATATATTATTTAATATTAGTTTATAAACAATAATATTCTAAAGATATTGAATTATTATAATGATTTTAATTTTTCAGCAAAAAAATTAATTGTTCTAAAAAATTTTCCTGAATTAATTAGTTCTATTACTTTTTTATTACATAATTATTAATTTAATTTAATTATTAATATTTTATATTTCATTATTAATCTATTTAATTAACCTTATATTTAATTAATAAATAAAAATTAAAACTACATGGACCTAATTAAAAATTTAGTGAAATTATAAGGACTTAATTAAAAGAAAAATAAATACAATGACCTAATTAAAAAAAAATAAAAGTATAAGGACCTAATAAAAAGAAAAAAAACTATAGGGACCTGATTCAAAATTCGTTGAAACTACAAGGACTTGCGGATTAATTAACCACTGCATAATACCAAAAAAATACGGCAAATTACGGTAAATTTTTTTAATAATTTAAATGACTTCGAAAGTGTATAATGCAATAAAGTTTGGCCATCAATTGTCTAAAAAAGACAACAAAGAAATTATGTATTAATTTATTTAAAATCTAAAATATCTTTTTTTATTACATAATCTATACAAACAAAAGGAAATTAAATGCCCACGTATACACTGCCAAAGCACCCAAACCTATTCAAACTGCTAGTAATATCAGCTGCAAGACAATATAGATTTACTGAAGGATAATTAAGGTGTGTTTGGATGACACCCCAAACCATGGTTTGGGGTGTCAATCACCCAAACACTCCCTCTAAAAACCAAAACCATGGTTTTGGGTCAAAACCATGGTTTTGAAAAAAGTAAAATTTTTTTGCTTTTGGAGAAAAAAGGGAGAGTGTGAGAGCCTATATGATATGTATCTTGTTATTTTTTTTAAACATATTTTTTGATAAACATATTTAATCTTATATTTTATAAATATATATACACATTAATTATTTATTAATTATATTATCTTATGTATTATTAATTATGTTGGTAAAAAATATATTATTAACAATTTTATTCCTTCAAATTAAAATATATCATAAAATCTATTTTTTCTGTAATTATCATATTAACTTATGCCTTTTTTTTAGTAATTTGTATATATAAAAAGTGCTTCTGATAACAACTATCCAAACACTCTCATTTCTCAGAATCACTTTTTTACAAAATCTATTCTTCACAGAATCTATTCTCCCCAAAATCTATTCTCCAGAATCACTTTTCCAAACTACGGTTTGGTTTCATCCAAACATAAGAAGAGAAATTTGAATAGAAAAAGCCCTGTACATCTTGTCGATTCTAATTTTTTAAGAGATTTTCGCGAATTGGTTTTCACTCAATCAGATGTAAGTATATAGAAATAGTATTTTTCCTTTTACAAGGAAGGATACTCATCAATTTAAATAAGACTAAAATATACTAACTACCCCTCTATTTTAAAAACATATACCAACTTCTCCTAAAATTAAAATATACGTTATAAAATTTTTTTTTATATATTTAAAATTTCATTTCCATCCACCCAAACTATTAATTTACTATTAGGTTTGGATTTGAAACTCTGTTTTAACTAAAATGCCCCCTTTTTAATATAATAATGATTTAAACATTTATATTTTTCAAAAAGAATTATAAAACTAAAACATAATTCTGATACATATATTTTCAAATTTTCTAATATATTATAAATTTTATTAATTTTTATTTAGATTATAAAAATTTATAATTTTATTTTCATCATATTCATTGACAATTATTTTTTGGTTAATTTTAAATGGCTCCAAACATATTTTAAATGCATATTTTTTGTTCATCATATAGTATAAATATATAAGTTTGAGAGAGTACACAAATGTAAAATTTTTAAACATAATTTTACATGAAACATTTATAAACACATTTAGTTAATCATATATTTGTTAAGAGAGGTTTTACTCAAGTTTTTTATATGTATAACTGAGCTAAAAATAAAGCCAAAATAGAATAGAATCAAAACAAATGGGAAAAAAAATAAAACAGAGTAGATTTTTTTTTTTTGGAAAAGGACAATATTTACATCAAGTTCTTTATATTTATTATGTCAAGTTTTTCAATTAAACATGACCATATGTCCTATTTTTGAAATATCAGTAATTAATAACATTTAATTATAAATTCACATGAAACAAAAAGAGACGATGCATGGTCATATATGATTGGGAGAACTTGACATAATAGATGTAAAGAACTTGACGTAAGTTTTTTTTCTTTGGGAAGGAGAACCTAAAGACTACCTAAAGATAAAACTAACAAAACTTGATAGGTTTCGTATAGCAAATATATGAGTCGTGACAAGTAATATAATGATAAGAAAAGATCATTCCTATAGAAATTTGTGTAAAAACCAAGACCAAACAATAGACTAAGCAAATTCAATTAAGTTGAATCAAGAAAATTTTTAATGGTAGGAATTTGGAAAACTAATTTATTTTAAGGCTAGAAATTGATGAAAACAATTTATTCTTAAACTTCAAGGGATAAAAGGGACCTATGATTATTTATTCTCCTTAAATTTCATAACCATTAACTGATCTTCTCTCATAGATGTTTTTAAATGAACATATGTGTTAGTTTAGGACTTAAAAAGTACTTGTAAAAGCTTTTTCAAGTCAAAAACAAATGTTTAATTCAAATCATTGCTCAATCTCTTGTTACAATTAACAAAACGCAATTTTTAGCTTCAATCCCAATGTGATTATGCAAGGTTAGCTAGTATATCTCTATCTTACCAACAAAATCATCAATTCATATCAATTTCAAGTTCTTACATAATTTTATCCAAATTCTACATTGAACCAAGCTCTCTCAAGCATCAATCAAGTGAACAAAATATCTAAATGATGATCAAGCACTTAGAAGTATTAAATAGTAAAATAAACACATATATATCATTAATCACACAAAGAGAGGATTAATTAAGAATTAATCTATATAAAGATTCAAAATAATCTTAGAGCAAAGTATTTTGGCTACTCATAGTTAGCCACAAGCCACAACTACACAGACAATCAAGACCATAACAGATTACAAGAAAAAGAGGGAGGAGAATTAGAAAAACAAAAAAGATGAAGCTCCGAATTTTCTTGAAAGCTCAATCCCTTGCCAATGAAAAAGTTGTATTTCGGCCATTTGTGAAGCAGCAACAACAACAATAAAGCCTTATCCTACTAGGTGGGGTTGGCTATATGGATTGCACGACGTTATTGAGCTATATCCAAAGCCAAATCTTTGGAAATATTGTTAATTGAAAGATCACTCTCAATGACTTTATTAAGCATTGTCTTCAGCCTTCCTCTACTCCTTTTTAGAGGACTCCATATTGTGTGATCAACTCTTCTCACCGGTGCATCTCAAGGCCTTCTTTGCACATGACCAAATCATCTCAATCGAATTTCTACCATTTCTTCATCAATAACAGCCACTCCAACTTTTCTTCATATATGTTCATTGCGAATCTTGTCTTTTCTTGTATGACCACACATCCATCTCTCAGCAATTGCCACTTTATGTTCACGTTGTCCCATTAAAGCCCAACACTCACTGTCATATAGCATTGCTGGTCTTATAGCAGTGCTGTAAAACTTTCCTTTGACCTTATTTAGTACTTTCTAATCACAGATAACTCCTGTCACTTATCTCCTTTTAAACCAGCCAGCTTGAATTCTATGACTAACATCTCCATCAATTTTACCATCCTTTTTGTATAATTGATCCCAAATATTTAAACTTTTCAACTTGTGGAATGACTTGACCTCCCAATCTGACCTCCAACTTTGAACTAACTTGTCTCTTTTCAAAAATACAATGCATATGTTCTATCTTGCTTCTACTCAAACAGAAACCCTTTGACTCCAAGGTTTTTCTCCATGTCTCAAGTTTAGTGATAATCTCTTCTTTTGACTCAGCTAATAAAACTATATTATCAGCAAAAAGCATGCATTTTAGGATTTCTTCTTTAATATGCTTAGTTAGAACATCAAGAACTAAGTTAAACAGATAGGGGCCCAAAGCTGATCCCTGATGTAGGTGAATCATTATAAGCAAGTCCTTTGTCTCACCGCCCGACGTTCTAGCACTAGTTGTGACCCCCTCATGTATGTCTTGTATGACACCTTTCTTCTCGAAAGCTCTTCAAAGCACTTCTTTAAGCACACAGTCGTAAGCTTTTTCCATATCAATAAAAACTATATGCAAGTCTATTTTATGGCTTCGGTATTTTTCTATTAAACTCTTTAGTAAATAAATCGCTTCTATTCCTAGCATGAACCCAAGTTGGTTTTCAGAAATACAAGTCTCCAATCTCAACCTATGTTCCATCACCTTCTCTCACAATTTCATGGTATGGCTTATGAGTTTAATCCCTTTGTAGCTAGTACAGTTCTGAATATCCCCTTTATTCTTATAAATAGGTACTAAAGTAACTTTTCTCTAATCATCAGGCATTTTCTTGGAGCGCACATTCTCATTGAATAACTTAGTAAGCCATAATACCCCACCTTCACTCAAATATTTCCAAACTTCAATAGGAATACCATCAAGTCTAACTACTTTATTGTTTTCCATTTTCTTGAGAGCTTTCTTAACTTCACCAACTTGAATTCTTTGATAAAAAACAAAATTATGTTCCTCTTCTCCAAATGTCAAATCTTCAAGCTCATAAGTCAATCCTTCGCTTCCATCATTAAATAGCTTATGAAAGTAGACTTCCCATCAATCCTTAATATCACTATCAGTAACCAAAACTCTACCTTCTTCGTTCTTTATACATATTACTTGGTCCAAATCTCTTGTTTTCCTTTCTTTATTCTTTATGATCTTATAAATCTTGTGTTCCTCAGCCTTAGTTCCTAAATCCTTATAGAAATCCTCAAAAGCTTTAGCACGAGCTTCTCCCACTACTCTCCTAGTCTCTTTCTTAGCTACACGGTACCTTTCCCAATTTTCAGCATTATTACACAAATGTATCACTTTAAAACAATCTTGCTTATGCCTGATTTTCTCTTGCACGTTCTCATTCCACCACCATGTCTCCTTATCTTGCCAACCTCGACCTTTCGATTCACCCAAGATTGCTTTAGCAACCTTCTGGACCTTCTTAGTCATTTCCATCAACATAAGATTAGCACTTTGAAGAATGAAGGACTTCTAATCAGAGACAAAAACGCAACGTTTGGGAAAAATTCTCTTCATTCAACTGAGAAGTTTTTGATTACAAAATATCAAACAATGGGCTCAACCCATCTTGTACACCTAAGGCCCTATTTAAAGACAAATGCTATGCTAACAGGCCCAAAACAAGAATTTTAGGCTGAAACCGTAGCTAACTAAAACTAATAGCTAAAACTGGAGATAACTGAATATGTACAAGTCTTTTATACAACCCCTATTTCTTACACTCCCCCTCAAGTTGGGGATCGAACACATTGACTGTCCCCAACTTGCCCAAGAGTCTTCTCTGAACTTCTCCTGAGACAACCTTTGTAAGTAAATCAGCTTCCTGATTACTTGATTTAACATGCTTCAGATCAATTTGCCTAGACACCCACTTTTCTTTGATAAAATGGCAGTACACTTCAATGTGCTTTGTCTGCTCATGATAAACCGGGTTTGCAGCAATATGAATGGCTACCTGACTATCATGAATAACATTTACAGGCTCTGGATGAAACATCCTCCCTAAATAAACAGATAAACTTAACTTTTTCATAGTAACTTTAAGAAATAACATTTTATAACCAAATTATGCTAAATACAAACTCAAATTATATCACAATCATCTACACTAACTAATTATATAATATTGTTATCCGTGATAGAAAAGAGCAGCACCCAATCATACATCCTATCACGGATAAAAGAACTTTTCTTAACTCATTTAAATACAAACTATATAAGAAAGGATCAATCTTGTCTAATATGGTTATAAACCAACATATAATATAGCTCACAAATCAAAATATTAAAAATTAAATCTTAATTTATACTTTATAATAAATTCATAAACAAATCACATGCAAATATGCAATCCTAGGCCTCTAGCCACCTACCAGCACACATACCACAATAGTACACTCAAAGGACATAAGAAATAATAATGCATGAATAAATTAAAACCAATTTATCCTAAGGTGGCAATATACAGGATACAACATAGCTCATAAATTGAGGAGACGCTACAAGTTACTAATGTAGCTTTACTCCTCCTGAGCCTTCCCTGACGTCCCTCCTTTAAAGCTCACACCTGAAAAATGTTAAACAATAGGGATGAGACAACGTCTCAGTAACTAAATCCCTACCTATCACACACACTAGCATGGGCTAGCGAGGTGTCAGGTGGGATACACAGAGTTAATAATAATTGATAAACATTTATTTAACATTTAAACTCATAATAATCATATAAGACAAATATTTCCACCACTCTCATGCAATTGATACATTTCAAAAGAGATAACATACTTGTCATTTATTTAAAAGATATAAATATCAATGAATATCCAATGTCATATGCAATTCCTGAACCCAAATCCATCCTTATATCCTCCTTATTTCCGCCGACTGGACCCATGGGCTAAGTTCTTTCCATTTGACTGGCAACTCTGACAAGCTCACCACACGAATGATGTGGACCGGCCAAAGACCACAGAGCACTCGGTGGACCATGGATCCCCCCTCGAAGAACTAGTGGGGTGTCGCTGTCCCTCGAAAAATTAGTGGGACAATAATAGCAGCCAACCATAGAGCTCCGTATGGAGGCTAATACCACGTGGTAAGTATATAAATCTCAATAACTCCAATCATCTCCTTCCCCCACCCAAACTAGATGCACAAGGTTCAACATAACACATTTATATGCATAATCAACCAAATTCCAAAATAACACCTCATAGTCATAATCACTAATTTCTAACAATACAAATGATTTCAATCCTTTTCAAAATAGTGTTCCACAAGACAGTTCATACAAAACATAATATATGTATACGAAACTTGGTTATAAAATCACTCACCAAACTCATACCAATGCACGCAACAGATAGAAATTTAGTTACCTGGTCTCCTAGCTATCAATCAACTACAACCAGAGTCCAACCTCGAAAATGCCATAATAGAGTTTATATCTACAAACAAAATTAAAATATTATCTCTATAGTATTAGAGTAGGCTACTCACAAAATTTTAGCCTCTATCTCCTTCTCTAAAAGCTTTAATTTTACTCAGAACTCTAGCCTAAAAGACATTTCTCTAAGGTTTGGAATGAGAACATATATATATATATGTGATTTAGACTCGATTCCTAATTTTCCTTACTTAAATATCCCTTAATTATTATATTATTTTATTAGAATCATCAAATTCATAATGGAAATAGACAAACTATAAATTTATAACTTATATTCCATCTTCGAAAGACTTAGACAAATAGACTTAGTACGAACCAATTTATTCTCACTACAGAAGTTAAACCCATAATCTAACCATTGAGTTTAATTTCCTATCCATCATGATACTATCCTCCAAATTATAGCTCAATCTAACGGTGAATAAACTTTAAAATGCTAATTTACTATTCAGGACTCTATCTGCTAAATCCAAAAGATATAAGTTAAAAACGTACCTAATAACTTGTAACTCGGAGATCAAAAGGGTGATCCAACCGTTGAAATTAACGATTTGGATGTCCCAAATGGGCTGACCAAATTTCAGTCTGATCCAACGGTTAATAAAATCAAAACTAGCACTTTTCTGAGGCTACCTCAGATATGTGCGAAAATTATTTACTTACTCCAAGCTCCACTCACTAGCTCCTATATATAGGCTCCTCAAACTCCTTCACTCTAAAGATTAGTCGATGTGGGACTTCTTAACATTGCTATTTTATCCACTTCCTATCATTTAATCAATGTGGGACTTCTTAACATCGCTATTTTATTCATTTTCTCACACACACACACAAAATCAGAATTATTTTAATTACATATATGTATATTTAACCTCTACATATTCTATAAAATTTGTTTAAATATTAGATATATGAAAATTAGGATGTTACACTGGATGTTCAATGCTCAAATCTTTTAACAAACCCAAAGCCCACACTATCTTTGAAGTTGTCATACTTATCGCCCTATACTCTGCCTCTAGATGACTTTAAGATAGTATTTTGCTTCTTAGTCTTCCATATGACTAGTAAACCTCCAAGTTTCAGCAAATAACCTATGATTGAATGCCTTGTAATCGCACAGGATGCCCAATCTGAGTCATAGAAGCATTCCATCTCCAGCTTCCCTTCTGAGCTCAAGAAGATTCCTAATCCTAGAGTTCCCTTTAAGTATCTCACCACTGCTTTAGCTGCTGCCATGTGAGCCTTGGTGGGAGTATGCATAAACTGACTCAAGTTCTGCACGGAAAAAGATATATCAAGGCGAGTGAAAGTTAACTAAATTAATTTACCAATCAACTGCCTATATATCAAGTCTGCATAAAAGATCTTCCTTCTTTGTCTTTCCTTTCTCATAAGGCATCAATTTTAAATTTTATGGCATGGGAATAGATAATGGTTTACAGCCACTCATTCTAGTTTGAGATAATAAATCTAACACATTTTTTTTTGAGATAAAACTATGCCTTTTCCAAATTTAGCTATCTCTATCCCAAGAAAATATTTCATATGACCAAGATCTTTGATTCTAAACTTGTTGTGTAGAAAAGTCTTAGTGAGTTTAATGTCATTTTCAGAACTAGCTGTCAACAATAAATTATCAACGTAAACCAAAATGATTACCACACCATCTGAAAAATGCTTTACAAACAATGAGTAGTCATTTTTACTTTGTCTGAAACCTCCACCGCTTAAGGCCTATGAGAGTTTTTGGTTCCATTGTCTGGAAGCTTGTTTCAACCCATAAAATGATTTTCTTAGCCTACAAACCAAATTCTCCCCCTTGCTTTCAAAGCCTTGAGGGATCTTCATGTGGACCTCCTCATTGAGGTCTCCCTGCAAAAGCATTATGCACATCCATCTGGTACAGATTCCATCTATTTACAGCAGCAAGCTTGAGCACTAAACGCATAGTAAACATTTTAACAACAGGAGAAAATGTTTCATGATAGTCTATTCCTTTATTTTGATTATAACCTTTTGCTACCAACCTAGCCTTATACTTATCTATACTCCTATATGAATTATACTTAATTTTCTAGACCCACTTACATCCTATAGGTCTTTTCCCTTTAAGTAGAGGAACAATGTCCCACGTTCTGTTGCTTTTAAGTGCCTCAATTTCATTTTTCATTGCATCTACCCATCTATTATCTGTCACCGCTTCTTCATACTTAGTTGGTTCAATATGGGAATCAATAGAGCAAAGAAAAGTCATGCAATCAGGGGAAATATTCGAATAAGAAACATAGTTAGCAATAGGATATTTACACTTACTTCCTTGACTTGTTTCTGTCTTAGAAGATAGTAAGGAACAAACATAATCCTTTGACCATATGGGAGGCCTTTTCTCCCTTACTGGTCTAAATTGATTGAATCCAGGTTCATTACCATTTCCATTTACCTGTTGGGTGTCAATTTGTACGTCTTCTTGCTCTGTTTGAACATCTCTAACATTCCTTTGATCTGTCCTGATATGATTCTAGTCTATTTCATACCAGAACATCTCCTTCAACATAGGGCTTACTCCCCCTGGCTCACTACTCACAGAATCCTTGTAAGGAAATCTGTCTTCTAAAAACTTACATGCCTACTAACCAATATATCTTTATTCCTTAGGTCAAGAAGAACGAAACCCTTTTGATTATCTGGATATCCTAAGAAAACACATGGAATTGCTCTAGGCTTAAGTTTATCTTGCAGTTTAAGATCTGTAGCATAAGCCGAACATCCAAACACTCTCAAGTTATTTAAATCAGGTTTGTCCCCATACACTCTCTCATAAGGAGTCTTGTATCCTAGTATTTTAGAGGGAATTTTGTTAACTAAGCGACAACCATTTTCACACACTCCCCCTAATATTCAGTAGGTACATTAGACTGCAACATTAGGCCCCTAGTCAACTGCATTATAGTCTTGTGTTTTCTTTCCACTACCCCATTTTGTTCAGAAGTATAAGGGCAAGATGTCTCACCAATTATTCCTTTTTCTTGCAAAAAAAACTTTTTAATTATGTATTTTTGAACTCTGTTCCGTTGTCACTTCTTATCCTTTTTAAATGCTTATGAAATTGAGTGAAAATGTAAGAAATGAAGTTTTTAATTTGAACAACAGCTTCTGACTTGTTTCTCATCATAAAAGCCTAGGTTCCCCTTGAAAAATCATCTACTACAGTAAGGAAAAATTTAAAACCTTGATGTGTTAGGGTCCTGTATAGTCCCTATATATCAATATGTAGAAGTTCAAAGGAACGTTTGGTTTTTATACAGCTAGAATTAAAGGGAAACCTGGTCTGTTTAGATTGAACACAAACATCACACATTTTATTTGCAAGAATATGGTCTTTAACAAAGTCTAAATGCTGCATTATAGAGAGAGGGGCATGACCCAACCTTTTGTGCCATAAAGCAATATCAGTAAAGTTCTCAAGTTTATAGATGTTCCCATCAATTTGAACAGAATAAAAACTTCTTGCTATTCTTAATATGTATAAATCATCCACAACTTTACCAATCAGTTTCATTTTCCCACCCTAAAGGGCTTGCACCAAACAGAGATCAAGAAAGAAGAAAGCTACACAACTATGTTCCTTTGTAAGTCTGGATATTGAGATTAAATTGACTTTAAGTTGGGGAGCAAATAGAACATTTTCAAGGATAATCTCTTCTGAAATCTTAACTCTACCTATATGTGTTATAGGAATTCTACTTCCATCAGGTATTTTAATATCTTGAATTGGTCCATCATACACTCTATGATCCAATAACAAATTTAAATCTCCTATCACGTGTGTCTTTGCCCCAGAATCTGAAATCCAACTTACGAAATAAATATTATAAGTAGAGGGAACTATCAAACCTGTACCGGTCAGTGCATGAGTGGTGACTTCCGTGTCCTTTTTTAATCAACTCCAGGATCTTTTAGTACTGCTCCTGAGTGAAGCTAGGCGCCATGGTATTTGTCGAACTTGCAAATATTTCAAGTTCATGGCTTGCATCTAAGATTCCTTGAGTCGTTTCTTTGTTCTGCCTTACTTTGTTACCTTTGAAATTTGATGGATGCCCAATTATTTGGTAACAATTCTCTTGACTATGCCCTTTCTTGTGGCAATGGGAGCACTTCAGCCCTTTCTCACCATGTCCAAGGCCTCTACCTTGTCCGCGTCACTGTATTGCTATTATGATTCCTTCACTAGACGCATTCTTTTCAGCACAAACAATACACTTATGAGCCTCATCTTGAATTACCATGGAGAAAGCCTCGTTAACTGAGGGCAAAGGATTCATCAATAAAATCTGGCCCTGCGCTTGTGAGTAAGATTCGTTTAATCCCATCAGAAAGGTCCGAGAGGTGGCATAGGTACAAAATGGAAGGATCACCAGCGCCAACTGTTCTTCCCAAAGCTCTTTCAATTTAGAGTAATAGGCTAACACGGAGAGGGGCCCTTGTCTGAGGGAGGTGATTTCACAATGAAGGGCAAAGATTCTAGCCCCATTTTTCTTATCAAATATTTTCTTCAAGTCGATCTGTACTGCATGCGTACTCTGAAAGAAGATTATGCCATTAGCGAGCTCCTTAGATATCGAACTTAGGATCCACAAAAAAATGATTGCATTGCATCGTTCCCATTGCTCCTCTAACAAAGCATCTTAATCCTCCTTGCAATTTCCAGTAATGAAGCCCAATTTGTTTTTCCCTATTAGCGCTATCCTCATGGCTCTGCTCCACACGGTGCAATTTTCTGTCCCGGTGAGCACATGGTGCATAATCGAGGTATCTTGCGTGTTTGACAGGTGCAAGAACAATGGATGAGAAAATGATAGACTCTCTATGGCAGATTTCTCCTCTCCCATAATGCTTCTTGCTGCAGAATCCTCGTTAGGTCACCAGAATCGAATAAGGACAAGGAAAACCCTAGGCTCTAATGCCATGAAGAACGAAGGACTTCTAATCAAAGACAAAAACACAAAGTTTGGGAAAAATTCTCTTCATTCACCTGAGAAGTTTTTTATTACAAAATATCAAACAATGGGCTCAACCCATCCTGTACACCTAAGGCCCTTTTTAAAGACAAATGCTACGCTAACAAGCCCAAAACGAGAATTTTAGGCCCAAATTGTAACTAACTAAAACTAACAGCTAAAATTGGAGATAACTGAATATGTACAAGTCTTTTATACAACCCCTTATTTCTTACACATTTCCTCGTAGCTCCCAAACCCCTTCCTTTAAAAGAGTCCTTTTGAAAATCTCTTGCTTTTCTTCCTTTAATTGTCACTATTTGACCCTTGAGGTTAACACTTGTTGGTGATTTTGTTTTATACACTTAATACGTACATCAAAGACTAGTACCCTATGTTGTGCTGTCATGTTATCTTCAGGAATCACTTTACAATTTGTGTAGAGTTTTCTATCAAGGTTCCTTACCAGAAAGAAATTAATATGCAACCTATAGGTTCCACTCTTGTAAATGATTAAGTGTTCTTCCCGTTTCTTAAAGCAAGCGTTAACAATCTTGAGATTTTAGGCGAGGGAGAAATCCATATGTGAAGCAATTTTGGCAAATAATATATCTTTGTAAAACTTTTGGATAGACCATATTGCTCTGTCACATTAAGGGTCTGTTTGGTTTGAGGGGATGGCAGGGGAGGCAAGGAGGGTAGGGTGGGGTGGGGTGGGGTGGGTTTTATCCTCACTTTGTTTGGTTTGATTAAAGGGGAAGGGAGAGAAGGATATTTAATTATCCTTTGTTTGGTTCAAGAGGAGGAGGGGACGGATAGTAATAATCAATTTATCATTTTACCCTTACATATTAATTTATATTTTTTATTGATATATTATATAAATCAGTTTACATCTTAATTTAAATTATATAATTTAATAAAAATTCAGTCTTATCATAGTAATATGTGCATTAAAAAATTGGTGCATTATTTTTTTATTCTAATTAATATAATAGTATATTTGAAATAATCAAATCAACAAATTTTATATGCTCTAAAAAAATTGAAGTTTTATTCTCTTTAGGCTATGCTTTTTTTCAGCTTTAAATATATATTTAATAAATAATATATTTATTAAAAAAATTAATTTTATAATATTATTTTTTATTTAAATAATTTTTATTATAATAATTTATATTTTTTATTTTTTGCTTAGGATAATATATTTTTTATTTAAAATAAATATTATAATAATATATTTTATGGGTAGTACTGAAATATCAAAAAAACCATAAGGGTATGTTAGTCGAAAAATTTAGCTTCCATCCAAAAACCCCTAATTTGGGGGGAGCTAAAACTGGGTTAGGGTAGGGTAGGGGAGGGGAGGGAAGGGGAGGGGACATTTTGGCTTTCCTTCCCTCCAAAATTTTTAACCAAACGAGAAGAGAGGTTTATTTTCCCTTCCTTCTTCCATTCTCCTCTCCAACCAAACAAGCCCTAAATGATTCTGAGAGGATAAGAAAAGGGGCTTTTTGTTTTTTTTGACCAGCGATAAGAAAAGGGTTTGATAAATTGATTCCTTCTTATCTTATGTGACTCCCGCTGACGTTGATTTTTTGGATTCCACTTTCTCGGCCTCTATTTCTTTAATTCTTTTTTTCTAATCAAATTCGTGTGACCACAAAAATGATAATATAATTTAGGAATTCATTAAAATGAGGAGTAAATTAGTAAATACTCCTCCGATCCTTAATATAAGATCCATTTAACTAATTTGATTAGATCAAGAAAGTTAGGTACGTTAGTTAATTATAAGAAAAATGACACATTTTTCCTAAAATACCATAATCATCTTTTTTAATACCTCATCTTCTTCTTTTACTTGATTATGGTTGATGGAGTATCCATAGGGGTAATATAGAGAAAATTGATAAATATGAGAAATGGGTCTTATATTTAGGACCAAAACTAACTCAAGAATTGGGTCCTATATTAAGGACCGGAGGAGTACAAATTATTTTAATATACATTTCAGTTAAAAGTCATGCTTTTAGAATGTTTTTGGAATATTTCTAACAAAAGAAAAAGTTAGGAGTCCAGCTCCCGAAAAAATGAAACACGGCTTATCAGCTATTTCTTTTTCCTTGCCGACACAAATCAAACTTCTCAGAACCGTAGTGTGGTACAACTAATAAATACAAATTTTATAAATAGCTTATTAAAAAAAAAGAGAAGTTTTAAGTTATTAATTATGAGGGTTTCCCAAATGAGCTGGGTGCTCTTTGAATGATTGTTCTATTTAGTTGAGGTGAGAATTAATGTCTTTTTATTTAAATATTATTTTTTTATAATAAATTATAATTAATTATAAATATGTTTGTACCTTTGCATTTAATCTTATTATATCAATTATGATATGTCTGATTCTAATTGGTTTGCTACCTTGATTGATTGAATGATCAGTCTCATTTTCAACAAAATATTATCCCCACGTCAAATTACATCTAGATTTCTTGTTTTTTTTTTTGGGCCATCCAGTTACATTTTTCATGTCATTTTTTCCTGTAAATAAATCTGAAAAGGATATCTATATATATATTCAACTAAATTTGCACATAGTATTTAATAATCTTATGAATTATAATTCAAAAAATATATCTATTTAATCATGTAAAATTCACTAATCATAAACAAAAAAGAAAAAAAAATTAACACTGCCTTTCTTGTAATTACAAGATTTCGTGCTTTTGCAAATTAGTTGATTGATGTGCCATACGGGGGCTAGTTTGAATGAGATTATGTTGGCATAAAGATTAGTTTATTTCTTTACCCAAAAAAAATTAGTTTATTTTAAGTAATTTTACATTGTGTAATGTGAATATTTGGGGAAAAAAATAAACTTGTCCCTCAAAATATAAAAGAATTTTTTTCACCCAGGAAGAATAAAAAAGAATTCATTTTTCAGAGATGAGTAAGGAGGTCCATTTCGTTATCACGTCATTGAGATTGAAAAGTCTACCGAAGATAAGCATAATACAAGTAGTACGGAGTCTCGTAGCTACCGGACCCTGTCGCTCCGAAAATGATCAGCTTTGCAGACAAAAAGAACCGAAAAAGGAGGAAATTTCAATCAGATGTTAAAAAGTAATTTAATTATTTTAAAATTTATTGATAATTTGCGGAATAACAAGTTTTATAATAAAAATTTTTAAAATTTTTTAGTAATTAATTTTTTTTAATGAAACCTCACGATAATTCTCCCAAAAAATGACTTATTCAGGTCACGTGGCCCATCAGCCTTTTGTTTTGCTTACCAAATGGTTTAAGATGTGTTTGGATTATGTGGCAAAATTTATTTTTATTTCTTTGATTTTTGAATACAAAAATCAGTTAATATAATATGATTTATGTTTAAATTAATTTTTATAAAAGTCAGTTTGATAAATTAATTTTAGATATAAAATAATTAAAAATTGCATAAATTTTATAATATATTTCCTCTACTAGACTGTTAACTAATTTGAGAACATTAAAGAAATTAAATAAATTTTTGAAATATTTATATTTATAATTTTTCTTCAAATTAAATTGCTTAATTATAAACTGATGTGTAATATAATGATAACGTAAGTATTTTAAAGAGATCATGTAACATATAATATAATGAAGTAATTTATTTAGTTTTCTTAATATGTTTAAATTAGTTTATTGGCATTTTACATTAAGGATTAAAGCTAGTATATATGTATTTTAGAAAAACAACTAATTAAATTAATTAAATTTGATTATTTAATTTTTAATTTTTAAAAAGGATATCAAATTTTACATCAAAATGTGACTCACTTAAATACCTTTCTGTATTGCCAACGAAAAAAACTCAAATTCCCACCCTTCATCCCACCGGACCCTCCTTACAAAAGTTGATCGGGTTATAAGCCCACCCGACAGCCTATAATCTCCGAATGGGCTTGAAGCCTGCGTTTCACAAACTGCGAGGCACGTTTTCTTCTTTGAACAGCAATCCAAACGTGTGCTTAATGGCTGTTTATGATCACTATCAGGTTCTTCGTTGCTGCGTCCAAAAAGCTTTATTCACATAATTTGAAATAAAACCCGTCTAATATGTATAGAGGGGAAGAGAAGAGGAAGCAGCTTGTTCTCCTCAACCTTTCTCCCCATCTATCTTTCATTTACTCCTTCATTATCATTAAATTAAATTTTAATGGTCCAAATTTAATATTTTATAAAAATGTTATTGTAATTTATTTAAAAATACATAAATAATTTGAATTGCTAAAAATCTGATTCAATTCACAACTATCTTATGTAATAAAAAAGATATTTTATTTTTTAAATAAATTAATACATAATTCTTATTGTTGTTTTGGTAGACAACTATGGTGAAAACAATAGGAAAAAATCCAATTTTCAATAACTTGAGATCCTATCCGGTCAAGTTATATTAAAATTTCTATTTTTTATAGGTCTTTTTTTTCTAAAGAATAAATCTGAAAAAGGATAGATATAATTAATCAACAAAATATGCATATAATATTTAACAATCTTATAAATTATATCTAATTCCTAAAATATATCTATTTGATCATATAAATTAGTGTTGCTCGAAGAGGTATTGGAATGAAAACAAAAGTGATCAGCACCTGAAATTGAGAAAATCAACATCTCTTTCTTTTTTTCCTTTGGCCATCGGAGAAAATCAACATCTCTAACATGAAAAAGGAAATAAAGCAACTTGATGGCCAATGAAAGAGTAGAGAAACCTTGTGCAATCATTCGTAACATATGAAGAAGGTGATCTTTAAAGATTAAAGACTTACTTAGTCTGTATTTAAAAAATTAGATATTAATGATGTGAGTTGATGAAATATATCCAAATGAAACCTACCATTGCAATCATCCTAACATAAAAGAAAATACATACATAAAATCTTAAGGTAAACAGTATTGAAAATCAAACAATAGTATTGTAATATCAATAAAGGTACATAACAATACAATCTGAGAGAATATAGCAACACTTTGTGCAACATTTACTCACTTATTTACTTCCAGAAATTTTATCTTCATTATACACACTCTGCTTTTGACCGGAAAGGGAAAATTCTTAGATGCCTCCTCCCCAAGATGTTTCAGAACGGTCAATCCCTGCATGAAAGTTTAGCGGGGGGAAAAAAAATTAATTAGCGAATGCTCTTGATGAAAAAAGATACAGCAGTAGATGAACATGAGTAATTACTCATTTTATATTCTATACATCAATAAAGTTGTTAAGAAACAGTTCAATGCCCATTGGTCTCTCTTAAAATTTATACATGTGTGTAGAATAAAAGCTAAAGTCGTCAGCGAAAAATATGAAGGTGATCTTTAAAGATCAAAGACTTAGCTATTATGTAGGTTTCAATAATGAAATTTGCATTAATGGCTGTTGCAATCCATCATAACATAAAATAAAATATATAACATACAATATCATGGTAGTACTGTCGTTTATGGGTAAACAGTGTTGAAGCTTAAACGGCATGGTTCTGTAATATGAATATAAGGTACTTCAAAGGATACATAATCTTACAATAAAAGGTACTCACTCAATTGTTTTCAGAATTAACGTGTTCAATGCAGATTTGGCATATGATTCCCTGCATGCAAAGTTTAGCAGATGAATACGAATAATTAAGGAAGAATCACCATAAGATCCTGAAGAAGAAATATATTCACTAAAAAGTCTGACAAATTTTTAGTACAAGAAATGACAACAGGTTCTTATTACTTCCTTGTCATTGTGACTTTCCAGTAGTTATAGTCCCATATTTTGGGGGAAAAAAAAAACCATTTTATTCCTTGGATAAGTTTTAATAATGTCTGGATATGAATGGTTGAAAGGAGAACTGCTGCTTGCAAAGCTCGTTTGTTATCCCGTCATATCACGTCTTGTACTCCCTGCCCAAGCACATATGATTGTATTGACTCTCGTTGCATTGATTTCTTCTGGGGAGTCACAGGTGATAGAAAAAAGATTCATTTGCTTCGTAAAGATAATCTTTTTTGATGAGGGTGGTTTAGGCTTACGACCTTCTCACTTGGTCAATAAAGCCCTGGTTGCCAAACAAGTCTGGAGAATCATATCGTCATCTCATCCGTCTCTTCTTGCGATCACCTGGAAGGTAAAGTACATTGATCTTGACCAAGCTTCGGTCATCAAGAAGCCATGCAACTCGTCTTGGATATGGTCAGGAATAGCTAAGCATGCTAATATCATTGTTAATAACCTTAAATGGAAAGTGGGAAACGGATCTTCCATACCTCTCAGCGACCCTCTATGGTGGCCGATGTAATCGAGATCTTCCTCTTCTGCTTATCCTCAAATAGTGGCTGATCTCCTAATGCATGATTCTTTCAGTTGGAGTCTGATTCAATGGAATCATACATTGGTACCTTCCTTGTACCAACCTCATGTTGCTAATATTATTACTAACATTCCCCTTTCCTTTGTCAATATCCCTGATCAACTTTGATGGAAGGAATATACACGGTTAAAGATGGCTATTCTTTATGTCTGAAGCAACAACTCTGGTGTTCAAGATCCCTTTTGGAAATTCTTGTGGTCTATATCTCTACCCGTTAAATCTCTCTTGCTTGTTTGGAAACTCCTGCATAATGCTTTGCCATCTTGTGATATTCTCAAATAGCATCATCTCAATGTATCTGGGCTACGCTTATGGATATCATCAAGAGGAACCTATAGATCATTTGTTCTTTCTTTGCCCTTTTACCAGAGCAGTTTGGTTTGAATGCTTCCTCATCAAATTTGATAATATTAACATTCAGCACCTTCCTCCGTGGCTAAAAGATACCCTCTCCAATTTACATCAGGACAATCATGTGTATCTTATTAAGGGAATTATCATTATTATTAGCATTATTGGGAGGAAGAGAAACCTTTCCCTTCATGAGAAACATATATTGAACCTTTTAGATGTTCCCCAAGAGATCAAACATGCTATAAGAAACATGGCTTTTTCTCACAATCTGAAAAGTTCTTCTTCGGCTCCAACTATCCTTGATTGGATATCTAATCCTGCTACTGATTCTAACGGTTGGGCTATCATTTTACAAAAAGTCAAAACCAGAAGCAAAAGTACAATCCGTCGCTCTTGGATTAGTTTGCATGGCCAAGCTCTTCTCCACTTTCAATGGACCCGTAGACTTTGGGGGCAGATCATTCTTTCAATTATAAATGTCTGTGGGCTTCTCTCAGTTGGATTGTTAATTCTCTATTCTTCTCTTCGGGTAATCAATCTATACAGATAACGTCATCCATCAAGCAACTAGCACAGATTGGCAACTTCGCAAAAGGAGCAACCGACATGATCATTCAGGATATCGTTGTTTTTTGTAAATTATTTTCTAATTTAGATGTGGTAGTTGTTAATTCTCCTATTCGTTTTTTTCCCCCCCAATTTTACTTTTTGCTGCTCTTCTTCAGTCATGCATACGTAATGTTACATTTTTCTTATTAGCATCATTTGATCCTTTATTAAAACAAAAAAAAAACAAAAACATTTTTGTCCGAGGAGATCAGGGACTTGAAGAAGGGTGGTTGTCATTGATTTTGGAAACCCACATGCTTCTGCTTCATCCACCGCGTAACACCCTAGCTTTCAAACATAGCAGAATTCCTTAGAATAAAATACAAATATACATTGGCTAACCTTCATAACAGGGGGAAAAAAGGGGAAAAGAAATCACGTTGCAAACACAAACACGCTATCAAAAAATTTAGAAAAGAACATTTCTAGGTTTACCAGCTGTTCTTCATGACAGGAAAGGATTTCACTAACATGATCACCTATCATGGATATTAAAAATTGGCTTATCAGATTATGTATTATGATCAACTCATAAGAATCATTGCATGCAAAATCATGTTGGATAGGAATACTACTGTCAATCTAACATGGCTATTAAGAATTTCACGTGCTTAGTCAATCACAGATATAAACAAATAATCATAATTTAATAGCGGGGCCTCTGACCCCTACATCTAGCATCTAAATTCAATTAACTGCACTAATGAAAATAAATGGAAGTCTTTGCATCTGGTTCCACATAAATCTCAGTCAAAAGCAACACCTAAGGCGGCCTTCGACCAATTAACAACATGCACTCCATAACATAAAAGAAACATAATGATAATCCAAAGTTCAACAATATTTGCTGAGGCGAACAAAGTCTTTCACTGCGGTAAACACAAAAACAACTAAAAGTAATAAGAAATCATGCAACTGATCCATGTCCCTAATGTGGCAATATTACAATGAAATCAAAGCATAATGAATGGAGGAGGCGATGCTACTCTCCATAATAGCTTCTAAACCTCCTTCTTCAAAGCTCCAATTAAGAAATGAAAAAAAAAAAAAGGGAAAAAGAGTGAGACGAATGTTTCAGCCAAGGCCATTTGGAGATCCTAAACGCTAAAATGGTACAATAACCATCTTTTCACCAATCATGTTCTTCAAGCTATGTTGATTGATTTGCATTATATAAGTACCTCTAGAAATATCTTGCCGTCAATATAACATAGCAAATTCATAGAGAAACTTGTGCCATTCATTTCTGGATTTCGTCTCCATAAAAGTAAAGAATGGTGGAATATATAAAGGTAAAGACTTAATTTTCATTCGGAAATTAGATATTAAGCACTGCAGTTGATGTCTTGATGACGCATATTCAATTGAAACTCAAACCACATAGGGCTGTAATATCAATAAATGGTACTCACATGCTCCCATAATTCAGCTACTGTCTCTGTGCATTCAGCAAAAGCTCTTGATAAAACTGCAGCAGATGAAGAAGAATAATTAATCCTTTGATATTTCTTTTTTATATTCTATAAATCAATAAATTCGTGACGGATTGGTTTAATGCCCGTTAGTCTCTTGTAAATTTTCTCTTGTGTTGCTTTTTCAAAATAAAATATCATTTCATTATTTGTATATATAATTTAACATGTGTGCGCGCAATATATATGCAATTTTCTTTACAAAAAGAAATTTGTAGTTTTTTAAAAATATATAAAAAAGAATTTGTATGCATAAATCATTTACCATTTTACTAAAATATTAGATCCTGAACACGGCTTAGAGTTCAATGTTGGGGTCTTTGAGGTATCTTTGATTAAGTATATTAATAAACTAATTAATTATTCGCAAATTTTGAAAAATTAAACCATTTTATATTCCTTATATAAGTTTCAATAAATTTATTGCATATAATAACCTTATGGTTTTAATTAGGAATGAAAAAGAATTATATTCATATCATTTTTTTTTTTGCCAAATAATAGAAACAGACCGGACAAAAGCCCAAGCTAAAAAGAAGTATAGGGCACGACACCCACAACCAGCAAACGGCAACCGAAAAAAACTTCAAACCAAATAAAAAGGACACATGCAGATTTTTTGTTTTGATATTGAGACCACATGCATATTTATATGTCAAAAGACATACAAATTTGCTATTTCTTCATTTTCCATGCAGTTCTATAGAAGTGGGGAAATAAGACATATGCAGGTGATATCAAAATTTTCATACGCTATGCGTACTTTAATTAAAAATTCTAGAAATTTTAAAACGTTGTGAAGTATAAGGGCAACGATCCATATGAAATATTGCAAAAGTAAATTATTCACAGATATTATAATCTCATGATAAATATTTATATGCATGCAGTGCTTGGGTGACCAATAAGGAAGCATTGGCATTTGCAAAGTAAGAATAACTTTAAAGCCTTTAACTGATTCCGTTTACTTGGCAGAAATATTACCTTTCAAATTTTGATGAAAGAAGATGCTTGGTTGCTTCGTCTTCCCATTTAATTGATCCAAGAACTGATGAGCCTCTATTGTAAGGCCTTGTCGACTTTTCAATGCACTTTGAGAATTAAATGGGAGCTTCTTCAAACTGGGGCACCCTATTACTCCAATCTCCTTCAAACAAGGAAACTGTAGTGCCGTTCTACAAATGCTCCTTAAGTTTCCTAGAGACCCCAAAAAAAGAGAAGTGAGACTGCAAAATAGGTTACTTTTAACTCTCCTAGTGTAAGTAGCACCGAAATCTTCACTTATTACTTCCACCAATGAATCACAGTAGAATAATTGAAGGACTTGAAGGTTTGGAGCATGGGTAAGCCAATTCAAGCCAACCATATTATGACACCCCTAGAGCTTCAACGTGCGAAGGGTGATTATGTAATCATGTCGCCAAAATGAGCTCCTTGGAATATCCACAACTTCCGAATTCTTAACTAGTGATGTTTTGAGATGCTCCATCTTTCCAAGTGATGAGAACAAGTCACGGAGTGGTGAGCTTACTCCTTAATGGCTAACCCACACATGCGCCTTGGTAATTTTCAGGAGATCAGTATTTTTCCAATAGAGGATATGCTAGACAGATATGTGCATATCTTGAAGATGATCTAAGCTTTTTAACTCACCCAACAACACATTTTCATCAATCTCTCAAACTTTCGACAGTCTCATGCTAAAAGCTTGAAGAGATAACAAATTAGATATAACTTCCTTTGGGAATTCAAGCTCTTCTAGTTCGCCCAGCAACAAGAACCTCAGCTTCTTCAAATTCTTCAACTCCTCTGGCAATTTTCTTATGCCAGTACAGGATAGGTTAATGTGTTCAAGGGTTACGAAGTCCCCAGTTTCTGATGGTACATTTCTTATTCCATAATTAGATGACAAGTCTAGAACCCTAACAGTACTTGGAAGGACAAATACCTCAGCTGGAAAGACTTGTATCCTAGTATTCCTAATAAGCAGAGTAACGAGATTAGTAAAATGAGGTTTTTGTGAGAAGTTTGGACTCACTTCACCCGTGCCCCACATTGATAGCTTTTCTATTTCTTTCCACTTTGCATGATTGTATACTTCAAGGCCACTAGTCCCAAAACCATCTCCTGCAAAGAATTTTCACTTTTTCCCGTGATCACAAGCTACCCAGAGAGCCATATCTCTTATTACATCATGCATCTTAATTGTATTTTCTTTCACACCATTTTCCAATGAGCAAGCATCCTTTAGACTTGAAATTATATCTTCTCCTTTCTTACGAGCTTCATGTATATTATAATCAAATTCAGCCAAAAAACCTTTTGCTGTCCAAGGCAAAATAAGCTCTTGTTTTACTAGGAACATCCAGTATCCTAAAGTATTTTCTAGTGCATCTAACACCTTAAAGTATTTTTTCAAATGCGCACAACACCCTAAAGTATTTTTTAGTGCAATTTTACAGTTAGCAATTTATGGTGTTGGATATACCAAAAAATAGTTTACAATGCTGAATGCACCAAAAAACTTTTTCAAGGTATTGGATGTATCAAAATATAATTTAAAGTGCTGGACGCATCTGAAAAAATATTTCATGATATTAGATGCACCACAAAATATTTTAGGATAGTAAACGCAACTAAAAAAAATACTTAATAGTGCTGGATGCACTTTAACCTCTTTTTTCTCATTTTCTTTTCTTCATCCCATCTCCTCCGGACCAAAAAGTGAACGTTGAGATTTAATATCTCGTAAAATTATATTATAATATTTATAAAAATAAAAAATAAACTGTTAATTAACATTTGACCTTGACAATCTACAATTGCAGACTGCCTGAAAATTTAAAAAGAATTGTGGGCTTTATAAGATAGTAAATTTTAACCTTTCATTCTTCAATCAAATGGTGAGAATGGGATGACGAGGGCCAAAACAGTGAAAGGGGGATGAGGAGAGGTTCCAGTTCTCAATGGGTAAGGTTGCCAATCCCAAAATTTTTCGGTGGCTTGCTATTTTTTGTAAATAAATAATTTTATCATTAGCTTAGAGATAAAATAAGAACCATTCTAGTATTTTGCGGTCATGAAATGATTTCATATAACAGTGACTAGCAGAGTTTTAATAAGTTGGCATTGTTAACCCTGGCAGCTGAAAAATTTGTACTATTAATTTATACATGTATGCATATTAATTACTAAACCTGCATAATAGCATAAATCATATAGTTATTAATATAATGTGTATCAAATTAAATTTGATTATAAATTATTATCTCTGATCCTATTCATAAAAAACCTCAGCATGCATGTTTCATAATATAACATGCTTGATTTAAAGCATTAATTTTTTTTCATGAAGTATATCCCTAACTATTTATAAAACTTTTTAACTAGCTAAGAAAATCAAACTCTTCTAACTAATAACTTTTATTGGGTGTAATTTTAAAATTTTATAAGAAATAACTATTTTTTTTATTAATATAACATACAATAAATCAGTTAAGGACCGGAGGTAGTATATTGTTTGAGAATTAAAAGCACGCTAACTTGTTGCAATTAAGGAGAGGTAAAATTGGGAAAAAAAAAATTAATTACCACATCTTTGCCCTATGTTTAGAATCGAATAGCACTTTAAAACTTTGCCATATGATCAGGATTGAGGGAATAGTTCTTAGACAGCATTATTAAACTACTCCAATTCAATTAAGCATTGCATAGCATATTTATGGTTGAAGATTTTAAATTCAAATCTCTCATGCATCTAATAAAGTTTGGGTGTCAAAGAACAGAAGTTGAAATGTTTTGCATATATAACGGGAGCAATTATAGTAGCAAATGTTTTTTTAATATACAAATGAGTGAGTAAAAGAAAAGCCACATCAACCACTACTAGAAAATAGGCTTATAGTGTTGGTGATTAACGGTTGAAATTGAGGAAACTAAGATGGCAAGAGTGAAAAAAGAAAACCATTTTGATTCAAAAAGGAGATACTAATCATTGGAGTTAATGATATGTTCAAATGAAACTTGCCGTTGCAATCCATCGTAAAGTAAAAGAAAATATTTACTATAGTATGATACTTTTTATGTGCAAACAGTTTCAAAACCCAAAACAATAGTATTGTCATATCAATAAAGGGTAATTGAAAGGGTATATACAAACTCACGATATAGCAGCATGTACTACGGCTATTACTCACACCTTTATTTCCAGAAATTTTATCTTCAACATAGACACTCTGTTTTTGACCTGAAAAGAAAAAGTCTTGTACACCTCCTGCAAGATGATTTAGTGGGAAAAAATTAACAAGCGAAGGCTCCTGATAAGAAAAAGATATTGCAGCAGATGAACATGAGTAATTAATCTATAAATCGATAAATTTGTTACGGAATGGTTTAATGCATTAATCTGTTATAAATTTTCTCTGATGTGTTGCTTTACAAAATAAAATATTATTATATGATTTTTACATATAATTTAATGTGTGTGTAATTTTCTTGCCAACAAAAGAAATATGTAATTTTTTAAAATATAGACAAGAATTTGTATGCATAAATTATTTACTAAAATCATAGATCTTGAACACCGTTTATAATTCAATGTTCGATTTTTGAAGTATCTTTCATTAATTATGTTCAGACCCTTCGGTAAAAAAAAAAAAAAAATTATGTTCAGACTAAAGTATGCATTTAGTGGTGGGTCCAGAAGACACACTGATATTGGGTGGTCATTGGAGCCAAACTTTGCAAAGAAGGAAGCAAACATTTTGGTCCTTCAGTTGCAGGGCATGGTTCCTTCTTTTCTAATGAATACCTGCATGAACAACAATTTTGCATTTTTGTATTCTATTGAGGTTTGTTAGTTTTAGCTTGGTGCCGCCAATAGGCTTCCTTATGAATCATCTGGTTGTTGCCATGTTGGGTCACATTGGAAATTTAGCAACTTGACACCATTAGAGAAGGAGAAATGCTAATCCATAAGTGACTATGCCCATGTCACAATCACTACAAATACCTCTATCTGAATTCCTCTTGCTTTAAAATAAGCTGCAACTACTACTTATTGGGTACTTGTCTGAGTTTGTGTTGAAGTGATTTTAATTATTTTGGATTTAGTTCTGTTTTTGGTTATGAAAACAGAGGTGAACAGAGCATATCAACGTGTGTTTGTTTTCTTTGGATTGCCAAAACCTCCCTGCTTTTGGACTCATTCCCAAGCCTATATAGCATGAACCGTAAACAAACCCACAACTCTGAATATCAATCTATTACCAACTGAGCATCTTCCCACTCTTTCTTCTATAACTTCTTCACAACTTTTTCAAGCCAAACCTAAATCTCTGTGGCTCTGATTCGACATTCTTGAATACAAACAGCTTCAAACAACATTTATTATAATCCTTCGTGTCCAAAAGACAACAGGAAAATAAGGATGTGAACCGCTTTGTTTCAATTCATGCTATCCATTTCCTTCTTGCTACCATGATCACTGCCAACAAACATCCCAACGGCTTCTACTTCCTCGTGTATATCTATGAAGCTTCTCTCTTGTTCTTATTATCTTACTCTGGAAAACATTTGTGTACGATTTTTGCAACGGGAGAAAAAGCAACCAGCACAAGAGGAGGAGGAAAGGTTTCAAGAAAACATAAATGTCACAGCAGGAAACACAGTCATGGGGCTCCACATTCGTCCGTTTCTAAATCTTTTTCCAGTTACTCGTTCAAAAGTCTGATTTTTGCGTTCAGTTTCTGTATGGGTTTTTTGGCATAATACTACTACACAAATTCTTATCATAACCCATTTCTTTATCTCTATCAGAATTCCTTTTGGTCATGGCCTCTTATGTTGCGTTTTATGGTTCAATTTTGTTTTTGTCACTTGTACAGATCAGAAGCTTGGTCAGCAAAGTTACCCAGTCATCTTGCCAAGTAAGTCCAAGCCTTTTAGAAATATTAGGACTAACGATCCAAAGGGACAAACTCAAAAGAATCAAAAAGCACGTTCTAAAAATTTTACGGACTAAACCTAAAATAAAAAGAGACTATAAGCACACTAATGATTATACTAATCCAAAATTATACGAAAAATTATAAGCACACTAATGATTATATTAACCCAAAATCATAACATAAAACAAAAGACATAGCGTACAATCTTATGGCAATGTTTATGGGTAAACAGTAAAAGTACTCAAACCATAGTGCTTGAGAGGATACAGAACGATACAATCTGAGAGAGTATAGGAATATAGCAACACTGACTATAACCTTTATTCACTCATTTATTTCCAGAAATTTTATCTTCAATATATATACACAATATGTTATTCACCTGAAAAGGAAAATTCTTAGGCACCCACCTTCGAATGATAACCTTTCTTAGACGACATACTCTGATACTGGCCTGCATGAAAAGTTAGCAGGGGAAAAAAGTTTAATTAGTGAAGGCTCTTGATAATTAAAAAAAATAATATTGCAGCAGATGAACACAAGTAATTAGTCCTTTTATATTTCTTGTTATATTCTATAAATCAATAAATTTGTTAAGCAATAGTTTCATGCGTGTTAGTCACTAGTAAATTTTCTCATATGTGTTGCTTTTCAAAATAAAATTTATAATTTAACGTGTCTGTGTCTGTATATGTATATATGTATTTTAATTCAAAAAAGTATGAAGGCGACCTTTTTTTTTTTTTGGCCAACATATGAAGGTGATCTTTAAAGAGTAAAGACTTGCTTAATATACGGGTTTGAATAATGAAACTTACCATTGCAATCCATCGTAACATTGGAAAAAAAAACAATATATTTTTCTAATCCTAAATATAAAACCCATTTTATAATATAATTTATATTAAAAAATAGGTTATATACTTAAAATTGAAGGGAGTATCAATAAAAGGTACTTGAAAGGATACAATAAAAGGCACTCACCACCAACTGCTCGCACCCTGACGTGGAAACAATGCGGGGCTGCAAGCAAAGTTTGGCCCGGGAAAAAAAAATTGATCAGCGAAGGTCTTGATAGGGGGGGGGGGGGGAAAGGCAAAAAGAAAAGATACTGCAGCAGATGAGCACAAGTAATTGCCGCGGAATGGTTCAATGTCCGTCAGTCTCTTTTAAAATTTCTCTTACGTGTTGCTTTTCAAAATAAAATGTCATTATATTATTTTTATGTATTATTTAATATATGTGTATTGGTTAATTTTCTTATAAAAAAGTAGTTTTTTAAAAAAATATATGCAATAATTTGTATGCATTTACCATTTACTAAAATATTAGATCTTGGACACCGCTTAGAATTCAATGTTGGGTCTTTGAAGTATCTTTGATTAACTACATTAATAAACTATAGTTAATTATTCCTTGTATACGTTTTAATAAATTTATTGCATATAATAGCTTAACGGCTTTTAACTAGGCATGAAAAAAAATATTTATATCAGTTTTCGCCAAGTACTCATTAAGCTCCTTCATTAAATAATAGAAACAGATCATACAAAGGCCAAGCTAAAACAAAACAAAGGGTACAGAACCCACAACCGGCAGACAGCAACCCAAAAAAGCTTCACACCAAATAGTAGCAAAAAATTTTTATGTCAAAATATTTACAAATTTATTATTTCTCTTCATTTATAATTTTTGGTCCCTGAAGTCTATCCTCATTTTGTTTTGATCCTCAAATTTCAAATCATAGTCTTTTATCCTTCAATTTTTTTTATTTAAAATATTGATCCTATAATTCTATAAAAACTTAAATCATTTTGTTTTTTAAAGGAGTAAAACCTATAATTTGAAACTTAAAGGACCCAAATCAAAATAAATGAAGACAACATTATGGGACAAAAAAGTATATTAAACCTAAAAGAAAATATATATAAATAAAACGTACTTGAAAGGATGCATAACGTTACAATAAATACTCACTCTCTGAGCCGAACTCTAGTTCCCATAAGTGCTTGTTTAGCTACGCTCCGAAGCGATGGGTGCACGGAAAGTTTAGCCAGGGTTAAAAATCAAAAATGAATCAGCGAAGGCACTTGATATTAAAAAAGAAAAAGAAAAAAAAAAGATACTGCAGCAGATGAACGCAAATAATTAATCTTTTTATATTCTATAAATCAATAAATTTGTTACGGAATGGTTCAATTAATGCCTTCTCTTATGTGGTGCTTTTCAAAATAAAATATCATTATATTATTTTTTTATGTATAATTTAATATATATGTGTATGTGTAATTTTCTTACAAAAATGCAACTTTTTTTAAAAAAATATATACAAGAATTTGTATGCATATATCATTTACTAAAGTATTAGATCTTGAACACGGCTTAGAATTCAATGTTGGGTCTTTGAATTGTCTTTGATTAACTACATTAATACACTAGTTAATTATTCCTTGTATAAGTTTTAGTAAATTTATTGCATATAATAGCTTAATGGTTTTAATTAGGCATGAAAAAGAGTAATTTATATCAATTTTTGCCAAATACTCACCAGACTTCTTTTATTCAATAATAGAAACAGACCATACAAAAGCCCACACTAAAACAAAACAAAGGGCACAAAATCCACAACCAGCAGACAGTAACCGAAAAAAAAATTCAAACCAAATAATAAAGCACAAACAGGGGGAACAAAGATTTATATGTCAAAATATTTACAAATTTACTATTTCTCTTCATTTTCAGTTCTATATGGAACAGGACGCATGCAGGCAAGCATCACAATATCAAAATTTTCTTACATGCTATTTGTACTCTTTTGGTGAAATATGCTATGCGTACTTTAAATTAAAAATTCTACAAATTTTAAAACGCCATATTGGGAAAATAAGTTATTCACAGATATTATAATCTCATGATGAATATTTATGTGGATGCAGCGCTCGGGTCAATTAGAAAGTATATTGGACTTTGCATGGAAGTGAGAATAACTTTAAAGCTTTAAGTAACTGATTGCAATTAGTTGACAGAAATAATTACCCTTCGAAATTTTGATGAAAGAAGATCCTTGGTAGCTTCGTCTTCCCACTCCAATTGATCCAACAACTCTTCAGCATATCCTATAAAGCGTTGTAGATTTTTCAATGTATTTTGAGAAAATGGGAGCTTCTTCAAATTGCCGCAGTGAAATACTTCAATCTCCTTCAAACAAGGAAACTCTAATGCTGTTCTACAAATGCTCCTTAAGTTCCTCAGATATCTCAATCGAAGATAACCGAGACTGCAAAATAGATTACTTTTCTGTATCTCAGTGCCAAAATCCTCGCTACTTATAACTTCCACCAATGAATCACAATAGGCTAATGTAAGGAATTCAAGGTTTGGAGCATGTAGAAGCCAGTTCAAGTCACGCATATTATGAAACCCAATGAGAACCAGCTTGCGAAGGGTTATATAATCATGTCCGCCTAAATAAGCTCCTCGGAGTCTCCGCAACCTCAGAAGCATCAACTTTTAATGTTTCAAGATGCTTCATATTTCCAAGTGATGAGAACAAGTCGCGAAGTGATGAGTGTACTCTTGTAACAAATAGCTCACACATGCATCTTTGCAATTTTGGGGAGTTCAGTATTTTTTCGACAGAGGAGGTGCTGAAGACAGAAATGCGTATATCTCGAAGACGATCTAAGCCTTCTAGCTCATTCAACAACACATTTTCATCAATCCCTCCAAGTTTTGACCGTCTCGTGCTAAAAGCTTGAAGGGATAACAAACCGGATATAACTTTCTCTGGGAATTCAAGCACGTGCATTCTGTCCAGCAACAAGACCTTCAGCTTCTTCAAATTCTTCAACTCCTCTGGCAATTTTCTTATGCGAGTATTGGATAGGTTCATGTGTTCCAGGTTTACAAAGTCCCCTATTTCTGATGGTACATCTCTTATTCCATAATTAGAAGAAAAGTCCAGAACTTTGACAGTACTTGGAAGGACAAATGCCTCAGTTGGAAAGGCCTGTATCCAAGTATTCCTAATAAGTAGAGTCACGAGATTAGGACAATGGGGTTTTTGTGGGAAGTTTGTGCTCACATCACCCCCGCCCAACAGTACAAAGAGCAAGTGGCAAGCCTTTACATTCTTCCACCACTTGCTTTGCAAGAGACGATATATTAGGTTGTTCAAGAGTAGCATCGCCCACTTTCTCCTTGAACAAATCATATGCTTTATCTGGTGGGAGACAATTTACTTTGATGCTTCCATCTGCATCCGCACCCATCCAACCGCATACCTCTTCTAACCGAGTTGTAAATATTATCTTACATTCATGATTATTAGGGGAAGGAACCCCCAATTTTAACAGGTCAATCCTTTCCCACACATCATCTAATAACAACACAAATTCCTTGTTTTTTAAGATATTCCATAACACAACAGCTCTTTCATCCACCGTCTTATTATTCCATTCATCATCTGTGACATTCAATTTCTTCCTAATGGCAACTTGAATTTTTCCTTCATCTGCATCTTTAGACACCACAACCCAAATGACTACATTGTTTGCTTTCTTTGAAAGGAAATCGTTGTTGAATTTCCTGAGCAGACTTGTTTTGCCTACCCCTCCCATTCCCCGCAAACCAATGATGCCTCTCGGATTGTTCTCAAAGCATGAACATAGCTTCTCAAATGTTGATTCTACCCCTACAAGCTTAGCCACAGGAAGTTCATAGAACATATAACGGGAAATCTTTTCTGCTACAACATCAAAATGGCCTTCGCTTGTAAGATCATCAACGTCACTCAGCTTTTGGTCAACCATTTTTTGTAGCTTGTAGATAGCCCGGCAATTCTTGGGACAATGACCTCCGAAAAATTTGGCTTGTATTTCTCGACGACCTTGCTTCACAATGTCTTCGACTTCCTTTCGTAGCTCTTCTTCTCTGCGCATCCAACCCCTTGCCCGATTCAAAACCGTCAGCCTTGGGTCCTGCTCTGCTGCTTCGACCTTCATCTTGACATCATGATACATATCGTCGAGTTGCTTTGAAGCACTTTCCAAAGAGTTGAGCTTTTCTCCAAGATTGCGTATTGAATCTGCCCATTTGGCACAATAACCACAGAAACAAGTTAGGATGTCAATAACTAGAGGAATAAATTCGGACATGGTTTGCTTAGGGTGCACCAAAGAAGTGAAGATAAAAATCGAGAAGGAGAAGACAGAAATGCAGTGAATGACAGATAGCAATGTTTGGCTATCAGTCAGAGAAAGCTTTAAGGACGATATTTAAAGTGGATGACCCAACCTGCAGCTATTGAAAAATTACGGTAAACAATTTTTAATAATTTAAATTAATTAGACGGTCTATGATGCAATTAAGTTTCACCATCAACGGTCTAAAACTGCGTTCTTTGTTTTATTTTAATTTTATTTAAATTGATGGTTATCCTTCCCTCTAAGAGAAAATAATATCTCTGTTGTAAATATTATGTTGTGTGGATGTTCATAACTCCTTAGCCCCTTGGGATTCCTTCTCATGGTTCATGACATTATACCTTATAACTCCCAAATTGAAGGGTTTCAAGTATTGATTTCCTATAACCTCCAATTGTACAATTATGTTGCTTAATTCCTTTCTTTATGTACTTGTAACTCTTTAGGATAGTCTTCAATATTGGGGTCCTATAAATAAGAGATGATGTACACATATTTGAAACAATGAAGTGAATGAGAACTCCCCCTTAATTTCTCCTCCAATTTCCTCTTATTTTTTCCATCTCCCCATCTCAATCTTTGTACCTTTCTCATTTTTCATAACAATCTCTATATATGCTAATATTTTCATTTATTGAGTGAAAACCACTTTTGGGAATTTGTATCGGTAAAATCCCTTAAGAATTTTTTACTCGACAAGATTTTTTGTAGTATATGTTGGCGTTTGATTTTCCTTTTGTTCGTCTATATTATGTAATAAAGAAGATATTTTATATTTTAAAATAAATGAATAGACAATCTAATCTTTGTTCTTTCTATGCATGCTTAGAGAAAATTAAAGTAAAGGAGACAGAAAAGTAAAGTTGGGAAAAACACAGAGAATAAATTGCATTTTACCCGACTTTACCATGAAGAGAAAAATAGAAAGGACGAAAAAAAAAAGGACGGAAAATGGAACCTACAAACCGCAAGGCCTCTGCAAAAGAACTCGTAACCTTTTCAAAGGTGAGGACCCCTAACTTTTTCTCTCGTGTCCACAAGGCTAAGCATTTTTTGGAGCCTTTATAGGGACAGGTGCCACCAGACCAGACCTACTACCCTTATAAACCACTACTGATTTTACGCTTATCTTCAGCAGTCCTTTCAATCTCAACAACGTGATGATGAAATCGACCTCCTTCCTCAATCCTCATCTTAGTCTCCCCAAAAAAAAAAAAAACCATTTCTTTTATATTTCATGAAACAAGCATATTTTTTTCCCCAATATTTAGATTGCACAGTGTAAACTTACTTGAAGTAAATCTTTATACACACATAATCTCTCACTCAATATTTGGAACATCGGTCAACTAATTTGCAATAGCACGAAATCTTAAAATTAAAAGAAAAGTGACGTTAATTTTTTCTCCCCCCTTTGCAATTTGGGATTAAACTTTTATGTTCACTGTTGGTTCTCTCTACTCTCTTCTTGGGTGGAATCTATTTGTTTCCTTGTTATTGCAGTTTAAGGTGACTAGGTTTGGACACTCTGGAGTAATCCGAATTTCTGTCGGAATTGCATGGCTACTTTTAAAAATTTGCTTCTCATATCTATTTCATGTCCTTTATTCCTGTTGTCCTGTTGTTCATTTCAACTATTATTATGCTTGCCTACCTAATGCTTTATTTGGCTCACCAGAGTTCAGGAGAAGGGAGGAGAGCAATCTTAACAATCCCTTGTTTGAAATATAATGATTGGAAAGAAAGGAGGGAATGTTAATGATACCTGCTTAGGAGAGAACCCGAGGGGAGCTAATAAAACAACTAACTATTTTAACCTAATAAAATCTAAATCAATATTTCTCGATTTTCTATTTTATTAGTTTATAAATGTGTATAATGCAATTTCTCAATTTTGACTTTCCATAATAAAAATTCTTCATTATTTATAATACCGTAAAGTGTTTTTTTAGTAGCACATAATATCTTAAATTAATTGTTACTGCATCCAATACCCTAAAATATTTTTTAAAAAGCTGAGTGCAAATGAAAAATCTTTTAAGAAGCTGGATGCATAAAAATTACTGTAGAATCCTAGATGTCATTAAAAAAAATAATTTAAGATGTTGGATACACATAAAAATTACTTTTTAAAATTTGCTTTGTTATGCTTGCTTACCTAACGCTTTATTCGACTCAACTAATTTGCAAAAGAACGAAATCTTAAAATTATATGCTTTATTTGTCGGGTAGCAATGTTTGGCTATCAGTTGGAACTATTGAAAAATTATGGTAAGCAATTTTTAATAATTTAAATTAATTAGACGGTCTATGATGCAATTAAGTTTCTCCATCAACGGTCTAAAACTGCGTTCCTTGTTTTATTTTAATTTTATTTAAATTGATGGTTATCCTTCCTGGAGCCGGAAAAACGGGCCGAGCCCGTCGGGCCGGCCCTTTTAGGCCCTGAAATTATGAGGGCCGGGCTTGATATTTTTCTCTTAAAATGAAACATAAGCCCTGGAGGGCCGAGGGCTTAAAAGGGCCGGCCCTGGAGGGCCACGGGCCGGCCCTTTTAAGCCCTTTTATATTTTTTTTATTTTTAAAATTTTTTTATATAATATTAATGTTATTAATTTTTTACATTGTTAATAATATTTCAAATATTTAGTTATTATTATCATTTTAAAAGTAAATTTAGTTTTCGATAATAATTTATCCAATTAAATTTTTAAAAAATGGGTTAATTTGGACTTTAATAATGATTTGATTTATATTATATGCGTTGATATTTTTAAACTATATATATATTTGATAATAGAATATTTTTATACTTATATAATTTGTGATTCTATAATTTGAATTAGAAATTCATGAGTTTTAACAGCAATGTTTCTCACATTAAAGTAAAAAAATAGTTAGATTGCAAAATTTAAAAATAAAATTCTTATAAAGAAGAAAAATTTGATATTTTTGTTACGAAAGAAAAGTATACTTATGAAGAAAAGTAATTAATTATAGTGATGATGAAGTTTCAAAAGATTAATAATAGTGTTTATTTATTGCACAATTGCATTATAGATAAAACTTTTAGATGTTGTTATCTTGTTAATGAATGTTTTAGATGTTGATGAATATTTATATATGATGATATTTTATATGTGACTTAATTTTATTCATATTTATGTCTTTTATTAATAATTTCATTGATTTATTTTTATAAAAAATATGATAAATATAAAAAATAGTATTTTTTCATAAACGGACTAAAAGCCCGCGGGCCGGCCCTGGCCCTGTAGCTTAAGGGCTGGGCCTAGCAAATTGGGGTATTTTTAAAATTCCAGCCTTGGAGGGCCGGCCTTTTTAAGCCCGCCAGCCCTGAAGGGCCGGCCCTGATTCCCGGCTCTAATCCCTAGAAAATAATTACTCTATATATGCTAATATTTTAATTTATCGAGTGAAAACCAATTCTGGGAAGTTGTATCGGTAAAATCCCAAAAGAAGTTTTCACTCGACAGGACTTCTTGTTAGTGTATGTGTTGGCATTTGATTTTCCTTTTGTATGTCTATACGACAAAGAAGATATTTTATATTTTAAAATACATTAATAGACAATTTAATCTTTGTTCTTTTCATGCATGCTTGAAGAAAATTATAAGATAAATTTCATTGGAGGGCTTTGATTTTTTTATAAAATAACATTTATTTTTTTTTAAACATTTAATAACTTTTTTTCAATTTTACCCCATATATTTTCTTTTTTTTTTACTGTTTAGTTCATTTACATCCTGTCTGGTACGCTGGAATTGAGGGGGCAGAAATAGAAATAAAAATGAAATCCGTGCCTCTTGCATGTTTGGTACACCAAAACACCATGGAATTGGCTTCCACATAGAAGCCAAGCGGATGGAATTGGCTTCCATCCTACAACCCAAATATTTGCATTTCCATGTTGCACATTTCATTTTTGCCCTCCTTTCATGATTGACACACAGGCTTCACACCCTAAACCCACCGCCGGCAATCTTCTCACCCACCCGTAGATCTTGCCACTACCTATTCTTCAGATCATAGTTGTTAAAGGTGTTAGCTATCGAAGAGATCTGATAAGTCGAAGAGAGGAAGAGGGGTCGAGAATGGCTTCTCCTTTGTCTACCTGGGTTTCGATTCCAGATCTGAAAATTGAGGACGACGACAGCTTCAATCTAAACCCATGATTTCATCTCCAAATTGAAGGGTTCCTTAGTTTTGCCATTTCTTTTGGCTTATGCTTCATTTGCTTCAGTGCATTTAGCTGAAGCTTGATGGCATTTTTTGGCATCTGAGAAGACATTTTTGCTTTTGCATCTCGGTTTTTTATTTTCTTTTGATGGTCATTGATTTTTGTAGATCAGTCATGGTGTGTTGATTATGGATTATTGATAATGCTGGGTAGAGATTGTTTCTGGTTGGTTGAAGCATGGCCATTGTTCTCGGTTTGTTGAAGCATGGCCTACTATTCTGCAGCGTGATGGTTCACGGAGGAGGTTGGGGATGAAGAAGGGGGATTTTCCTTTTTTATTTTTTAATTAAAGGGTATTTAAGTCTTTTCAAACAAAAGTTAAGTCTAATTCCACCGTCATACCAAACATATTTTTAAACCCCATTTCCATGTCTATTTCCATTTCCATATCCATATCTATTTCTATTTCTATTTCTATTTCCATCAAAATCAAGTCCTTATTGCATTTTATATGTATTCTTTTTATTAATAAGGATATATTTTAAAATATATATATATATACTTTATATATTTATTGTTTTAAACTGATTTTAATTAATTTAGATAAAAATTTATCTTATATTTTGAATATATGAAACCCACAAACTGCTAGGCCTCTGCCAAAATAACCCGTAATTTGATGAGTACCAAATTTTCTAGAATACACAGACGACAAAGAAATTGGATGTGATTTAAATAATTTTTCAAAGGTGTGGACCCCTAACTTATTCTCTTGTACCCACAAAGCTGAGCATTTTTTGGAGCCTTTATAGGGGCAGGTGCCACCGGACTTGTTACCATTATAAGCCACCATTGATTTCATGCTTATCTTTAGTAGACTTTTCAATATCAATAATGTGATAATGAAATGGACCTCAGTGCTCACCTTAGTTAAGAAGAAAAATTCTTTTATACTTTGTGAAACCGGTTTTTTTTTTTTTCAAGTATTTACATTAGACGGCATAAAATTACTTGAAATAAACTAATCTTTATACGAACATATACTTCAACGTGTAAGTTGCTAGATACTAGCTGTTATTAAAAAAATATTTTACTATGATGAGTGCACAAAAGATTATTTTAATTGTTGAAAAATAATTTAGATTGTTGAATGTTATCTTGAAAAAACTCAAGTATTTTACGCAAAAAAAGGTATAGTTTCGAGTAGAAGAGGGACATCACACAATAACAAAACAGCTTGTTACTGATAAAAAATTATCCTGTCGCTATGTTCCGTCACTGTTCACTTATGAAGTTATAATCCTCAAGAAATAAGGCACAATACAAAAAACATGATTTATAGGTATCATCCAGCAGTTTCTTATAACTAAATCACTACCCAAAAAAAAACCGAATTAGTAATGAAATTTAGTGACAAAATTTTCGTCACTAATCAAAATTAACAACTGATTAGTAACGGAATTTTTGTATCACTAATTCCACCGTCACTAAATAATTAGTGATGGAATTCAAAATTCCGTCGCTAATTAACACCATATTAGTGACAGAAATTAGTGATGAAAAATCCTTTGCTAATTAGTGACGAATATCCCAGAAAAATTTTGTCATAAAATAGTGACGAATTTGTGATGGTCACTAATCCATGTCTAAATATGTTTATTTTGTAAATTTAAAATACTACTTGGCAACTATTGATTGCCGCCACGTGTCATATTTGTGACTGTCACCTCTTCTCTCTCTCATGTTATCATGTCATCCTCTCATCCATATTATTGTCACGTGTCATCAACTTTAATTTTGAAAAATTACTGAAAACAGTCTTTGATAATTTGAACTACTCAGATGTTGTATAAAACAGTGTTCCTTGTTTTCCTTTAATTTTATTTAAATTGATGGGTATCCTTCCTTGTAAGAGAAAACAATATTTCTATATGCTAATATTTTAATTTATTGAGTGAAAAACCACTTCGTGGAATTTGTATTGATCCCTTAAAAATGTGTTACTCAACAAGATTATACTAAGTTATTTCCATTAAAATCTCGATATCCTTCTTGAAATCTGTGATGTCTCGTAGCTGGTACTACGAGCATTTTGAATAGGTTTAGATTTTTGTAGCATACGTTGGCATTTAATTTTCCTTTTGTTTATTTATATTATGTAATAAAGAGATAATTTATATTTTAAAACAAGACGGAAATAAATGGAAAACACAACGAAACTGCATGTGACTTGAATAATTTTTCCAAGGTGTGGGCCCCGCTTTTGATTTTATGCTTATCTTCAGTAGACTTCTCAATCTCAATGATGTGATGACGACATGGACTTCCTTGCTCACCTTAGTTTTTTTTTTTTTTGGGGGGGGGGGGAATCTTTAATACCTTGTGAAACCAGTTTTTTTCCCCCAAATATTTACATTACTCGGCGCAAAATTACCTGAAATTAACTAATTTTTATACAAACATAGTCTCTCATTCAAACTATATATACTCCTGTATGGGGAACATCGATCGACTAATTTGCACGAGCAAGAGTTTTTAAATTATAAGTAACGTTACATTTTTTTCTGTTTTGAGAGGTGGATTTTACATTGATTAAACATATATATTTTCAGAATTATAATGCATACGATTATTAAATACTATGTACAAATTTAGTTGACTATATATATCCTCTTGGAATTTATTTACAGGAAAATGACTTAAGAAATAGAAATCTGAATGTAATTTGACCTAGGGATAACATTTTACTGAAAATCGGATTCATCATTCAATCGGTCGAGGCAATAGTGCAATTACAACTGGACCTGCCATAATTAAAATAATATGATTAAATATAAATATATAAAAATGTTCACAATTAATCTTATTTTATAATAAAAATAATATTTAAATAAAAAGACATCAATTCTCGCCCAGTCGAGCTCCTCTAGGTTCTTGCGCGGCCCTTCAATCCATCGTGCCGTAAATCTTCCATGAAAATATCAGTCTTTCAAGGTAATTTACTGATTCGCATGGCAGCTACCTGATTTGGGTCCTTATTTGTGCGTTCGGGCTTTGTTAATGATACCTGCTTAGAAGAGAATCAGAGGGAGCTGATAAAAAATTACTTATTTTAACCTAATAAAATTTAAATGGAAGTTTCTCAATTTTCTATCTTATTAGTTCATAAATATGTGTAATGCAATTTATACACTTTGGCTTACCATAATAAAAATTACTCATTATTCATAAGCCTGTAAAATATTTTTTCAGTAACATACAATGTATTAAATTAGTTGTTAGTATATTTAATATCCTAAAATATTTTTTTAAGCAATGTGCATCCTAAACTTAGATATCAAGCGCAAGTGAAAAATCTTTCAGAAATTTGGATGCATAAAAAAGTTTCTTTAGAATATTGAATGTTACTCAAAAAATAATTTAGGAAAAATTACATACAGGTCTTAAGGAATAGAATGTATTCATCCAAGGTCCCTGAAAATCGTTGAATTGTTCTTAGATCTCTTGGAACTTGAGGGCAAAATATTACAATTATAAAAAGACTATTTTGGCTTCATAGATTGAAAAAGAAACAGATACGGAAATGGGGATCACTTTGTGCATCTTTTGCCGCTGCATGGGAGAGGGAAGATTAACAAAGAGGGAAAGGAACTCTACAACCATTTTCATCATCTGTATTATTTCAGGCAAACTATCTCATTGGAGTACTAAATTTGTGCAGGTTTACTTCATTTTCAAAACTCAATGAACATGAATTTACCAAAAGAAGCATGTGTCACAATTACAAGTGGAACCCAAATTTACATAGTGCAAATCAAATTGACAAAATTATTTTCTTTTTCAGAAAACTCAAGGAGACCACTAAAAAGAAGAAAACTACAGTCACCATCTACTATTCCTATTACTTGCAGAAAATGCATAAAGAAAATCAAGGAATTAAGCAAAATTTCCATCGTCCAAAATCAGAACTCATCACGGAAGCGAGACGGAAAAACTTCATCGAATTTGGGCAGCAGAGACAAATCTTTACTTTCCCACGGGCATAGAAGCTTGGAATAACTTGAAGAGTAGGTGAGAGAAGAAGAAAATGACTTTGAGCTCAAGGCTATCATAGGACACTAGACGAAGGTTAATCGGAGAGAGGAAAATACTCTGACCTCAACATCTATCATCTAAATTCAATTAACCGTACTAATGAAGATAAATTGAAGCCTCTGAATGTGGTTCCACTTAAATCTCAGTCAAAAACAGCACCTAAGGCGACCTTTGACCAATTGATAACATGCACTCCATGACATAAAAGAAACATAACGATAATTCAAAGTTCAACATCATTTGCCGCGGCGAGCAAAGTCTTTCATTGCGGTAAACACAAAAACAACTAAAATTAATAACAAGTCATGCAATTGATCCATGTCCCTAATGTGGCAATATTACAAGGAAATCAAAGCATTGGAGGCGATGCTACTCTCCATAATAGCTTCTAAACCTTCGGAGCCTTCCTTACCGGTTCTTCTTCGAAGCTCCAAGTACTGGAAAAAAAAAGAAGGAAAAGAGCGAGACAAATGTTTCAGTCAAAGCCGTTTGGAGATCCTAAACGCTAAAATGGTACAATAACCATCTTTTCATCAATCATATACTTCAAGCTATGTTCATTGATTTGGTCTGCAAATATCTTGCTGTCAATAGAACATCGCAAATTCATACAGAAACTTGTGCCCTTCATAAAAGTAAAGAATGGTGGAATATATAAAGACTAGGGTGTGTTTGGATAGAGACCAAACCATGGTTTCAGAAGTGTTTTTACGGATTACGAAGTAAATATGTGGAGGAGATTATTTCGTTTTGCGGAAAAGTGCTTCTAAAACCATGGTTTTGAAATACGCAAACAGGCCCTTAATTTTCATCCGAAAATTAGATATTAATCATTGCAGTTAATGTCTTGATGATGCATATTCAATTGAAACTCAAACCACATAGCGCTGTAATATCAATAAATGGTACTCATTTGTCCGCATATTTGAGACTTTGCATCCCTGCATGCAAAGTTTAGCCGGGGGAAAAAAAAAATCAGCGAAGGTTCTTGGTAAAAAAAGAACATTACTGCAGCAGATGAAGAAGAATAGTTATTACTTTGATATTTCTTTTTTATATTTTATAAGTCAATAAATTTGTTACGGATTGGTTTAATGCCCGTTATTCTCTTATAAATTTTCTCTTGTGCATTGCTTTTCAAAATAAAATATCATTACATTATTTTTATATACCACTTCTAGTTCTAATTATAAAACTTCATTTGCAGACTATAAATGAGGTCTTATAATTAAGACCGGAAGTAGTATAATTTAACGTGTGTGCAATATATATGCAATTTTCTTACCAAAAAAGAAATATGTAGTTTTTTAAAAATATATAAAAAAGAATTTGTGCATATATCATTTACCATTTTACTAAAATATCTCTTGAACACGGCTTAGAATTCAATGCCGGGTCTTTGAAGGATCTCTGATTAATTCTATTAATAAACTAATTAATTATTCACAAATTTTGAAAAATTAAACCATTTTATATTCCTTATATAAGTTTCAATAAATTTATTGCATATAATAGCTTTATGGTTTTAATTGGGAATGAAAAAAAGAATTATATTCACATTTTTTTTGGTCCAAATACCCATTAAACATTTTTACTTAAATAATACAAATAGACTAGAAAAAGGCCCAAGCTAAAGGGCCTGTTTGGTTTGAGGGGAGGGGAGGGGAGGGGAGGGGGGGAGGGGTAGGTAGGGAAAGGGAGGGGAGATTTCATCGTCACCTTGTTTGGTTTGATTAAAAAGGAGGGGAGGGGAGGGATAGTAATAATCAATTTATCATTTTACCCTTACATATTAGTTTATGTTTTTTATTGATATATTATATAAATTAATTTACATCTTAATTTAAATCATATAATTTAATAAAAATTCAGTATTATCATGTTAATATGTGCATTAAAAAATTAGTACGGTAATTTTTTATTCTAATTAATACAATAATATTTTAAAATAATCAAATTAACAAATTTTATATACTCTAAGAAAAATGAAATTTTATTCTCTTTAGGTTATCTTTTTTTTCCAACTTTAAAATATATTTAATAAATAATATATTTATAAAAACAATTAATTTTATAATATTATAATTTTTTATTTAAATAATTTTTTATTATAATAATATATATATTTTTATTTTTTTATTTAAAATAATATATTTTTTTATTTGAAATAAATATTATAATAATATAATTTATGGGTAGAAGTGAAATATTGAAAAAACTACAAGAGCATAATAGTCCAAAATTTGACTCCCCTCCAAAATCCCCCAATTTGGAGGGGAGCCAAAATGGGAGAAGGGGGGGAAGGGGAGGGGACATTTTAACTCCCCTTCCCTCCAAAATTTTTAACCAATGAGGGAGGGCTCATTTTCCCTCCCCTCCCCTCCAACCAAACACACTTTTTGGGCACGAAACCCAAAAAATTTTAAACCAGATAAAAGCAATCTATTTTTTTTTTTGGCAGATTTATATGTCAAAAGACATATAAATTTGTCATTTCTCTTCATTTTCCCTGCAGTTCTATGGAAGTGTGGAAACAAGACGTATGCAGGAAACTGTGACAATATCAAAATTTTCATATGTTATTTGTACTTTTTTTGGTTGAAATATGCTGTGCGTACTTTAATTAAAATTCTAGAAATTTTAAAATGTCGTGAAATTCAGTGCAACAATCCATATGAAATAGTGGGAAAATAAATTATTCACAGACATTATAATCTTATGATAAATATTTATATTCATGTAGTGCTTTGGTGACCAATAAGAAAGCATTAGCATTTGCAAAGTAAGAATAACTTTACTCTAAAGCCTTTAAACGATTCCGTTTACTTGGCAGAAATATTACCTTTCAAATTTTGATGAAAGAAGATGCTTGGTTGCTTTGTCTTCCCATTTCAATTGATCCAACAACTGATCAGGATATACTATAAAGCGTTGTAGGCTTTTCAATGCACTTTGAGAATTAAATGGGAGCCTCTTCAAACTGGGGCACTTTGTCACTCGAATCTCCTTCAAACAAGAAAACTGTAATGCCATTCTACAAATGCTCCTTCAGTTGCTCAGATATATCAAATGAAGATAAGTGAGACTAGACAATAGATTGCTTTTCACTCTCTCAATGTCAGCAGTCCCAAAATCTGCACTCACAACTTCAACCAGTGAACCACAATCGGCTATTTGAAGGACTTTAAGGTTTGGTGCGCGTATAAGCCAATTCAAGTCATTACCGCAACCATCGAGAACCAACTTGCGGAGGATGACTATATATTCGTGTCCTTGAAATGAGTTTGTCGGAATATCCGCAGCTTCGGAATCATAAACCCGTAATGTTCCGAGATGCTCCATCTTTCCAAGTGATGAGAAGAAGTCATGGAGTGGTGAGCTTACTCCTTCAACAAATAACTCACACATGCACCTTTCCAATTTTGAGGAGATCAGTATTCTTCCAATAGAGGATATGCTAAAGACAGATATGCGCATATCTTGAAGATGATCTAAGCCTTCTAGCTCATCCAACAACACATTTTCATCAATCCCTCGAACCGGTGACTGTGTCGTGCTAAAAGCTCGAAGGGATAACAAACAAGATATAACTTCCTTTGGGAATTCAAGCTTTCTTAGTCCGTTTAGTAATAAGAACCTCAGCTTCTTCAAATTCTTCAACTCCTCTGGCAATTTTCTTATACAAGTATATGATAGGTTCATGTGTTTGAGGTTTACAAAGTCCCTAATTTCTGATGGTAGATCTCTTATTTTGTAATTTGATGACAAGTCTAGTACTCTAATAATCCTTGGGAGAACAAATACCTCGGTTGGAAAGACTTGTATCCTAGTATTCCTAATAAGCAGAGGAACCAGATTAGGACAATGAGGGTTTTGTGAGAAGTTTGTACTCACTTCAACTCTCCTCCCCACATTGACAGCTTTTCTACCTCTTTCCAGTTTGCATGATTGTATACTTCAAGGCCAATAGTCCCAAAACCATCTCCTACAAAGAATTTTGTCTTTTTCATGTAATCACAAGCTACCCAGAGAGCCATGTCTCTTAGGACATCATACGTTTTAAATGTATCTTCTTCCACACCATTTTCCAATAAGCAAGTGTTCTTTAGACTCGAAATTATATCTTCTCCTTGCTTACATGCTTCATGTATGTCATAATCAAATTCAGCCAAAAAAACCTTCTGCTATCCAGAGCAAAATAAGCTTTTGTTTTTCGAAGTTATAATCCTCAGGAAATAAGGCACAATACGAAAAACATGATTTGTAGATATCATCTGGCAATCTATCATAACTAAACTCAAGCAAGTAATAGACATCTTCAACAATACCTTGGACCTTTGATGGATAACTCCTCAAAATTTCTATAGCATGCTTCCATTCATTGGGAGTTACCTTGTTAGCCATTGCACATCCAATGGTATAAAGAGCAAGTGGCAGGCCTCGACGCTCTTCTACTACTAGTTTTGCAAGAGGCAATATATGAAAGTTTTCAAGAGTAGTTTTACCCACTTTCTCCTTGAACAAGTCAAATGCTTTATCTAACGTGAGACAATTTACTTTTATGCTTTTCCACGCAACCATTTGACCAGATATCTCTTTTGACCGAGTTGTGAATATTATCTTGCATTCATGATTATTAGGAGAATGAACCCCTAATTTCAACAGGTCAATCTTTTCCCACACATCATCTACTAATAACGCAAATTTCTTATTCTTTAAGATATTATAAAACAAACGAGCCCTGTCATCAACTGTCTTATTATTCCAAGCGTCATCTCCGATGCGCAATTTCTTCCTAATATCTTCTTGTATTTTCCCTGGGTCTACATCTTTAGATGCCTCAATCTGGATGACTACATATTGTGGTATTGTTGAGAGGAAATCATTGTTGAACTTCTTAAGCAGTGTTGTTTGCCTACCCCTCCCATCCCATACAAACCAATGACGCGCACCAGACTGTTCTCAAAGCATGAACGTAGCTCCTCAAATGTTGATTCTACACCCACAGCCCTATCCACGGGAACTTCGTCAAACTGATCACGAACAAACTTTTCTGCTACAACATCAAAATGCCCATTGCTTATAAGATCATTAACATCACTCAACTTCTGGGTAACGTCCTCGTGTAGCTTGTAGCTAGCCCAACAATTCTTGGGACAACAACCTCCAAAGCACTTGGCTTGCATTTCTTCATCACCTTGCTGCAGGATGGCCGGACTTCATTTTGTAGGTCTTCAACTTTGCCCATCCAATCCCTTACCTCATTCAAAACCATCAGCTCTGGGTCTGGATCCTGCTGTGCCGTTTCGACCCTCATCTTGACATCAAGGTACCTGCTATTGAGTTGACTTGAAGCATTTCTCAAATAGTTGAGGTTGTCTCCTAGCTGGCGTATTGAATCGATCCATTTGGAACGGTAACCACACAAACAAGTTAGGATGTCGATTACAAGAGTAATAAGGTCCGCCGTGGTTTGGTTTGGGTGCACCAAAGAAGTGAAGATAGATATTAGTATTTTAATTTATTGAGTGAAAACCACTTCGTGGAATTTGTATTGATGAAATCCCTTAAAAATATTTGAATCGACAAGATTTTACTGGGTGTTTTTTTTTTTTGGTCGAGATTTTACTCTATCATTTCCATAAAAATCTCGTCATATCGTTCATGAAATCTGTAATGCCTTGTAGCTGATACTACTAGCATTTTGAATAGGTTTAGATTTTTGTAGCATATGTTGGCATTTAATTTTCCTTTGTTTCTGTATATTATGTAATAAAGATATTTTATATTTTAAAATAAATTAATAGGCAACTTAACCTTTGTTCTTTCCATGCATGGTTGGAGAAAAAAGTGGTAGAGGCAGAAGAGCTGGGGAAAACAGAGATAAAAGGTTGCCTTTTACGCGACTTTTCCATGGAGAGAAAAATAGAAAGGACGAAAAAAGAAGATGGAAAATAACCTATGGAACCCGCAAATTGCAAGGCCTCTGCAAAGTAGCCTGTAACTTATCAGCATCAAATTTTCTAGAACAAGGAGACGATGACAATTGCTTGCGACTCAAATAATTTTTCCAAGGTGTGGCCCCCCACTTTGTCTCTTGTGTCCACAACGGCGAGAGCTTTTACCGGGACGGGTGACCCCAGACTCATTCCCATCATAAACTGCCATTGATTTCATGCTTATTTTCAGTAATCTTTTCGGGATGTGTAGGTAACATGAAAAGTATTTTTTAAAATTTTTTTTTTTATAAATCGAAATAAACTCTTCTACATATTAATTTCGTATATTTTAAAAGTACTTTTAAAATCATAGTTTTGATTTTATCTAAATACTCTCAGTCTCAATAATGTGATAATGAAGTGAACCTCATTCTTCAACCCTCATCTTAGTCTTTCTACTCTTTTTTTTTTTTTTTTAGGTGGAATCTATTTGTTTCCTTATGGGTTGCTTTGTTATTGCAGTTTAAGGTGACTGGGTTTGGATGCTGTAGAGCATTCCGAATTTCTGTCGGAATTGCATGGCTGCTCTGAAAATTTAAATGAATGTTTCTCGATTCTCTATTTTATTAGTTTCTGAATATATATAATGTAATTTATCAATTTTTACTTACCATAATAAAAATGATTCATTATTCATAAAACCGTAAAGTATTTTTTTAATAGCACACAATATTTTAAATTAATTATTAATGCATCTAACACCCTAAATTTAGGACACCAATCACAAATGAAAAATCTTTTAGGAAGCTGGATGCATAAAAATTACTTTAAAATATTAGATGTTACTGAAAGAATAATTTAAGAAGTTGGATGCACTTAAAATTAATTTAGGCCACTAATAAGTGTTTTTGGAAATATACTTCAAGGTGCAGCTTGCTAAATACTGAATGTTATTAAAAATTATTTTATGATACAGAGTATCCAAAAATTACTTTAAGTTACTAAGTGTTATTAAGAAAATAATTTAGGTTGCTGAATGTTATTTTTAGGGAAAGAAGTGGTCAGACTCATTATTTTTACATCAAAAATGGTATGGTAATTTTGAGTAGAAGAGTGGCAGCGAATGCTAAAAGTAAAGGAGAAAAATTGGTTCCTTTTTAATTTTGCTTACCTAATGCTTTGTTTGGCTCAATAGAAGAAAGGGAGAAGAATGTATGGATTTTAATTTTTAATGATCTCTTGTTTGAATTGATTAATTAGGAAGAAATGGAAGAATTTTAGTGATACTTTGTTTGACTTAATTAGGAGATGAAGGGAGAGGAGTTAATAACAAATTAACTATTTTAGCTTTATAAAAATTTAAATGAATGTTTCTTAATTTTCTTTTTTTATCAATTTATAAATATGTATAATGCCTTTTATCTTCTTTATGAGTTTATAATTTCTGTGTTTGTTTTCTACGATTTTTAGCTTATGGGATGTACCATTTTTTTTATAGAGGCAATAAAGGAAACATGTACAAGAATGTGATTTTCTTGAGATGTTCTGAATTATTTTTTTTAATTTTCTGATTATTTTTATTTATTTCTTTGACCAATCTTGTTACTTTGTTTGATGTGTTTGGTCGGGATTTTTTCTTGGCATTAAAATTAGTGGGGAAGACAATTATGAAAACACTGGTTTTATTGGTCAGAGCACAGATGAGGTGGTACTCTCGGTATATGTAAGAATCTCTAAAACAAAAGGTGGGTGATGCCAATGTGGCAAGGGGGGATTGGAGAAGTGGCAGGCTCACGTGCGTCGCTCCATTTTAGAGCGAAAACGGCTTCGTCTAGGAGCAGAGGAGAGGCAGCGGAGATCATGAATAAAGGATGTGAAGCCAGATTCGTGTGTGTGTATAAAATCCAATTATTTAATAATTCCCAAAACGTATCGATTTAATCATATAAAATCCAATTATTATTATAAACACAAAAAATGCACCGTTATTTTTCCGTATAGTTTCAAGATTTCGTGCTTTTGCAAATCAATTGGACTTTCGTTAAAAAAATTTTATTATGTTATTTAGTTTGACTAATCAACTTTTGAACCCCTAAACAGAGCCATACTTGCGTTGTTACAAAAGTTGAATATGTTTGGCATATATTGGACCCATTTAGAATTTTTATAAGCAGCTTATAAGTGATTCTAATCATGATTTCAAGGAGGGCCATAACTGAGAGCACATAAATAGCAAATTAGCATTTAGCACTGCTCGAAGAGGTACTGGAAATAAAAGTAAAAGTCATCAGCACCTGAAATAGAGAAAATCAACATCTTTTTTTTTTTTGAAAAATTTTTTTGGCCATCCGAACAAATCTACACCTGTAAGATGAAAAAGGAAAACAATTTGGTGGTCAATGAAAGAGTAGAGAACCCTTGTGGGTTTGAATAATGGATAAGAAAAACTATAAGGAAAATATGAAGGTGATCTTTAAATACTAAAGACTTACTAAATCTTCATTCAAAAATTAGATATTAATTATTGCAGTTGATGAAATATATTCAAATGAAACTTTGCAATACATCATAACATAAAAGAAAATAAGTTTCGGGTGCAAATTAAATTTGTTCTAAAAGTTTTCACTCAAAAGTATTGGATACTTGAAAGTTTTTCTTGGATTGAATATTATCCCCGAAATTTAAAATCAAAATTTTTCTCCATACTATTAAAAATGTTGATGGTCAATGTTAATATTTTAATTGTCAACATTAGTTTTTTAATAATATGCGACAAAATTGGTATTATTTTAAGCTTCTGGAGTAGTACTGAACTCAAAAAATTTTTGCATTTTTGTATTCTATTGAAGTTTGTTAGTTTTCGCTTGGTGCTGCCAATAGGCTTCCTTATGAATCATCTGGTTGTTGCCATGTTGGGTCACATTGGAAATTTAGCAACTTGACACCATTAGAGAAGGAGAAATGCTAATCCGCAAGTGACTATGCCCATGTCACAATTACTACAAATACCTCTAGCTGAATTCCTCTTGCTTTGAAATAAGCTGCAACAACTACTTATTGGGTCTTTGTCTGAGTTTGTGTTGAAGTGATTTTAATTATTTTGGATTTAGTTCTGTTTTTGGTTATGAAAACAGAGGTGAACAGAGCATATCAATGTATGTTTGTTTTCTTTGGACTTCCAAAACCTCCCTGCTTTTGAACTCATTCCCAAGCCTATATAGCAGGAACCGTAAACAAACCCACAACTCCGAATATTCAATCTATTACCAACTGAGCAGCTTCCCATTCTTTCTTCTATAACTTCTTCACAACTTTTTCAAGCCAAACCTTAATCTCTGTAGCTCTGATTTGACATTCTTGAATACGAAGAGCTCCAAACAACATTTATTATAATCCTTCGTGTCCAAAAGACAGCAGGAAAACAAGGATGTGAACCGCTTTGTTTCGATTCATGCTATCCATTTCCTCCTTGCTACCATGATCACTCCCAACAAACATCCCAATGGCTTCTACTTCCTCGTAGATATCTATGGAGCTTCTCTCTTGATCTTATTATCTTACTCTGGAAAACATTTGTGTACGATTTTTGCAAAGGGAGAAAAAGGAACCATCATAAGAAGAGGAGGAAGAGTTTGAAGAAAACATAAATGTCACAGCAGGAAACACAGCCGTGAGGCTTCACATTCGTTTGTTTCTAAATCTTTTTCCAGGTACTCGTTCAAAAGTCTGATTTTTGCGTTCAGTTTCTGTATGGGTTTTTTTTTTTTTTTTGCATAATACCACTGCACAAATTCTTATCATAATCCATTTCTTCTCTCCATCAGAATTCCTTTTGGCCGTGGCCTCTTACCTGTTGCGTTTTATGGTTCTATTTTGCTTTTGTCATATGCACAGATCAGAAGCTTGGTCAGCAAAGTTACCCAGTCATCTTGCCAAGTAAGCAACTCCAAGCCTTTTAGAAATATAAGGACTAAGGTTCCAAAGGGACAAACTTAAAAGAACCAAAAAGCACGCTCTAAAATTTTAGGGACTACAACTAAAATTTAAAAAAAAAAAAAAACTATAAGCACACTAATGGTTATATTAATCCAAAATTATGAGAAAAATTATAAGCACACTAATGATTATATTAACCCAAAATCATAACAAAACAAAAGACATATATAGAGCACAATCTTATGGCAATGTTTATGGGTAAATAGTAAAAATACTCAAACCATAGTGCTTGAGAGGATACATAACGATACAATCTGAGAGAATATAGGGATATAGCAACACTAACTACAACATTTACTCACTCATTTATTTCCAGAAATTTTATCTTCAATTATTTTTTTCACCTGAAAAGGAAAATTCTTAGGGACCCGCCTTGGACACCCACCTGCAAGATGTTTTAGAATGACAACCTTTTCTTAGACGACACCCTCTGATATTGGCCTGCATGAAAAGTTAGCAGGGGAAAAAAGTTAATTGGTGAAGGCCCTTGATGATGATGATGATGATGAATTAATATTGCAGCAGATGAACACAAGTAATTAATCCTTTTGTATTTCTTGTTATATTCTATAAATCAATAAATTTGTTAAGAATAGTTTGATGCTTATTAGTCACTTGTAAATTTTCTCATATGTGTTGCTTTTCAAAATAAATTTTATAATTTAATGTGTGTGCGCGCGTATGAACTTTAATTCAAAATATTATGAAGGCAACCATTTTTTTTGGACCAGCATATGAAGGTGATCTTTAAAGAGTAAAGACTTGCTTAATATGTAGGTTTGAATAATGAAACTTACCATTGCAATTCATCATAACATAAAAAAAAACCAATATACTTTCTTAATTTTAAATGTAAAACTCATTTTATAGTATAACTTAAATTAGAAAATGGGTATGATATTTAAGATTGGAAGGAGTATCAATAAAAGGTACTTGAAAGGATACAATAAAAGGTACTCACCCAAACAAATCCCGCATCGCAGGTAGCAACGCTCCAAAACTGCAAGCAAAGTTTAGCCAGAGGAAAAAATTAATCAGCGAAGGTCTTGATTTAAAAAAAAAAAAGCAGAAAGAAAAGATATCGCAGCAGATGAACACAAGTAATTAATCCTTTTATATTTCTTGTTATATTCTATAAATCAATAAATTTGTTAAGCAATAGTTTCAGGCCAGTTAGTCACTTGTAATTTATAACTTAATGCGTGTGTGTCTCTATATGTATATGTACTTTAATTCAAAGAAAATTATGAAGGTGTTTTTTTTTTTTTTGGGACCAACATATGAAGGTGGTCTTTGAAGAGCAAAGACTTGCTTAATATGTAGGTTTGAATAATAAAACTTGTCATTGCAATCCATCAGAACATAATATATTTATATATATACTTTCCTAATGTTAAACGTAAAATCTATTTTATAATTTAATTTATATTAGAAAATAGTTCTTATATTTAACAGTGGAGTGAATATCAATAAAAAGTACTTGAAAAGATAAAATAAAAGGTACTCATACGGACCGTGGCCGCGTCGGAATGCGAATTCTCCTCCCTCTGCAAGCAAAGTTTAAGCCGGGGAATTAAGGCAAAAAAAAAAAAAAGGTGTTTAGCCCGGGGAAAAAATTAATCAGCTAAGGTCTCAATTAAAAAAAAAACGCAAAAAGAAAAGACACTGCAGCCGATGAACACAAATAATTGCTACGGAATGGTTCAATGCCCGTTAGTCTCTTTTAAATTTTCTCTTATGTGTTGCTTTTCAAAATAAAATGTCATTATATTATTTTCATGTATAATTCAATATATGTGTATGAGTGATTTTCTTACAAAAAAGATACTCCTCCGGTCCTTAATATATAACCTATTTAACTAATTTGATTATATTAAAAAAATTAGGTAAGTTAGTTAATTATAACAAATATGGCATACTTTTTCTAAAACATCATAATTATCTTCCTTAATATTCTCTCTCCCTCCTCTACTTGATTATAGTTGAGGAGTATATATAGAAGGTAATTTAGAAAAATTGATAAATATGATAAATATGTCTTATATTTAGAACTAAAATTAATTCAACAATTAAGTTCTATATTAAAGACCGAATGAGTAGTTTTTTAAAAAATACACACACACAAGAATTTGTATGCATATATCATTTACTAAAATATTATATCTTGAACACCACTTAGAATTTTATCTTTGATTAACTAAGTTAATAAACTATAGTTAATTGTTCCTTGTATAAGTTTTAATAAATTTATTGCATATAATGGCTTAATGGTTTTTAATTAGGCATGAAAAAGAATAATTTATATCAATTTTTTCCCAAATACTCATTAAACTCCTTTTTTTTAATTATTAATAATAGAAACAGACCATAAAGGCCCAAGCTCAAACAAAACATAGGGCAGAAAACCCACAACCAGCAGACAGCAACCCAAAAAAACTTCAAACCAAATAATAGAAAAAAAAATTTATGTCAAAACATTTACAAATTTATTATTTATCTCCATTTTTCAGTTCTATATGGAAGAGGACATATGCAGGTAAGCGTGACAATATCAAAATTTTCTTACATGCTATTTGTTCTTTTTCGGTGAAATATGCTATGCGTAGTTTAATTAAAAATTCAACATTTTTTTTTATGGACAAAAATTCTACAAATTTTAAAACTTCTTGAAATTCAAGATGTTGCACCTATCCATATGAAATATTGGGAAAACAAATTATTCAAAGATATAATAACCTCATGATATATATTTATATGCAGGCAGCACTTGGTTCAATTAGGAGATATATTAAAATTTGCATGGAAATGTGAATAACTTGGCTCTAAAGCTTTAACTGATTGCATTTAGTTGGGAAAAATAATTACCTTTTTTCAATTTTTGAAGAAAGAAGATCCTTGGTAGCTTCATCTTCCCATTCTAGCTGATCCAACAACTGATCATCATGATATTCCATAATAAAGCTTTGTAGATTATTCAATGCACTTTTAGAATCAAATGGGAGCTTCTTCAAATTGGGGCACTGCATTATTTCAATCTCCTCTAAACAAGGAAACTGTAATACTGTTCTACAAATGCTCCTCAAGTTCCTTAGACGTACCAACCGAAGATAAGTGAGACTGCAAAATAGATCACTTTTTTGTTGTATCTCAGTGCCAAAATCTTCACTACTTATAACTTCCACCAATGAATCACAAGTGGCCAAGTCAAGGAATTCAAGGTTTGGAGCATGTATAAGCCAGTTCAAGTCAAGTATATTACAACAATTGTCAAGAACCAACTTGCGAAGGGTGATTATATAATCATGTCCCCAAAATGAGTGCCTCGGAATATCCACAGCTTCAAAATCATAAACTCGTAATGTTTCAAGATGCTCCATTTTTCCAAGTGATGAGAACACGTGGTGGGGTGATGAGTCTACTCTTGTAACAAATAGCTCACATATGCACCTTTGCAATTTTGGGGAGATCAGTATTTTTTCAACAGAGGATGTGTTAAAGACAGAAATGCGTATATACTGAAGATAATCTAAGCTTTCTAGCTCATTCAACAACATATTTTTATCAATCCCTCGAATTTTTGACCATCTCGTGCTGAAAGCTTGAAGGGATAACAAACCGGATATGACTTTCTCCGGGAATTCAAGCACTGTTATTCCATCCAGCAACAAGACCTTCAGCTTCTTCAAATTCTTCAACTCCTCTGGCATTTTTTTTATACTAGTACGGGATAGGTTCATGTGTTCCAGGTTTACAAAGTCCCCTATTTCTGACGGTACATCTCTTATTCCATAATTAAAAGAAAAGTCTAGAACTTTGACAGTAGTTGGAAGGACAAATACCTCAGTTGGAAAGACTTGTATCCTAGTATTCCTAATAAACAGAGTCACGAGATTAGGACAATGAGGTTTTTGTGAGAAGTTTGCGCTCACATCACGCCCACCCCACATTGATACCTTTTCTACCTCTTTCCACTTTGCATCATTGTATAGTTCAAGCCCACTTGTCTTGGAATAATCTCTTACAATGAATCTTGCTGTTTTCTTGTGATCACAAGCTAGCCAGAGAGTCATACCTCTGATCACATCATGCATCTTAATTGTATCTTTTTCCTCACCATTTTCCAATAAGCAAGCAGACTTTAGATTTGAAATTATATATTCTCCTTCCTTATCTGCTCCATGAATGTCGTAATCAAATCCAGCCAAAAAACCTTCTGCAATCCAGAGCAAAATAAGCTCTTGTTTTTTAATGTTATGGTCCTCAGGGAATAAGGCACAATAACGGAAACATGATTTGTGGGTATCATTTGGCAATCTCTTATAACTGAATTCAAGTAAGGGATAGACTTCATTATCGATACCCTGGACCTTTGAGGGATTCGTCCTCAGAATTTCTATACTACTCTTCCATTCATCAGGAGTCTCCTTGTTAGCCATGGCCCGTCCAACAGTACAAAGAACAAGTGGCAAGCCTTTACATTCATTCACCACTTGCTTTGCAAGAGACAATATATTAGGTTTTTCAAGAGTGGTAACACTCACTTTCTCCTTGAATAAGTCGTATGCTTTATCTGGTGTGAGGCACTTTACTTCGATGCTTCCATCTGCATCCGCACCCATTTGACCGCATACCTCTCTTGACCGAGTTGTAAATATCATCTTGCATTCATGATTATCAGGGGAAGGAACCCCCAACTTCAACAGGTCAATCCTTTTCCACACATCATCTAATAACAACACAAATGAATTGTTCTTTAAGATATAGTATAGCTCATTAACTCTTTCATCCGCCGTCTTCTTATTCCAAATTTCATCTTGGACTTGTAATTTCTTCCTAATGGCATCTTGAATTTTTCCTTCATCTGCATCTTTAGACACCACAACCCAGATGACTACATTGTTTGCTTTCTTTGAAAGGAAATCGTTGTTGAATTTCTTAAGCAGACTTGTTTTGCCTACCCCTCCCATTCCATACAAACCAATGATGCCTTTCTGATTATTCTCAAAGCATGAACATAGCTTCTCAAATGTTGATTCTACCCCCACAAGCTTAACCACAGGAAGTTCATGGAACCCATCATGAGCAAGCTTTTCTGCTACAACATCAAAATGGCCTTTGCTTGTGAGATCATTAACGTCACTAAGCTTCTGTGCAACCATTTTGTGTAGCTTGTAGCTAGCCCAACAATTCTTGGGACAACGACCTCCGAAACACTTGGCTTGTATTTCTTCATTACCTTGCTGCAGAATGGGTTGGACTTCATTTTGTAGGACTTTCACTCCCTCCATCCAACCAGTTACCCGATTCAAAACCTTCAGCCTTGGATCTGGGTCCTGCTTTGCCGTTCTGACCTTCCTCTCGACATCAAGATACATGTCGTTGAGTTGATTTGAAGCATTTCTCAAAGAGATGAGGTTTTCTCTAAGATTGAATATTGAATCCGCCCATTTGGCGCAGTAACCACACAAACAAGCTAGGATGTTAGTAACTGGAGTAATAAAGTCGGACATGGTTTGGTTCGGGTGCACTAAAGAAGTAGTGAAGATAGAAATCGAGAAGGAGAAGACAGAGAAATGCAGTGAATGACAGATAGCAATGTTTGGCTATCGACCGGAGCATGATTCAAGGGCGATATTTAAAAGTAAACAGTTTCAATGCTCATCATTTTAACGAGTATTCTAAACTTATCAAGTTTGGATCGTCTATATATGATTTGAACAATCTGTATTTAAAATTTTTAATTAACTATTTTTAAATAGAAAAAATGATTTTTTGAAAAAAAAATGATAGTTAAGAGATTATCTTTATTTTATATTCTACATATATTTAAAATTATTTTAAACAAATAAAAAAATCACATTCGGACCATCTAAATAAAATATAAACAATCAAGATTTGATAAATTTAAAATATTTATCAAAGTGATAAATACTAAAACTGGTTCCGTAATTAAAGTGGATGGCCTGACCTGCAACTATTGAAAAATTACGGCAAACAATTTTTAATAATTTAAATTAATTAGATGGTCTGTGATGCAATGAAGTTTCAACGTCAACGGTCTAAAACTGCGTTTCTTATTTTATTTTAACTTTATTTAAATTGATGGTTATCCTTCCCTGGAAGGGAAAATAATATCTCCATATATGCTAATATTTTAATTTGTTGAGTGAAAACCACTTTTGGGAATTTGTACCAGTAAAATCCATTAAGACTTTTTTACTCGACAAGATTTTTTACAGTATGTTGGCATTTGATTTTCCTTTTGTTTGTCTATATTATGTAATAAAGAATATATTTTATATTTTAAAGTAAATTAATAAACAATCTAATCTTTGTTCTTTCTATGCATGCTTGGAGAAAATTAAAGTGGAGGAGACAGAAAAGTAAAGTTGGGAAAAAGAGAGAGACAAATTGCATTTTACCCGACTTTACCGTGAAGAAAAAAATAAAAAGGACCAAAAAACAAAGATGGAAAATGGAAGCCACAGACCGCAAGGCTTCCGCCAAAGTAGTTTGATGAGTATCAAATTTTCCAGAACATAGAGACGACGAAGAAACTGCATGTGACTTGAATAATTTTCCAAAGGTGTGGACCACTAACTTTTTATCCTGCGCCCGCAAAGCTGAGCATTACAAGCCACTTTTTATCTTATGCTTATCTTAAATAGACTTTTAGAAGGAAAAATAACACAAAAATGGTATTTAAACTTAAAAATATTAAAATGGTGATTAAAATTTGTAAAATTCTAATTTAGTCATAAGTGACTAATTTAATATTTGTAAATTTACTGAAATAATTATATTGCATTTAATTTTATTTATTGCTTTTAAAAAAACCAAATGTCCTGCTGGCCGACCATTAGCTGGAGCTCCAGTATTGACAGCGGCTATAGGAGCTTACGTGGCCCCCATCACTGGAACTCCAGTGACCATTACCAATTGGTCGTTGGAGTTCTAATGGCCAACAATAAATTTTTTCAAAATTTCTACAATTTCAGTAAAACGATTAACAAGTTTTGTAAAGTTATTAATAAATTTAATATATCAATTACCAATAAGTTTTTTAGAAAATTCAAAAAATAGCATTTTTACAATTTTAGTAATACTGTTAACAAGTTCTGTAATTCTATTAACAACAACGGTATAACACTTAACAACAAATTTTGTGAAAAATTAAAAAAAAGACATTTTTGTAACTTTAGTAACTACTTTGTTTGAAAATTTTTATAATTTCAGTAAAACAATTAACAAGTTTTGTAATACTATTAACAAGTTCAGTATAACATTTAACAACAAGTTTTCTAGAAAATTTTAAAAGTAATATTTTTACAACTTCAATAATATTATTAATAAGTTCTGTTACTCTATTAACAAGTTTGATATAGCATTTAACAACAAGTTTTCTAAAAAATTTAAAAAGTGACATTTTTACAATTTCAGTAATATGGTTAACATATTAGCTCCCTATAAAAGTTGTACAATAAAATTTTTCCACCTATTAGGCATCCATTATGTTCATAAGAGTCGTTATTATCATTACATAACTTGTTAACGACATTATTGAAGTCATAAGAATGCTACTTTTGAATTTTCTGAAAATCTGTTGTTAACTGCTATACTAAACTTGTTAATAACATTACAAAATTTGTTAACTGTTTTACTAAAATTGCAAAAATTTTCAAAAAAAATAGTTACTAAAATTGTAAGAATGCTATTTTTTAATTTTTCAAAAAAATATGTCGTTAAATGCTATACCATAGTTATTAATAGAGTCACAGAATTTATTAATAGCATTACTGAAGTTGTAAAAATGTTGCTTTTTGAATTTTCTGGAAAAACCTATCGTTACTTGGTATACTAAAATTGTTAATAGCGTTACAAAACTTGTTAACCATTTTACTAAAGTTGTAAAAATTTTAAAAAAATTGTTGCCTGCCGTAAAAATTTTTAAAAAAAATTGTTGCCTGTCGCCGGAGCTCCAGCGACCGATTGGAGGTAGTCATCGGAGCTCTGTTGATGGCGGTCAACTAAGCTTTGCCCACCGACTGGCTAGTGGAGAATTTGATTTTTTTAAGAAAACAATAAATAAAATAAATGGCAATATGGTTATTTCAAAAAATTTACAAATGTCAAATTAGTCACTTGTGACTAAATTGAGATTTTACAAATTCAAGTGACCATTTTGATATTTTTAAGTTTAAATATCATTTTTGTGTCATTTTTTCCCAATGAAATGGACCTCCCTGCTCACCTTAGTCAAGGAAAAAAAATTCTTTTATACTTTGTGAAACCAGTTTTTTTTTTCCTTCGAGTATTTATATTAGAAGGTGTAAAATTACTTGAAATAAACTAATCTTTATACAAACACATACTTCAACGTCTACCTACCTAGATACTGAATGTCATTAAAAAAATATTTTACAATGCTGAGTGTACAAAAGATTATTTTAAGATACCAAGTGCTATTGAAAAATAATTTAGATGGTTGGATGTTGTTTTGAGAAAACTCAGTAGTGTGCACGAAGAAAAATATAGTTTTGAGTAGAAGAGGGACATCGCACTATAAAAAAAAAAAAGCAGTTTATTATCGACAGAATTAGTGACGAAAAATTATTCTATTGCTAAGTTCTGTCACTAATCTGTCAAAAAATTTGTTGGTAATTTTTTTAATTCCGTCGCTAATTCCACCCCTATATTGTTTGCCTAGAAAATTTCTATCAATAATCCCATTGCTAAGTTTAATCTGTCACAATTCCATCACTAACTTTAAATTTCATTATTTTAGATTATAATCCTCCAACAATTTATATAATAACATCATTAAAAATGTAATGAATTAATTATATTTTTAATTGTAAAATAAATTGATATATTTGTAGGGTTGGTATTAACGAAGGTATCTTCGTTATTCATTGCACCATTAGATACATACTGAAACAGGAAGACAATTTTTTAGAAAACCTATTTTATGTTTCATTAAAATTAATTCCTCTCAATTATTAATAATATTAAACAAATATGATCAGAATATTAATAAATTTTTTACATAAATTAATATAACAATAAAATTTGATCATGATATAATTAACAACTCATAGATTGATTTTGTCTTCAAAACAAAAACAAACTGTATATATAAAGATCGTTTAGAAAAAACAATTATGTAGGATACACAGATAAATTAAAAAAAAAGGATGTTTATTATAATCTATTCAAATCATTTAATTTTTTTTATATAGAATAATTTAATATATTTTAATATTATAATTATTTTTTAAATAATTAAATTTTTTACTAATTATACATATTTTGCATTAGATAGATAATACAATATAATGTAATATAGTGCATATATAATTAAATTATATATCTAATCATTGTTAATTAGAAAAATTAAGTTAGAAAATATATTTATGAAAAAATTATTTACAATTTAAAATTTGAAATAAGTTTAGAAACTAATATTGTATTAAAAATAAATTTTAAAAGAAATAAAATTTTATAAAATAAATAGTAAAACAAATATTTAAAAATGATTTTTGTCAAAAAATAGTTAAAATTATAATTATCATATAATTTATTTTTAGTTTTTAATAATATATACGTTATAGATAATTGTTTGAGTGAAAAAATATGATATACATATATATTTAATTTTGCGTAAAATGTTACTAGTGTTGTTCGAGCTTAACTAGTGAAGATGTTTGCTTGCATTCCTAGTTTGAGCCTTGAAAAAGTTATTTTGAGAAGGAATTATATGACGGCGGAGATGAGGTGGTTGGCAATCATTATTAGGATGAGATAGCAGCTGATGGAAGTGCCATGAGGCATTTTAATTTTCTTTTAGAGAAAATTGAATTGGCAATGGAATTTGCGATGAAAATCTTTCATAACAAATTATGTCGCTAATCATATTTTTTTTATAGTCTTGAAGCGAAAGGTAGAGAAGAGAAGATTGTTGCTTTTTTCTTTTGCTTACCTAAGACTTTTTTTGGCTCAACAGAGCAAAAAAGAGGAGAGTTAGGAGATTTTAATGATCTTTTGTTCAAATTGATTGGGAGGAAATAGAAGAATTTTAATAATACTTTTTTCGAATTAGAAGATGAGCTAAGAAAAAATTAACTAGTTTAACTTTATAAAAATTTAAATGAACATTTCCCAATTTTCTTTTTTATCACTTTAAAAATAGGGAGAATTCAAATTAAAGCCAGTTGAAATATTAAAATTCAAATTAAGGCCTGCACTTTTAACAAATATATATTTAGACTAAGGGCCTTATTAGAAATTCTTTAATGTTATTAAAAGACTAAAATGCACCTTTAAGTTGGTAAATTGGTAATTGCTCCAATCAATTTAGGACCTAGTTTCTTTTTTCTTAAGATGCCGCCAGATGATCCATTGACTTCATGCATTCTTACCCTATATATTGTTAAAAGACTAAAATGTATGATTTCTTTTAATAAATTTATAGTAAGTAGTTTATATTACTTCATCCATCCCATCAAACGCTTTCCACTATAAGTTTATATTAATTATTAGTATAAATTTGAGCAATGAGATGGTAAAATATAACATGTTGAAAACGTCTATATAATAAATATAGCAAAGCACTTAAGAAAGAAATGACAAATTCGATAGTAAAATTTACTGATTCATTAAGATTCTGATTTTTAACTATTTTTTTGGGCCAAAACTGATTTTTTAACTAAAAGAAAAAAATTTCCTTAAAAAAATTATTAATTTAATAGTGTTGGAATCAAGTAATTAAAAATTCCTTGTTCCCATTGCCAAAAGAAAATTCCTGTTCCCATAAATTTCTGATCAATATTTTAGAGTCAGTATAAAATATTATATTATGCACTGGTAATTTTTTGCTCTTAATATTTCCAAATTTTCTTATGTAAAATTTTTTTATAAATAAATACTATATAATGTCAAGTTTTCTGGTTTAATTTTTTGTTTTCAAAATAATATTATTTTAAGTTATAAAAAGGCATTTTAGTCATTTAATAACATTCAACAATTCCAAATAAGACCTTTTGGTCTAATTAGGAGTTTGTTAAAAGTCGAGACCTTAATTTGAGTTTTGATATTTCAAGCAGATTTAATTAAGATTCTCTCTTAAAAATATGAATTATATGTACAATGCATTTCATTCATTACACCAACAAGCTGTGGTTAAAATAGTTAATAGTCTCAATTCCATAAGGAGAAGAATATAAGTTTGAATATAAAAAAACGTACTTATTAAGAGAACTTTAACTTTAATACTTTCGGCTCAACAGAGATTAGTCTTGCATCGGTTTGAGAATACTATGAATTATACAAAAAAAAAAATTCATTACCTCTTATTTGAACGGAAGAAAAAAAAAAAACTGGTACAAGATCGTCAACGGTGTGTTCTCATTCTCTTCAGTTTTAGCTCATGGGATGTACCAATTTTTTTCAGAGGCAAAACAGGTGAGGTAACACGTACAAGAATGTGATTTTCTTGAGATGTTCTGGATATTTTTTTGTTTTAAAAAAAATTCTGATTATTTTTATTTATTTCTTTGACAAATTTTGTTACTTTGATTGATGTCCTAGGTTGGGATTTTTCTGGCAAAACAGGCACCGCACAAAAAGTTGAAGCGTATAAGTAGCAAATTATAGTGTTGCTCGAACAGAAACGAGAGCAAAAACCGAAGTCATCAGCACCTGAAATTGAGAAAATCGACATCTCTAAGATGAAAATGGAAAACAATTTGATGGTCAATGAAAGGGAGGTGATCTTTAAATAGCAAAGACTTGCTAAATCTTCATTCAATAATTATACACTCTTTCAATCATTAATATAAGATTTATTTGATTAATTTGATTAGATTAAAGAAGATAGGTAAATTAGCTAATTATAAAAAATATGACATGTCATTTCTAAAACATCATAATCATCTTCCTTAATATCCTTCCTTCCTCCTTTTTTTATTTGATTGTGTTTGAGGAAGTATCATCATGAATAATTTGGAAAAAACTGATAAACATGAGAAATAGATCTTATATTTAGGATTACAATCAAATCAATAATTATATTCTATATTAAGGACCGAAGGAGTGTTAATTATTGCAATTTATGAAATATATTCAAATAAAAATTTGCTATTCATCATAACATAAAAGTGCAATGATTAAAAAAATACAAATGAAATATGGGTATGAAAAGCTTTATCGATATATAGGATGTGTTTGGATTAGCAGTGGTAAAAGTAATTTTTTTTCAATTCGAATTTTATAAAAATCAGATTGAGTAAAAGTCAGATAGTATAATATGATTTATTTTTGAATTAAATTTTCTAAAAAAATCAGTTTCAAAAATTGAAAGTTGTTTGGATGATTAATAAAAAAATCAGTTTAGATGCAAAATGATTATAAAGGACATAAATTTTATTAAGTAATATATATTTAATATTAAATGTATATAATGTGACAATTATAAATAAAATATTGAAAATAAAATTATTAGAAATAAAGAAACTAAATATTATTATGAAGAAATTGAAAAAAATACTGAAATACTTAATTAAATATATTTAATGGATATATATATACACACACATATAAATTAAAAGTTGTCACCTTGTTCTTTCTTGTTTTTTTTTTCCCTCCCAAAGAAGAGATATGCATGCAAAAGAGGGTAAATGGGTAGGTAAAGAATTTAACATACAATAATAAATGCTCTCTAATAGTTTTATCTGCCACACTATTAGTCTTTACCGTCAAAAGTAAGATGATGCCACTTATGAAAAAGAGAAAATTGCAAATAAAGACCTCTCAATATATAAAATAGCAATAAGAGACCTTGAATTTGAAAAATAGCTGCAAAGGACACGGTCTCAAATTGTAAATATGAAATCTTAGTTAAAAGACAAAAACGTCCTTCTACTTTTCATATCCTATTCCCATATCCATCTCCCAATTTCTTTTACGATCTCTATTTTCATCTGCTCCATCCTCACAAACCTTCTTTCTAAAACTTTAATTGCATTCACCATTTCTCTCATTAGGTTCCTCTCTCTTTCTCTCTCTCACCCACAATGATGAAGACGATAAGGCTAGAGGTTGTTATTATCTTTCTCGTTATTAATCATCTGGAAGTTGCTTTTTGCTGAAAACAAAAACCCAATATCCATTCAATGCTTCTCGTAACTTTGATTATGAGCCGTGGGCAGTAACTAAAGGACAAGATTCAATCACTTGAGTAATAGTACGCCACCCAATAATATTAGGAACTAGGGTCTATCGTCACAAACCCACCTTCTATGGATAGCTAAGAAGTAGGAACTATTATATAAGATGAACTAATGATATTTATACTGAATGGAAAATGTACACCACCTATTTAGTATTTGAGTGTAAATTGATTCTAAGCAACATTGTGATGAAATAAGAAGGGAGATTAGTCTTGATATCATTTTGATTCTCATTATAACTTTGAGACACCATATGGATGCTTCGGATTGAACTTCAATCTTCACAACATATCTATAGTAGCATTGTAGAGCTATTTAAATTCTCATTTCAATAGAGAAATTTAAAGTTGCATGAAAATCTTACCAGAACTTGTCATTGGCCTTACTCAACTTGTCATTGGCCTAACTGAATTTGTCATGATCCCTATATCAGAAGTGCTTACTGTCAGAGAAATCTACAAATTCTCATTTCGACAGAACAATTTAAAATTGTATGAAAACCTTATTGGAACTTGTCATTGGCCTTACTTAACTTGTTATTGGCTTAATTGAACTTGTCATAAATCCTATATCAGAAGTGCTTGCTATCAAAGAAATCTGCAAATTCTTACTTCAACAGAACAATTTAAAACTGTATGAAAACCTTATCAGAACTTGTCATTGGCCTTACTGAACTTGTCATTTACTACTTATAAGAAGTGGTTGTTGTCAGAAATCTGCAAATTTTAATTTCAACAGAGAAATTTTAAATTGTGTGAAAATCTTATCAAAACTTGTCATTAGCCTTACTGAAGCCTTACTGAACTTGTCGTTTATTGTTTATCAGAAGTGGCTGCTGTCAGAAATCTACAAATTTTAGTTTCAACAAAAAAATTTGAAATTGTATGAAAACCTTATGGGAACTTATCATTTGTCATAGTAAACTTGTCACTTCGTAAATCAATGTGGAAATTCAATCATTTTAACAGAGAAATTTGAAATTGTATGAAAATTTTATGGGAACTTGTCATTTGCCATGTTACACTTGTCATTTGCTATAGTAAACTTGTCACTTTTGATAAGGTTTTCATACAATTTTAACTTGGCAAATGACAACTTAAGTGAGGCCAATGACAAGTTCTAATAAAGTTTTCATACAATTTTAAATTGTTCTGTTGAAATGAGAATTTGCATACTTCTTTGATAGCAAGCACTTCTGATATAGGATTCATGACAAGTTAAGTTAGGCCAATGATAAGTTTCGATAAGGTTTTCATATAATTTTAAATTGTTTTGTCGAAATGAGAATTTGTAGTTTCTTTGACAACAAGCACTTCTGATATAGGATTCATGACAAGTTTAGTTAGGCCAATTACAAGTTAAATAAGGCTAATGACAAGTTCCAATAAGATTTTCATACAATTTTAAATTGTTCTGTCAAAATGAGAATTTACAGATTTCTTTGACAGCAAGCCCTCCTGATATAGGATTCATGACAAGTTCAGTTAGGCCAATGACAAGTTAAATAAGGCCAATGACAAGTTTCGATAAGGTTTTCATACAATTTTAAATTGTTCTGTTGAAATGAGAATTTGCATATTTCTTTGACAGCAAATACTTTTGATATAGGATTCATAACAAGTTCAGTTAGGCCAATGACAAGTTAAGTAAGGCCAATGACAAGTTCTGATAAGGTTTTCATACAATTTTAATTTTCTTTGTTGAAATGGGAATTTAAATAGCTCTACAATGTTACTATATATGTGTTGTGAAGATTGAGGTTCAATTCGGAGCATCCGTATGGTAGGCACAAGGTTATAATGAGAATCAAAATGATATCAAGACTAATCTCCCTTTCTTATTTCATCACAATGTTGCTCTCAATCAATTTAAATTCAAATACTAAATAGGTGGCGTACCTTGGCGTGCCTTTTCCATTCAGCATGAATATCATTAGTTCATCTTATATAATAGTTCCTACTTCTCAGCTATCCATAGAAGGTGGGTTTGTGACGATGGATCCTAGTTCCTAATATCATTAGGTGGCATACTATTACTCATGATTGAGTGAATAAATCGTGTCCTTTAATTATTGCCCACAACTCATAATCAAAGTTACGAGAAGCATTGAATGGATATTGGGTTTTTGTTTTCAGTGAAAAGCAACTTCCAGGTGATTAATAATGACAAACCTCTAGCCTCATCCTCTTCATCATTGTGGGTGAGAGAGAGAAAGAGAGAGAAACCTAATGAGGGAGATAGTAAATGCAATTAAAGTTTTAGAAGGCGGGTTTGTGAGGATAGAGCATATGAAAATAAAGATCGCAAAAGAAATTAGGAGATAGATATGGGAACAGGATATGAAAAGCATAAGGATGTTTTTGTCTTTTAACCAAGATTTCATATTTGCAATTTGGGACGAGGTCCTTTGCAGCTATTTTCCAAATTCAGGGTCCCTCATTGCTATTTTATATATTGGGGGTCTTTATTTGTAATTTTTCCTATGAAAAAAGGCAATTTGAGACAGGAAAGCCAGATTGCCAAATCACTGAGCCAAACATCACCAATCATATAAGCCCGGCCTTTACTAGTTGGGAAGTCAGTTTGGGCTCTCAAACATGATGCCAAACACACACAGTGATCTTCTCAACGAATATATGATCTGATAGTATAGAAATGAATGAGGAAATACGGTACAAGCTTTTTAGGGAAAATTACAGAAAGAAATGTCATAGAGTGCAGAAAGGAGAGGAAAGATTCTTCCAGGGAGAGAGAGTCCATAATAAAATATTCCACACCAGTATCATTACTCTCTTGTTCGTATTATAGTCACGCATCAACCTCTAATTTACGAAGCTTCCAAGTTTTCCTTTAAATTCTTTTGCTTATATGAACCAAGCTATTTTGGGCCTGACTATCATTTGGCATTGGGCCAGAGTTCATTACATCACCGCCATCTATGAAACGAACCTTGTCCTTAAGGTTCAATGTAGGATGCAGTTGGCGTAGATCGTGTTCAAACTCCCATGTGTGGTCCGATGATCAATCCCATTGAACTAGACATTGTTGAGCCCATTGGTCATTCTGTCGTACCCACTGGGCTTCTAAAATTTGAGTTGGTTGAATAACGGGTCCTTCTACTACTGAGATTAGTACTAAGGGCAAATGGGTAGCGGTGTCATCACAACGAAACTTCTTTAGGATGGAGACATGAAAAACAGGATGGACCTTAGCATGATTAGGTAATTGCACTTTATACACAACCGACCCAATTCATTCCACAATAGAAAATGGGCTAAAATAGTGCATGGCAAGTTTTTGGGATTTTCTAAGTTGCACGGAATGTTGCCTGTAAGGCTAGAGTTTGATGAGCACCAAATCCCCCACCTGAAACTTGACCTCTGTTCTCTTCTTATCTACATAGTGCTTCATTCGTTGCTGAGCTTTCTTAATGTTCCCTTTTAGAATATCTATTACTTCATCCCTTTGTTCCAGCTGTTGATGAAAGTCTAGGGAAGTATCTTTTAGAGAACTGTGGCGCAGTAATGGAGGCAGAGGTGGGAATACGGGCCAGTCGGGCTTAAAAAGGCCGGCCCTATAGGGTTAAAATTTCAGAAATATCCCAATTTACTAGGCCCAGCTCTTAAACTGACGGGCTCAGGGTCAGTTCGCAGACTTTTGACCCGTTTAAGGAAAAAAAAAAGTTATTTTTGATATTTCTCACATTTTTTATCAAAAAAATAAAAACAAACCAATGAACTAATTAATAAAAGACATAACTATAAATAAAATTAAGTCATAAATACAAAATATTATAATATCTAAATATACATCAACATCTAGGAACATCTTAAACATTCATCAACAAGACAATATCATCAAAAAATATTATCAATAATACAAATGTGCATTAGGCAAACACTATCATTAACTTTTTGTAATTTCATCATCACTATAATCAATTTCTCTTTTTTGTAGCAAAAATATCAAGTTTTTTTTCTTTATAGGAATTTCACTTTTAAATTTTACACTCTAACTATTATTTTACTTTAGTTTGAGAAGTGTTGTTATTTAAACTCATAAATTCCTAATTTAAAATATAGAATCACAACTTATATAAGTATTAAAATACTCTCTTACCAAATATATATAGTTTTAAAATATCAACACAAATAATATAATCAGATCATTATTAAAATCTAAATTAACCTATTTTTTAAAATTTAATTGGACAAATAGTTGTCTAAGACCAGATAAATTAAACCATTATGTGAAATTTAATTTCAAAATGATAATAATAACTATGTATTTGAAATATCATTAATAATGTAAAAAAATTAATAATATTAGAATTATACAAATATTTTAAAAAACAAGAAAAAAATATAAAAGGGCCTAAACTGGCCTGTTTAGGCCCTTAGCCCTATAAGGTCAGCCCTTTTAAGCCTGTTTCCCATTTGAAGGGAAAAATTTCATGCACGACCCTCACAATTTTCAGGCACAAATAGGTCGAGCCCATCCCAGCTCTAAATGGAGGTGGATCTTTGCCATAAACAACTTTAAAGGGCACTATACCAATGGAAGTGTTATACCAGAACTCTGCCCAAGGCAAGTAACTAAGCCATCTTTGAGGATAACATGATACAGAGCATCTTAGATACATTTCAACACATTTGTTGAGCACCTCCAATTGACCATCAGACTGAGGATGGTACACTGAGCTAAAACACAGTCAAACCCCTTGTAACTTTATCAGATGTTTCTAGGAAGCAGTCGTGAAAGTTCTATCTTTGTCACAGACAATGGTGTGGGGTAAACCATGCAATTTAATGATGTTTTGCAAGAAAGCTTCAACAACTATTTCGCTAGAGAAATTACTAGGCAGAGGAATGAAATGACCGTAATTGGACAATTGGTCAACTACTACCATAATCACCTAATAACTTTTCACAATCAGTAAGCCAACAATAAAATCTATAGCAATATCCACCCATATCCTTTCAGGAACAGATGAGGGTTGAAGCAAACCTGAGGGATGTAATTGTGATAACTTAGCATGTTGATAGACGTTGCAATTTGTCACATCCCAAGAATTTTCACTTGGATATAGAAAATCCAAAATTGGGATGAGGTTTTATTTAGAAATTAGATGGAGAGATGAAATAACTTTTGATGTGAAATCCCGATAAGGTCCGAGCTGGCATTTCCATAATTATCGGCCTAGGAAGGGCAAAATGAAAAAATTTGGAAAAATTCTAGAAAATTCTTGAAAAATGAGAAAAGCATAAAGTAGAGGTTTTAGAAACATGATTGAGGCCTGAATAATAGAATTTCAGTAAAAATAATTTATTATGGAATTTTCCTTAAACAGAAGTTTTTCAGAAAAATATTGAAAAATCAGAAGAACATAATTATTTTAATTAGTTAGAAGCCTCAAAAAATTTGAAAAAGTGAAGGATAATTCATATAAATATTTATTTGAATTTATAAAATTATTTTTAGGTCTTGAAAGTTCAGAAATTAATTTTAGAAAATTTATTTTCTCTCAGAACTATCGATAAAAGCCTAATTGGAGAAAATTCAAAATAAGTGTCTAGAGGTGGCAATAAATTCTGAAAATTTTCAAATCATATTCTCATATTAAAAGGTGAATTTTTTGGAAGAGAAATAAATTTTTTGAGGTCCAAAAAAATTATGAAATGTTACTAGTGAATAGTAACCGATAAAGTTTTAAATTGATTTGGAATAGTGATTTGGTTTATGGGCCAGTTTTTTGGGCCAGTCCAAACCATTTGTGGGGCCCAAAATAGACCTAAGAAGGGCCCAAATTCGTGCACTTTCCAGATCCTCCATTTTTATTAAATAAAAAGTGAAAAATCAAGGAAAAATACTTGGAAATATCTAGTAACTTGCCACTTGTTCAAATCTGACCATTTTTTACATCTGATGGCTGCCACATACACCCCTTGAGGTATTCAATTTCATCCAAACATGGAGGCTAGGGGTGAGGGTACATGGAATTTTTCCTATAAATGCCCCCTTAGAAAATACAAAAAATATTGGAAAAATAGAAAAACAAGGAGAGGTTCTGCCATTTTGCTTTCAGCGCCCTTCAACCAAAATTCTAAGTGTTTTAGACAAGGAATCATTCAACACTCACCAAGAAAACAGTAAGGTATGCTTATGCCTTCTTATTCCTAAGTTTCAAGCTTGGTTAGTTGAAGTTTTTAGCTTGAAGAATTAAGGAAAATTCTGCCAAATTTTTTTTGGACCTTGTGATGTTTAGGGAAGAATAGAAACCTTAATAATCAAGTGGACTAAGGAAGATTAAGTGGTGTATGGATTGATTTTTGGATGAAATCAAGATTAGGGTTTTGGAGGAAGCAATTTGGTCAGCCTTGTTCATGCAAGAGCTGATTGATTTTGCTTGATTTCATGATTCTAATGGCTTTAAAATATGTTTTTGTGTGGGAATATGTTGTTGGCGAGTGTTTAAAATCATTGGAATCAAAAATAAAATTTTTGGAAACCAACAACCCCCTATTCGGCCAAGAGGAGTTCATGGGGAAGGAGTGTGATTTTTAAAGATATAATTGCACCATTAGATTCCTCATGAAAAAATTGTGCAGGACTAAGTCATGAGATGATTGATTCTAAAGAAGGAATCATTTTGTTAAAAATCAAAGAAAAAGGGGGAAAATTGTTGAGTTAATGTTCAAGTCTTGGAATTAAGTTGCTTATGGATTAATGTGGCCTATGTTTATGCTTGGTTTAATAGGCATTATGAAGAGGAACCAAGAGGAAGCTTTGTTCTTGGAGTAACTAATTGGACAACTGTTAAAGAGGTAGCTTTGAATTATAATTTGATTGTTTATCTTGCTTGTTTAATGTGATTCGTTGTTTGCTTGGATTGAGGAACTTGTGTGGTGATATTGGTTGATTAGATAACGTTAGTTTATGCTTTAGCCAAATGCATTGAATTGGGTTAATGTGAAAGTGTTGATGTTCCTCTCCTAGCATGGCATTAAGCATGATTTTATGTGCTTTGATTATGCCTTGAGGTTTGATAACATGTCACAAGTGAACTTGCTTGATTTACACGACAATTGTAATTCATATGCTATTGGGATTTCTTCAAAATCTCATTCCCCCTATGTTAAATTATGTCTCAAATAGGGATGATCATCCGATGGCAAGGGCAAGGAAATAATTTTGGGATAGAGAAGCATTATGGATTTGATGCTATTATGTTATGCTATGAAATGTAATAATGAACTTTATGTTGAGAATGTAATGACTTATGAATAATACGTAATGTGAATTATGTTTATATGACATCCCCTCATGCTAAAATTATGAATGGTGCAATGTTAAAAGAGTGTAGGAAAAAGAAAAATGGGAGATAAATTAAAGAAAGTGACATGAGGGGATAAAATCTTCCTAAATAGTACCAAACTTGTGGCACATAAAATAATGAGCAGTCATTAGAATTTGGGCATGAAATTTTACAGGCTTATATATCTCATTTTTAACTTTAAATCAAGTAGTAAACCATCAAATCTGGTGTTTTGTGCTAAGAGTTATTTGCTTTCAAAATTGGGCAAAAATACTAGAAATTTGAAAATTTATCAAATGAATAATGCAATTTGATGAATTTCCTGGAATTTATTTTGGATAGAATTGGATCTAACAAGTATTTTTCCTCCATAGAACTCTTAACAAGCTTTGTGTGAAAATTGGAACCACTTTGTTTCAATTTTTCTAGAATTATTTGTGAATTTCCAAAGAGTGTCGTGAGGCCTAGACCTAATCTGGATGAGGCAAGTCCCAGTGCCATCAGGGCAGTACCTATCCGAATTGTGAGGCTAGAACAGATCAAGGCCAAGGATCTGCCAGTCAAGAAGAGGCCCTTATTGATAGAGAAAGAATTTAGAGATTATGATAGTATCCTTAAGGGGCTAAGGGAACTGGGGAGGCATATAGACCAGATCCAGAATCAGTATGGTATGACCTATTTGGATTTTCTTCTTTATATGAGATTATTGTACAATGAAGTAATTGAGGAGAATATGAATACTAGTGATGCTCTTTGGAGTCGAGCGTTGATGGAGATTTTACCGAGAACTAGAGTTTGGCAGGATGAGATCCAAAAGATTTGTGGATGCTTTGTGCTCGTACTTTCCATCAGTTGTTAGATAACTTAGAGATCTTTGTTATTATTACTTTCCCTTTTATTGCTTCTATGCCGTAAGTAGGATGACTATATGTTATACTATCAGTGGTGGGCTGTGGCCCTATGTTTTGTTAACTGTACCATGTATATAAACTGAAAAGTAACGTGAATATTGTTTATGTAAATTAATGATTTTGTTTCTCTTGTAGTTAAGATGAAACAACAAAATGGTAAGAGGAAGACGAGGATTAAGAGGTAGGAGACTTGTCAAGACCCCCTGTTGATCTGTTTGAGTGGATAATGGAAAGATTGGAGGAACAGCAAAGGAATATGGCTGAGATACAAGCAACATAAGTTAGGAAGGAGCAAGACAGGGATGCTGCTATAGCTACAGTGATAGCAGTAGCATTGGCACGGTTACAATAACCCGAGCAAGGAATAGCCAGGACAACCCAGCCCATACCACCACAGCAACCACAGGAAACTGCTCCTGTGAGACACCAACCTGCTGCAGAGCCTGTTAGAAGCAATCTCACCCAAGAGGGGGGGGTGAATTGGGTGAGTAAAAAAAATTGATTGAAATTAACCACTTGACCTACGTCCAGTCCTCAGAACACCTCTGAGTATTTCACTATCTTCCAAGATTGTTCAGGCTCTTGGTGCCTCAGTACAGTAATTGAATCACTCAATCACTCCCCCTTACTTCCATAAGGATACAAACCCACTCAAGAATCCACACTCTTGAGTATCACTCAATAGTGATTAATAAAGGATAGAAATCGACTCTCTTACAGAGTGAAATTTAATGATGAACACTGACGCTCAGTAGTATTGAAGAAACAAAGTATTGAATGCTAGACTTAATAATCACAGATGGTAGCTCCGGTATTCAATTCTCTCATTAATGCTTCTTCACGCCTTTTATAGTTGAGATCGTTAAGTAACCATTAGACGGAAGAGCTTCTAGCCGTTGTGACTCCGTTTGCGTGTTTCGCCAATTCCAACGGTTCCGCCATTAATACATCTGAACTTTCTGACACTGTAGGTTACAGGTTACGTAATCCCGTTGAAGAGCCGTTGTAATTTCTCTTAGTAATCTGCATCCGTATTTTAAACTTAAACAAGTAAGAGTATTGCGGTGTAAGCTTTAGTCATGGATCAGGAGGAATGACTAATTGATTACTCAATGATTCTAGATAGAATGAATTATCCGTAAAAGGTGCAGAAAGACATTCTGGACATGGTTGTTCAAAGTGGTGATCTATTACTGGTTGATCGATTTGGTTATTGAAAAATAGAGAGAGAAATTTTTGATCAGTTGAAGAGGTTTATCAATCAGATGATGGAACAATGGTTTATCGATCAGGTGATCGATAAAGTGCAATAGGAAATCTTAGGCTGATATGTAAATCAGAGTTCCTTTGAATATACACCACTTAGTAAAGTAATCATGAGGATTGTGCAAACAAAAAAGTCTTGGAAGTGAGTAGACAAGTGAGTATGAGAAATGTTATAGCTTGCTGAAATTAAATTGACAGAAATCAAATGATTGATTAGTTTATCGAGTAAAGGTTGATCGATCAATTTATCGATAATTCAAGTGTTACAGAATTGAAGCTTTAGTGCATGTTGATCAAACACATTATCGATAAGATTGTGATCGATAATGTTATCGATAAGAGTCAAGTGTAAAACTTTTAGTGAGAAACAAGGATATCAAGAATTATCGAATAGGTGATCGATCAAGGCATGTTCGATCAAATTATCGATAAACAGTGAAGTGAAGAATTTGTTCTAAAGTTGTTTATCGATCATGTTATCTGAAAAAATGTTAAGTAGGAGAGCTTAATTATCGATAAGGTTATCGATAATTTAGTTCTAAAGAAAACTAAGTAGAAGCAACTGGCACATAGATTATCGATCATGTTATCGATAATTTGATGATTGATAAAGTTATCGATCAATAATCTATAATCAGTACCTTCATTTAAGAAGGTTAGAGCTCAATGTTCGATCATATTATCGATTAAAAAAATGATCGATAATGTGATCGATAACAAAATTAGTGTTTTTGTTGAAAAATTGAGCCTAAGACCATCCAATATAGTCTAAAATAGTTCTAATCGAACTCTAAATCGCTCTAGTAGTAAAGCGTAACATTTTTGGTATCAGAGCGGAGGTTCTAGCATAGGATGCTCTGCTTGGATAATGTGTCAGTTAAAAGCAAAACTGACATACTGTTGCAAGAGAATATTATTGTTCATTTATTGGATGGGTCAGTTATTACAATGTAGGACAAATTAGAATGGCTTATTGTGACTACAAATAGTGACTTAGAAGATTTAGTTAACTAGAGAAGAGCAGAAGAACCTTTCCCTCAATGGTTTGATGAAGAATGAGGACTATAACCTTATAGCAGGCTTCTATTATAATACCTTACAGGAAAGTAACCCTCCGCCTAACATAGTCACAGTTGCTTCTAATAATCCTCAGAGGATTGAGGTCATTGAAATATATAATGATGATGAAGCTGGACTTAGTGAGGTCAAGCTACTTTTAATCATGAAAGAATTATATACCATAGAGGACTCAACCAGGGATTTTTAGGGAGAGAGGCTAGTACCTTAAGCTCGACGAGAACCATTATGCCCACGTGTACCTGAGATATCTGGAGGATATCCAAAAGCTTTACTATTACGTGACTAGGGAAGATGATACCCTAGAGGTTATGGACTGGGCTTTAACATTGCTTAGAGTACTCCTTAGGACCTGAAGATGATACCTTAGAGGTTATGGACTGGGCTTTAGCATTACTTAGTGTACTCCCTAGGACCTGGCTTTAGAAAAATGGTGTGAGAGATATTTGTAATCGCATGGATAGTGCTAGCTTCAACGATCTCATAGATGCCCTCGAGATCTTTATAAGGAATATCTTTCCTTGAGGCTAAGATATGCAAGACTGGATCCTAACAATAATGGACATGCTCCTGTTCACACCTTTATGGCAAAATGAGTTCTACCACCAGGATCAGATAATGAGATTTGATGTTGAGGAGTGGATCTAGAGCCTTGAGAGCTTCACTATTGCCCATTTTGGGTAGTTAGTTGGATCTTCGTAGTACTGATGTAGGACTTGTTTTGATACAGCTAACCGTAGTAGGTTAGTCTGGTATGTTTAATTGCTATGTATGTTTCTAGGATGATTATGTATGTACTAAACTTGCTGTTTTGCTTGATATATGAAAGTTGTATGATGTATGTATGTTTGTTAAGTGAAATCCAAGCATGTTGTCTATTTCTTGTTCCTTTGTACACTATCTGATTAGTTAGAGCAATGGTTAGAACTCGACAAAACCCTTTGCCTAATAAACCCTTAGGACACGACACAAGGGTTCCTCCTGATCCACTATGGCTAATTTTAGATCACTTAGAACAGCAACAAAAGACTATTGAAGGGATAAGGGCGGCTCAAGCTCGCTAGGAACAAGAAAGAAATGCTGCCATAATTGTAGCAGTAGTAGCGGCAGTGGCTAACCTCGATAGGAGGTAGCCAGAAGAAGAAATTTTCATAGCTCAAGCATCAGAACAGTAACCTAGACCAGCAACACCAACAGTAGACCCAAACAACATCAAGCAGCGGATGATTCGTTTTTATAAGCACAATCCACCATCTTTTGATAGAGTGTTTGACATCTAAGTAGTAGAGGACTGGATCGACTGCTTGGGAAAGATTTTTAAAGTTTTGGACTGTCCGACTGAGCAGAAAGCCCAAATGGCGATCTACAAGCTACAAAAAAATGCCGACCACTGGTGGAAGAACATCAAACTTATTCTTGATGCTCAGAACATGAGAGTGATGTAGGAAGTATTCCCCAAGTAGTTCTATAAAAAGTACTTTTTAAGATCAGTCAGGGACGAAAAGAGAGCAGAATTCCCAACTTAAACCAGAAGGATAGCGAGCCATTTGACAAGTATTTAGCTAAGTTTATCCATCTCTCTCACTACTCTAGTTACTTGTGTTATTGAGATGATAAGAGATGGATACTCGAGAAAATAGTCAAAGGACTAAAGCAGTCCTTAATGGAGATGATTACTCCCAGGTAGTTCGAGCACTTCAACAAGACGATTGAGGCCTGCTGAATTACAAAGAACAGCCTGAACCATCATCTGATGGTTAAGTCTACTCCCAAGTTAGAGAAGGGAGATCAGGGTGGCACCTCTTCTAATGCCAATAGGAAGAAGAAGAGGAAGAGGAAGAGGCTATGGGACAATCAAAAGGACTAGATAGGAGGCAAACTACTGAAGGGCAAGAAATGCCCAACCTGCGGCAAGAATCACAATGACAGACTGTGTCACATCCAGTATTATGATAATTAGAGATAAGAAATATTCTCAAATTATTGAGGATTAAAAATAATAAGGAAAAGTCAAAGAATTTTGATGGAAAGAATTACAGTAATTTTCCAAGCCAATTATAGGAAATTGACTAATTAAAGAAAATTTGTCAAATGTAAATAAGGAAAAATAGTTTCGAGCCATGGAAAATTAAGAAAAAATGGGGATAATATCCTTTGAGAGTTATATGAAATTATAAAGTTGGTTTTATGACCAAATTACCCTTAGTGAAATTATAAGAGAATTTAAGGGTGATTTAGGCTAATTGAGGGATTTAATTTGGAAAATTCCAAATAAATATTTTAAGAGGAATAAAATTCCAAGAAAATTCCTATGAGATCCCAAGGAATTATAAGGAATTATGGAATTAAATGGAAACCCTCAAGTGTCCAAGATTTTTCCAAATAAATGTGAAAAATGGAAAAATCCCTAAAGAGAAGGAAATTAATTTTCCTTTTTATTTAAATATTAGGAAATTAATTTTAAGACAAAGAGGGAAATTTGGGAAGATAATAATGAGGAGAATAAATTAAGGATCTGACAAAAAATAATTACAGAGACTAAGTTACTGTAATTATAGAAAAGAAATTAAACTCAGAGCCTAAAGTATACCGATAAAGCAAGATTGGTGTCTTGCAAATCCAAGGGATCCTATTAAGCCATGTGTCAAGCTCTTGAAGGAGAAGATTTGAATTAGCCAAGTGTCATTCTATGAATGGAGAGGATTTTGACTTTAGTAAATAATTTCATTTGGAATTATGTTAATTAAGAGAGAGGAATCAAGACTTAGTAGGGTAATGACACTTGGACTATCATTAAAGAAGGTGGTTGGGATATTTTGAAGCCTTAATCAAGCTCTTCTCTCCCCATTTTCAGATGTTCATTTCGTGCAAGGGAGAAAAATAGAGAAAAAGAGAGTTTGAGAGGAAACAAGGAGAAAGGGAGCACTTTTGATCATCCTAGCAAGGTTTCAAGGTTAGATCTTGGTCCTAGAAGTGTTCTTGCTTTGGTTTCTTTCATTTTTATGGTTTAAAATCTGTCTCTTCGCTCTCTTAATGTGGACCAAACTGATTAATAAAAAGGGGAAAGAAGTTTTGATCATAACACTTGCTAAGACACAACAACACAAGCTAGATCCTAGTATTGGCAAGTGAGTTTAAGTGATTTTAAAGCATTTTTCATGGTTGTTGTTGTGAGAGTTATTTTCGGCAAAGTGAAGAACTGGACCCTAGGATGAGATTTTCATTGTTTTAAGGCTTCCATGATGCTTAAAATGAGGAATGGTGTAGGGTAGACTAAAAGAAACAAGTGTTGGAAGCCTAAAAGCAAAGCTGAAAATTTTGGGTCAAAACCTCTAGTGGTTTGGTCAGTTTGTGACTGGAAGAATCAGTTTTATTTTCACAAATCTAAGCCTATTTTTGGAATCTACATGAAAATCCATGTAGGAACAAGTTAAGGAGTGATTTTTAGGGTTAAAGAGAACCAAATCTAAAACTAGTGAACAAAGGAGGGAACTTTATGGTTCAAGAATCATTTTGATGTATGTTCTTGCTTTTTCATGGTTGGATAATGATTCTTGCTGCCATTTTTGTTGGATCACATGGTTAGGGTTTGATATTTGCCAAGGGAAAGAGGAGAAGGAAGAAAGGCTAAGACTTTTGAAGCAAGTAGTAAGTTAAACCTAGCTACCACCACTAACTAGCATTGTTGATTATTGTATGGTTAATTGCTATTATTGTGATTGAGCTCTCTTGATTGTTATGTGGCTGTTCTTGATAGTATCTTGCTTTGGCCTTTGCATGATTGAGTTTGCCAAATGATAAGCATGTTAGTTCATCCATAGTAGCTAATGTGATCATGCATAATAATGATGCTTGCTTGGTGTTATAGTTGGTTAATTTGCTACTGGGATTTCAAAAATCTCATCCCCCAAAATAATGTAACATTTTAGGACCTGAATCCTCCAAGGGGAAGCTGCAGATTGAAGGTTGATTTGTGGAGTTTAGCCACAAAATTTCGTGATAATATTTTGGTCATGTACATATTAAACTAACAGTGCTGGAAGCACACTGACCCGACCGGTTCACACGACTTTTTGATTATGTTCCCGAACGCGTTAAATCGTGAAATTTGGTATGATAAAAGATGACATCCTGAGCTTCAAATTGATAGCTAATACGTTAAAAATGGACAAGTATACGATTTTTGGTGAATTTCCAAAGTTAAAGGAAAGAATCTGGGAAAAAGAAATTTTGGCACTGGACAGAACGGTGTTCCACAAAAACCTGACACTTTCTCATAAAGAATTGGACAATGAGATTATTTTTTCTTGAAATAGGACTTAAAGAAATTTAAGTAGAATTTTGAACCACTCAAATTGGATTTTTGTAGAATAAGTTATGAATTTTTGAAGTTGGGCCAGAAAAACTGGATTTTTACCTGATGAACAGTAAAAATCCGAAAATTAGCGTTTTTATGGTAAAAAGTGAGCCCAAGACCATCCAATGTGGTCAAAAATGATTTTGAAAGGAACCTAAGTTGTGATGACTGTTCTTTCAAAACCATTATAGATGAAATTCAACAATTTATTCCAAAGATTAACCATGATAGAAAAGAAGAAACCTTAAAATTTTAAAATCACTATCATGGTTAAAAGAAATAAACTTATATTACGAGCACATCGATACTTAACTTAGGCCTTGGACTATCAAAGTCCAGAAATATCATTCCACCCTTAGCTCAAACAAAAACTTATACTTTCAAACGAATGTCACGTACAACGTCTCAGAAGCCTCTGGCTTTCTAACAGCTCTCTCATCAATTAGCAATAATCAAATGTATTAGTTCACAACATCAAAATAGATGAGTCCTATGTGGCAATATATAACAAGTCAGCACATAGAACAAAAGCAAGGAGGCTATACAAGCTATAACAGCACACTATGCCTCCAGAGCCTTCCCTGATGGGCCACCACATGAACTATCGCCTGAAAAATGTTAAACCACGGGGTGAGACAAATGCCTCAGTAACCAGCTTTCCAACTCATCATACATACTAACACGTGCTCGTGAGGTGTCAAGTGGGATAGTTATTAATTCTTGAGAAACATAGATATATCCATAAAAATATAATTTCAATCATCCAAACCCTCACTATGGGGGTCAACACACAAGCCACATAAGTCTATCCCTCACTCTGGGGGATCAATCAAACATATGGGCCTATCCCTCACTTTGGGGGACGAATAAGAAGCCACGAAGGCCTATCCCTCACTATGGGGGACGAAAGAAGAAGCCAACCAATGTGCACCAATGGCGGCCTTACCACGTGGTAGGATAGGACTCAATCCCAAAATCCAAATAACAACCAATCATTCACAATATAATAAAAATGTCTTAATCTTTTCTCAGTATAATCCATAAGATATAAATCATATATCTTTTCCAAACTTCTCAATCACAATTTCAAAAATCTCACAAGACAATTTTTCATAGCTCAAAAGATATAACATATCTACTCAAGTTCCAAATATCAACTATTATTCTAAAAATAGCAAAATACTCACAAACAATATATTAGCACATATAACAAGTGGAAAGTGGTTACCTCTCGCCAAAGTAATAGAAGGATTACCACAAGGTCAATCCTTTGCTCAACCAATAATTAATCTACACAATTAACATAACCACATATTAATATAAACTAACTAATTAATTTATTAAGCTTATATATTAGTTAAATTCCTAATTTAATTTAATTTTCATTCTAAATTCTCACAACTCTTATAATCCAAAATTAAGTATTTAAAACTAACTGATAATTTTCTAACAAGCCAAATTATTTATTTACATCCTCCAACTTATTTACTTTAATAAGAAGAATTTTCCAAAATTTCTAAATATGAAATTACTATATTCTAAATTATAAAAATCTCATTTGAAATTTAAACCTCAAAACCGAACCATCAAAAATTCAATAGTGTCTCAAATATTTATATATATAAATAATCTAATCAAAATTTTAATGGCATATATATATTTTCATAAATAATGAGCTTTAACTACAATAATTATTTTAAAACCTCCAGTCACCCAATAAACAAAACTAAACCGATTAAAATTTCAATAATATATCAAATAACTCAAATAAATTATTTAACTTAATTTTAATCGGTATAAATATAATATATCTCATAAATAACATATTTTTTTTATTAAAAATTAATTGTAAATACTAAAATCAACAAATGGACAAATCTAAACCGGTAGAAATGATCTACTATAACAGATCTACAATATTGTGGTTAACACTCATCAAAACTAAATACTTGCTCCAAATTCTATACCAAAAATTTTCTCTAAGTAATATAAAATTACTATCATTAGATAGATCTGATTGAGTAGAACAACTTTCATGAAGAGAGTTTTGTAATTAGAAGTAGTTTTACTTACCAAAATGATCTGTAACAATGAAGAGAGAAGGGAGAGAGAGCAACGCTGCGGGTGAGCGAGCGAACGAAGCAACGCGGAGAGAGAGAAGGAGAAGGAGAAAAAGACGGGGAGAAGGTAAAAAGAAAACACTAGGGGTAAACTGAAGTTAAAGACCCTAGGTAAAACGGAGAAAATAACAGTTTGGAACCTTTTTTTTTTTTAATATTTAAATCCTTAGAGTAGAATTTGAGATGTTACATAAGTCAATATTATAGTAAGGTGTGATAGACTGTGCATGGCTGAGCAGAATGTTTGCAACATTTGTGGCAAGTTCGGACACTTCTCAAGAGAATGCCCTCAAAATATAGAGAAAGCAAGGCTACGTATCCAAGGATGAGTATTTGCCATCACAGGGGAGAAGCCTAGAACTCTTCGAAAATGATCCAAGGCACGATCGTTATCAATAACTCCCTAGTGATTGCAATGTTTAATTTGAGTGCTAGTCATTTTCTTATCTCATATATTTGTTCTAAAGGACTTGGCTTGGTTATAAACATGTTGCCTTATGACATGTACGTGTCCATACCAATACACTCTAGGATAGTACATTTATTGTGTGTTTATACTGTATAGTTTACTATGAACACCAGTATACTACTTTAGATTTGATAAATATGCCTTCTATGAAAGTGATGTGATAATTAGATTGAAATGGTTGTCATCTCATAAGGGCAAGGATAAAACCCTGATCCTACCCCAAGAGAAATGGAGTTAAATCCGGAAGTTAAGTTAAAATTCATAATGAAAGCCCAGATGGGCAATGATATGATGAATAAAGTTAAGTAAGACTAACAAAGGTTAAGAGAAAAGTGTATTTTGTCATGATGAACCAAGGTAATCAGTGGCGATGAGCAGCGATGAGCAAATACAGAAGTGCTTACTAGAGGAGGTGGTACCTTTCAACCCTTCAAACAGGGATTCTAGTCACGACGAACGAACACAATAACTCTCAGATGTTGAGATGGTAACTTAACAAGACACAACGACTTTTAGAGGTTGCTGAGAGTAAGATTAGTAAAGGTCAGAAAGAGAGAGGTAGCCACTAATTAGAGTTATTAGATTCCCCCTCAAGAGGAAGATTAATGACAAGAGTTTAATAAGATAGTTAGGGATTGAGTCTGTACAGCACTAAGAAGATGTAGTGGCCACCTAAACTAGACAAACTTTTATAGCCTCATTAGGACTACGGCACCATGATAGAGTAGCTATCTCAAGTCCTAGAATAGATGAATAAGAACTTGGAGAAAGTGAAGCCAAGATGGAGAGCCCTAGTGAGATTTCTTAAGGATCAAGAAGAGAAAGAGACAGATGGCTATGTAAGGAACTAGCTTAGAGGTTGGCATGTTCCTGTTAATGTTAAGAGGTACTCAGTCACTTAGGATTTAGGTCAAGAGGCACCTTTTCAAGGGATATGGTCTTGGCCAGGAGTCTTCCTAAAGAAAGCGGGAGTTGGTCCTTTGAATTAGAATTGATGTTGCTCTCGATGAAGTAAGATACCCTATCCGAGCAGGAAAGGGAAGAAATCGAGGCAAGGTAAGCAGAGTTGACCTTACCCAAGGGAAGCATGAGTAGCCAAGAACGAAGCTAGGCTTGGATGTACCTGAACTTAGCAGAGTACTAGAGCAAGCAAAAAGAAGAAGAACCTCATAAGTCTTCTCCCTATGACTTCCAGAAACAACTGCAAACAGAAAGAGAGGCTCCCTCTTGTAGGGATAAGATGTTTGTTTGGCACGCTACAGATATAGCAACTATTTAAAGCTTGCACTCCTTGCATTGAAATGCTAGGCATTATGCATGTTAGAGTATACTCATACTGAAAGGAAAAGTAGAGGAAAGAAAAGTTGCATAAGTCCTCTCTCTGTACTGATCTAAAATAGTAATAGATGGTAAGAGCAGCTGGAGGAATAAGAGAACTCCTAAGGCAGATTGGCTTAGGCACCTAAAGAGACCAATAGGTAGCCTGGGGAATGACATGAGGCCTAAGAGAATAGTATTGGTTCTTGGAACAGTTTTAGAAAATTCTTAGTTAGGTGACCAACTGAGAGGAGGTGACTTACTTAGTCCTATGGTTGAAAGTCTCTAACAGATCTTAAGAGTATGTTAACACTTTAGGGAAGATGAAGACCAAGGATGAGTTGGAGATATGGAAACTTCCTTCGGTTGTAAACTAGTACTAAGAGAGTACCCATGACGTCCTTCCAAATAACCTTATCATTAATTAAGCTGGGCTCATTTTTCTTCCTATTAACAAAAGAAAGCTAAAGTTAGAGGAGTTAAAGACATAAGACCTAAAAAAGAGACATTTAGGCTAGATTCAGATACAAGAAGAACCCTTTGTGATACAGAGATAGACTGAGTATTGATGGGAAGATCCTTAAGATGAGGCTATAGTCAAGAATTTAAGCTGAAAAGACCCGACCAAAGATAGATTAAGAAGGGTCTAAGACAGTAGAGTATCAAGATTTAAGCCTATCAGAATCAGTGCCCTAGATTCCCATCAGCACTATTCAGTTAAGCGTGCCTGGGCAAGAGTAGCCTGATGATAGGTAACCTCTGGGAAGTAAGGTAAGAGGGTGCAAAAGCCAGAAATATTAGCCAATTTGGCAAGAATGCACTAAGTATAGCAGAAAATGAAAGATAAAAGTTAAGAAAGCTATTAGGCTACTTAGTGTCCCAAGTAGTATTGTTTTGGATCGAGACCTGAGATTTACTCAAAGTTTTAGAAGGTTCTCACTGAAAGAAATGGACATTACTCTCAAATTTAGTACAGTATACCCTCTACAGACCGATGGACAGACACAGAGAACGATATAGATGTTAGAAGATATGCTACGCGCATATGTGTTTGTTTTCGGCAGTAATTAGGATATGTACCTACCGTTAGCCAATTTGCTTAAGATAACAGTTTCCATTCAAGTTTCCATTCAAGTATCTGAATGACACCATACGAAGCATTCCATGAGAGGAGGTGTAGATCTCCCTTGTGCTGGGGTAGAGCTTAGTGAAAGAAGTATGTAGGATCCTGTTATAGTGGATCAGATGTTCTAACAAATTAAAGCTATTTAGTACAGACTCCTAATGGTTTAAAGTAGAGAAAAGATTTACATAAATACTAGGAGACTGTTAGAGTTTGAGGTTGGTGATCGAAGTGTTGCCAACAACAGAAGGTTGATTCCTAAAGACTAAGAAAGTGAGTCCGAAGTATGTTAGACTATTTCAAATTTTGTCCAAAGTTGGACTAGTAGTTTACAGGTTGACTCTTCCCTCGAATGTGAGTCAAATTCATAATGTCTTTCATGTCTCCGAATTAAAAAAGTACCATCCAGACCCTTCACATGTTATAACCTATGATGACATTGTGCTCCAAGACAACCTCTCTTTTGAGGTCAGACTAGAGCGAATCATTGATCAGAAAGTTGAACAGCTGAGGAATAGGCAGATTCTGCTGGTCGAAATTGTCTGGAAAGGTCTTACACTTGAAGAAGCTATATAGGAGATGGAGGCTAAGATAAAGGAAAAGTTTTCTGAACTTTTTCAATAAAATACTCCTTAAATTTCGAGGACGAAATTTATTTAGAGGGGAGAAATGTGACATCCAGTAACATGACAATTCGGGATAAAGAATATTCCTAAAAATTTAAGGACAAAAAAGGATAAGGAGAAATAGAAGAATTATGGTGGAAAATAATTATTATGATTTTTCAAGGCAATTACGAAAGTTTGACTAATTGAAAAAAATTTGGTCAAACATAATTATGAAAAAAATTTCTAAGTCTTAGAAAATTAAGAAAAAATAAGGACAATGTTCCTTGAGAATTTTATGAGGTTATATAATTGGTTTTATGATCAAATCATCCTTGAAAAAATTACAAAGGAATTTAAGGGTAATTTAAGCTAGTTTAAAGCCTTTTATTTGGAAAATTCCAAATAAATATTTGGAAGGAGAATAAAATTTCAAGAAAAATTTTTATGATGCTCAAAGGAATTATAAGAGATTATGAAATTAAAAGGAGGCCCTCAAATATCTAGGATTTTTCCTAATTATCCAGAAAAGTGGAAAAATCACTAAAGAGGAGGAAAATAGTTTTCCTTTTATTTAATTAATGGGAATTCAGGATTGAGATAAAGAGGGCATTTTGGGAAGATAAAAATGAGAAGAATAAATTATGAATCTGACAGAAAATAATTACAGAGGCCAAAGTACTGTAATTATAGAAAAGAGGTTAAACTCAGAGTAAAAGTACGCTGATAAAGTGTAAATTAGAGTCTTGCACTTTGCTTGGCCCACAAGTTGCCACTTGTCAAGACCTTAGAGAGTAATTAAACCTTCCAAGTTTCAAGTCCCAAGTCAAGGAGAGTTTGATTTTTGGAAATTAATTACAATTGAAATTAAATGATTAAGAGGGAAATTGTAACAAGGAGCAGGCAATTGACACTTGACAACTCATTAATTGTGGTAGTTGGGTGGTTGAGATATTTATTGGGCATTAAAGAAAGCTTATCCTCCCTCTAATTTCAGATCTTTATTTTGGCTAAGGAGAGAAAGGTAGAGAAAGAGTGATTTTTGGAGAAGAACCAAGAGGAAAGCAAGCCACTTTGGTCTACCAATCAAGATTCAAGATTAGTAAGTTGTTTTAAGATGCTTCTTGCCTTGTTTTCTTGGGTTGTATGATTGGAAAAATCTATTCTTGTCCCTCTATGATGCTGGCTAAAATAAATATAGGGAAGGGAGAGAAGTTTTGGTCGCTAAACATGGTTAAAACACCTTGTTTCATGATGGTTTCAAGTGGTTGTATGTTACTTTTAAAAAGATTTCATTGTTGGTTTGCTAGAGGAACCATTCGGCCACTTCAAGAACCCTAACCTAGGATGAGTTTTTCAATGTTTTGATGCTTTCATGGTGTTCAAAATGAAAAATGAAATAACCCAAAGAACAAGTATTGGAAGCATTAAAATCAAAGTTGTAATTTTTAGATAATGAACCCTTTTGGTTCGGCCAAGCTGAAACTAGAGAAAGAAAGTTTCTTTTCTTAAATCCAAATAGATATCTAGATTTTACATGAAAAATTATATAGGAATGGACCAAGAAAGAAATTTTTAGGGATTAAGAAAACAAAGCTTAAAAAATTAAAGATCAAAGGATAAAGTTTTAAAGGGCTTAAGAGTTTATTGAGTTTTGTTATTGATTTTTGATATGTTTTAATTAGTAATGTAGCTGCCCTTTCATGGTTTGTGATGTTAGGGTTTGTAAGTTGTGGAGGAGAGGAAGAAGGTCAACGAATCAAAAAGCTTTTGAATTAAGATAGTAAGATTTAATTAACTTTAATGTTAAGTGTTGCATTGATTGCTATGCAATTTCATATGCTATTATATGGTTGAGCTAAATGATGTTGGTGATGACGACTGTGTAGCTATACTCCTTGCTTTAAGTGCCTTGGCTATTGCATGTTAGAGTGCTACATGTATGATGTAAAGTAGTTCCCTCTTAACAGCAAAATGTTAGAATGCTTGTAATTGATGCATATGATGTTATGGTTAATTATTCTTACTACTAGGATTTCATTGAAATCTCACCCTCCCAAAATAATCCAACATTTTAGGGCCTGATTCATCCAAAGGGAAGCTGCCAATTCAAGGGTAATTATGGTGGTAAACCATGAGGAAACAATTATATTTTGGTTATGTATAAGTATGTATATTTGGTGTTGTAATCCCTAAGCAAGATACCAACTTGGAGCTATGTTTTTCTAAGTTCTTGAAGGAATTTCTTCACAAAATTTGATATACTTAAAGTTAATGTTATGAGCTCCATTTTGATAGGTAGAAAATGGCCAACTATATGATTTTTGGTAATTTTTCAAAATTAAGTTTCAAAAGCTGGAAAATATTTTTTACCAAAAAGACAGAGGTGATTTTCACAAAAACCTGATACTTTTTGAATGGAATTGGTTCACAAGATTATTTTTTCTTAAAAGAACATTCAAAGAGCTTTCTATATAATTTTAAACCACTCCATTTTTATTTTTCTAGATTAAGTTATAATTTTTTGAAGTTGGGCCAGAAAACTGGATTTTTACCAATTGAATAGTAAAAATTCGAAAATCAGCACTTTTCTTGAAAAATTAACCCCAAGACTATCCAATATGGTCTAAAATAGTTCTAATCAAACTCTAAGTCACTCTCGTAGTCAGAGTGTAGGAAGGGCAATCAAAACCCGTGAACTAACGCCAAAGTTCATCGGACCTTTCCAAATCTTATCAAGAGTTAGCCTAGTGGCTTCCAGATTAGCCCTACCCCCTAATTTGAGCTAGATTCATGACGTCTTTCATATTTCTTAGTTAAAGAAATATCAGTCGGATCCCTCACTTGTTTTGAAATACAAAGACATAGAGCTGCGAGATAACCTCACTTTTGATGTGAAACCAATGAAAGTGTTAGATCGGCAGATCAAGTAATTGCAGAATAAGGCATTCCAATGGTCAAAGTTCTTTGAAGGGATCTAACTCAAAGGAGGCTATATGGGAAAGGGAGGACGACATGAAAGCCAGATACCTATAACTATTTGATTAAGGTATATTTCTAAATTTTGAGGACGAAATTTATTTAAAGGGAGGAGGAATTGTCATATCCCAACAATTTTTACCTAGATATAGAAAATCAAAAATTAAGATGAGGGTTAATGTACAAATTAGATGGGAAGACGAAATAATGTTTGATGTGAAATTCCGATAAGCTCCAGGCTAACACTTCCGTAATTATCAGTCTAGAAAGGGCAAAACGGAAAAATTTAGAAACATTCCAAAAAATTCCTAAAAATGGAAAAAATGCAGAGCAGAGATTTTGGAAACTCAGTTTAGGCCTGAAAGATAGAATTTCGGTGAAAATAATTTATTATCGAATTTCCCGTAAACAAAGGTTTTTCAAAAAAATATTAAAAAATCAGAGAAAAATAATTATTTTAATTAGTTAGAGGCCTCAAATAATTTGGAAAAGTGATGGATACTTCACCTAAATATTTATTTGAATTTATAAAATTAATTTTAGGTCTTGAAAGTTCAGAAATTAATTTTAGGGAATTTATTTTCCCTCAAAATTATCGATAAAGGCCTAATCAGAGAAAATTCAAAATAAATACCTAGAGGTGGAAAAAAAATTATGAAAATTTTTAGATCATATTCTCATATTAAAAGGTGAATTATCATGGAGAGAAATAAATTTTTAGAGGTCTGAAAAAATTATGAAATGTTACTAGTGAATAGTAACTGATAAAATTTTAAATTAGTTTGGGATAGTGATTTGGTTTGTCAGCCAGTCCAAACCATTTATGGGGCCCACAATGGACCCAAGAAGAGTATAAATTTGTTTACTTTCCAGATCCTTCAGTTTTATTAAATAAAAAGTGAAAAATCAAGGGAAAATACTTGGAAATATCTAGTAACTTGCCACTTGTTCAAATCTGACCATTTCTTACACTTGATGGCTATCACATACACCCCTTGAGGTGTCCAATTTCATCCAAACATAGAGGGTGAGGGAAGATGGAATTTTTCTATAAATACACCCTTAGAAAATGCAAAAACTGTTGGAAAAATAGAAAAACAAGGGGAGGTTCTGCCATTTTGCTTCCAGAACCCTTCAACCAAAAATTCTAAGTGTTTTGGACAAGGAATCATTCAACATACACTAAGAAAATATTAAGGTATGCTTATACCTTCTTATTCCTAAGTTTCAAGCTTGGTTAGTTGAAGTTTTTAGCTTGAAAAATTAAGGAAAATTCTGCCAAAATTTTGTCAGACCTTGTGATGTTTAGGGAAGGATAGAAACCTTAATAATCAAGTGGAATAAGGAAGATTAAGTCGTGTATGGGTTGATTTTTGAATGAAATCAAGATTAGGGTTTTGGAGGAAGCAATTCGGTCAACCTTGTTCATGGTTTTGCTTGATTTCATAATTCGAATGGCTTTAAAAACATGTTTTTGTGTGGGGATATGTTGTTGGAAAGTGTTTAAAATCATTGGAATCAAAAATAGAATTTTTGAAAACCAACAACCCCCTATTCGGCCAAGAGCAATTCATGGGGAAGGAGTGTGATTTTTAAAAATTTGATTGCACCATTGGATTCCTCATGAAAAATTGTGAAGGATTGAGTCATGAGATGATTGATTCTAAAGAAGGAATCATTTTGATAAAAATCAAAGAAAAAGGAGGGAAATTGTTGAGTTAATATTCAAGTCTTGGAATTAAGTTGTTTATGGATTAATGTGACATATGTTTATACTTAGTTTAATAGGCATTGTGAGGAGGAACCAAGAGGAAGCTTTGTTCTTGGAGTAACTGATTGGACAAGTGTTAAAGAGGTAGCTTTGAATTATAATTTGATTATTTGTCTTGCTTGTTTAATGTGATTTGTTGTTTGCTTGGATTGAGGAACTTGTGTGGTGATATTGGTTGATTGGATAACCTTGGTTTATGGTTTGGCCAAATGCATTGAATTGGGTTAATGTGGAAGTGTTGATGTTCCTCTCCTAACATGGCATTAAGTATAATTCTATGTGGTTTGATTATGCCTTGAGGTTTGATAACATGTCACATGTGAAGTTGCTTGATTTACATGACAATTATAATTCATAAGCTACTAGGATTTCTTTGAAATCTCATTCCCCCTATATTAAATTATGTCTCAAACAAGGAATGATCCATCTAATGGTAAGGGCAAGGAAATGATTTTGAGATAGAGGAGCATTATGGAATTGAGGCTATTATGTTATGCTATGAAATGTAATAATGAACTTTATGTTGAGAATGTAATGACTTATGAATGATATGTAATGTGAATTATGTTTATATGACATGCGCTCATGCTAAAATTATGAATGGTGCAATGTTAAAAGAGTGTAGGAAAAAGGAAAATGAGAGATAAATTAAAGAAATTGACATTAGGGCATAAAATCTCCCTAAATAGTGCCAAATTTGTGTGAGATAATAAGTAATTGTTATAATTTGGGCATGAAATTTTACAAGCTTATAGATCTCATTTTTAATTTTAAATCAAGTAGTAAACCATCAAATTTGAAATTTTGTGCTAAGAGTTATGCCCTTCTAAAATTGGGCAAAAAATATTAAAAATTTAAAAATTTACCAAATGAACAGTGCACTTTGATGAATTTCCTGGAATTATTCTGGATGGAATTGGATCTAATCGTAGAACTCTTAACAAGTTTCATGTAAAAATTAGAATCACTTTGTTTTGATTTTTTTAGAATTAGTTGTGAATTTTCAAACTTAGCCTATTTTTGAATGAATAATATAATGATAGGATGAATAGTAAAATCCTGAGTTTTAAATTTTTCGTCCAGACATGTTATGAAATGACTTATATTGGTTCCAATTAACGTATAATAGGCTATAAAGAGAGGTGTGACACAATTTCGCATGTAATCATTGATATATTTCCTCATCTTTTGCCAAAAATAAACCTGGCTATGTGATAGAATGTATGGAGAAATCCTGCATGTCCCTTTGTGATGGACGAATAAAATTCATCTAGAATCATCTTAAGTAAGGTTGTGTCGTCATATAGAATCATCAACTGTTGTTTCTAATATAAATCCTAGCTCCAAATATGGAAATGCTTCATTGAACTTGGGTCGTCTTTCAGTTTGTCTTTCATTTGGGAAATCAAAGGAGATTCTCTAACTCAAGTATAAGCTTGATCCGTGAAAGTGTTCATACTAGTGAGTGCCATGCATGATACTCTCGACAAAGCATTGGCCACTTGGTTGGTTTTCTTAGGTTTATACTCAATATCAAACTTATAGCCCAATAATTTAGGTAAGCAAGCTGCCTATTCTAGTGTCTCATTGTCCTAGCTATTGATGTGCTTCAAGCTATCATGATCAATCCTTATGATGAAGTGATGACCCAGTAAATAATGATGAAAACATAAGACCACTTCGGTAATCACATAGGGTTCTCAAACATATACAAAATGAGCTTCCAACACAAAGGATTTTTGAAAATTTGGTAGAGCTAAAATAGGGGCTAAAGTAAATTCCTATTTAAGGGCTTCAAAACCTTCTTGCGCTTGTAGGTTCCAAACAAAAGAGGCTTTTCTTAATATATCAGTCAATAGACCCATAACAGTAGCATAGTTGTTTATGAATTTTTAGTAATATCTATTAAGGCCCAGAAATCCCTTCAGCTATGAAATATTTGTGGGCATGGGCCATTCTTGTATAGCTTGGATCTTCAATAGATCCATCTCGACTCCCTTGGCTGATACTATATGCCCCAAATACTACACTTTTATCACCAGATCAAGGTGTTGCAAATAGGATTCCCATGTTGAACTATGTATGAGAATATCATCAAAGAAGATGAGAATAAACTTCCTTAAGAAGGGTTGAAACACAAAATTCATCAAAGTTTGGAAAGTGGCCAGAGCATTGGTCAACTCGAATGGCATCACAAGGCGTTGATATAATCCTTGGTGCGTTCAAGACGCCATCTTCTCTCTGTCAATTTCTCTCGTAAGAATTTGATGGTACCCGAATTGAAGATCTAACTTGGAGTAATAGGTTGATATATGTAATTCATTGATGGTTGGCATTGAAAAAGCATCTTTTATGGTGACTACATTCAGAGCCCTATAATCGATACAAAATCACCATCTCATCTTTTTTCTTAATTAGTATTATAGGGGTAAAGAAAGGGCTCGTACTTGGTTGAATTAATCCTTCACACAACAACTCATTTGCCATATTCTCAATCTTAGCTTTCTGGCTCAATAGGTACCTATAGGGATGCACCTTCACGTGTCCTATACCTGGCTTCAATTCAATTTGATGCTCATACCCCTTCTCAGTGGTAAGCCATATGGTTGTTCAAAGACTTCCCCATACTGTTGAATAATTCAAACACTAGCGGGTGTAACTTCTCCTTCCGCTTGTTATGGCATCTCTTTTGCATCACCTGTATTTATGAGATATATTTCAGCGATTACATCCATCTGGCACAATCAAACTAGGTGATAAAAATGTGCTTGAGCCATAGCAAACCCTCTATACCCTCGCAATGTTACAAACTACCCATATTGCAGGAATCTTATAGTAGTACTATAGTCTAACAAAAGAGCCCCTAATGTCTCTAACCAATCTACTCCTATTACCAAAACCCCAACTATCTACAAAATAAACATAATCAACACAATGGTGTGCTCGCTAATTTGAATGGGTATATTAGTGACTTGCTTATTGCTCCTTAGTATTGGACCAGTATCCCCAAGACTCTGAGTTTAGTAGTATATTCAATAGTGAGGCCTAGGTGTTCTACTATCTGATGGTGTATGAAATTATCATAACTTCTGCCATCTAGCAATATTTGAACCTCAGTTCCATTGATACGGCCATTAAAACATATCGTAGCTAGACCCTGTGTCCTTCTTGGAGCGTGTAATGATAGGTGGTGTAATGTAGTCTCCACCACAGTGTTCTCTGGGTCCTATTCTTCTTTCTTATTTTCACACTTTATCGCATCTCATCATCATCATCATCATCATCATCATCTATCGATTGGGGAATTTATGATTGGGCGAGAATTTTGCATCATAAGTGTAACATAATCCCTTCTCTCGACAAACTTATACTTCGACAGGAGTTAACCTCTTAATCTGAGGAGTGTTGGTTCTTGGTAATAAAGGAGGCAGGGTTGCTTTTCCTCCACTCAAGACTGCTAAGCCCATATTGCTAGCCGGTAGTCTGATCGTTATGTTAGTCTAGTTCAAATTGAGCCCTATAATACCTCCTTTTTCCTTTATGTTAATGAACCCATATGCAGAGTTCTCGTAAAATAGTTGAGCTAATGACATAGCTGCTCTTATAGTTATGGGTCATTGAACCAGCACATCTCGTCTTAACTCTATCTTCAACCCCCATATATGACAATCCAATAGTGCAACTTTAGGGACATCCTCTGTCCGGTTAGATATAGTCAAAAAATTGTTATTACATTTATCAAGATTATTCTACATTGTCAACTAAAAAGGCTATGCTTAGGCGCAGTTAGACTTGGATAGTCCATATTGGTTTTCCATAGCCTGTGACATAGAATCCCAATTGGTTATCTAGCATGTCTTTTCAAGAACTTGAAACCATAGTAGCACATTCCCATCTAAATAGACTAAGGCTATAACTAGACATTATGGGTCCTTGATCTCATATTATTTAAAACTACTCAACTTTGTAGATCCAATCTAGCACGTTTGTCCCATCAAACCTGGGAAAATACATCTAAATCTGCTTTCCTGTTATTTGAGAGGTTATTGTGGTTTGAACCACATATTCTTTAGGAGATTGAAGGGGCTCCTTCGAGCTCGAAGCAACCGGCTCCGCCTTTTTGTTCAAGTTGTTGACCAATTTCACTAGTATTTCTAAGAGGCTTTCTATTTTGCTAAATTGACTGGTTTCCTCGCCAATGAACTTATTTGCTTTCTTCATGTCCGCTTGTAACTCTTTCATTCTTATGTTTTCTGCCACACTCTCTCAATGAAAGCACCAGAATATAATATAATGATAAAGAGAATACAAATGAAATAAATATGGGTATGAAAAGCTTTATTGATATATAGAGATCTCCTCAATGGATATATGATTTAATAGTACAAAAATCGATGAGGAGATACGGTACAAGATTTTTAGGGAAAATAGCATAAAAGAAATGTCAAAGAGTACAGAAAGGAAAGGAAAGGAAAGGAAAGATTCCTCAAGGGAGAGAGAGTCCACAATAAAATATTCCACATCACTATCAGTACTCTCTTGTTCATATTATAGTCATGCGCCAACCTCTAACTCGCGAAGCTTCCACATTTTCTCTTTTTTTTTTGGTAAGAGAGAAGGCTCAAAACCGAAAACAATTACATCACCATAATTTACTTCCTACTCTATCAGCATAGATGAGGTCCTCTAGCTACTGTGGGCATGCGTCAAACAGATATGACTCAAATATTCCTTTTTTGGCCAATGCATCAGCCACTGCATTACAACTCCTTGGAATAAAGTGAAGCTTAATCTCCTAGTGATAACGAAGCATATCCTTGATCTCAGAAAGACCAGACTACAATTGGCTTTTTCATGGGATGAAGATAATAAATCAACCAATTGCTTTGCATCATATTCTACAATAACACTTCTAAAGCCAAAGTCCCAAGCGAAATAGAGTCCCTTAAATAAAGCCCATTCCTCAACTTCTATAGTATTACACAGCCCAATTTCATGACAAAAGCCAGTGATCCAGTTCCTATTGTGATCTCTTAGAGTTCCTCTACAACTAGCTTTTCCAGTTAGAGTAGACATAGCACCATCTACATTCAGCTTAACCCAGTTGATGGGAGGTTGTTGCCATTTTGAATCAGCAGAGCAATTCCCTCCATCAAGATTTTCCCTGTCTGTAGTTTTCAGGACATAATTCCTCCACATTCGAAAAATACTCTCAACGGGATAGTTTGGTTTAACAAAAGTAGAGTCAAACACAAACTTATTCCTCCATAACTAGAGTTTCCAAATGGAGACTCCCCAGACAAACTTCCATTCTCCATTGAAATCCTTGCCTATATTTTCTTTCAGATTCATTGTCATCCACTCTATTGAAGTTACCGAGAAGAAACGGTCAGCATACTTGTGTTTTATGAGACCAAGCCAAAAATTACTTGCATAGGAGCAGGCTCGTAAGATATGCAATATTGATTCAGATTCAGCATTGCAATATTTGCAAATGGCAAATGTTTGGGACCACTAACTTCGTCATTCATTAGTAGGGAGTCTATTGAGTGTAACTTTCCACATAAACACTCGAATTCTTTCAGCACCTCCCTATTTCCAAATGGTTTTAAAAATTGGATTATGAAGATGGGAAGGTGTTTCTCCTATCAACTGATAAGCACTCTTAGTAGAGAAATTTCCATCTTTTGTAGCCTTCCAAGCCATTATATCATCGCCTGCCATATCCATTGGTAGTAGGACACCAATAAGTTTCTGAATGACTTCATTTTGAACCAGTCTATTCAAACGTTGGAAATCCCAAGCCCCATATTTAACCCATTCAGCAGCAACACTTTGATTCTCTTCTTCTAATAGCGGTCTAATACACATATCTTTTATGAGTTTATCATGAAACAGCCAATAATCATTAAAGAAATTGACATGTTGACTATTTTGTATCTGCCACACTGTGCCCTTCTGGATAACTTCATTTTGTTTACTGATGAATTTCCATAGTTTTGAGTCATTTGGTTGAGTAATGAGAAGATTCGTCTTATTTTTAAGCATATATTTGTGATTCAGAGTATCAAACCATAATCCTTTGCCTCCTCTGATTAGTTTTTGTGCCAGTTTTGCCCCATACACTCTATTAACTGAAGTGAGTTTTCTAAATCCTAATCTTCTAGCCTCTTTAAGTAAGGTAATCTAGTTCCATCCCACTACATGATAGGAGGTATTTGAAGGATCATGTCCCCAAATGAAGTCACGTTGTATTTTCTCTATCTCCATGCAAGTTTTTTTAGGGAGCAGTGCCACTTGGATTGGATAAATAGGAATAGAGCTTAGAATAGATTTTGTCAGTGTTAAGCACCTTACCATTGATAAACTTCCAGCCTTCCAAGCAGAGAGTTTATTCCTTACCCTATCCACCACATAATGAAATGTTTCAGTGGTCTTCTTTTTAATTGCCAGGGGAACTCCAAGATAGGCTTCTATCTCTTTAGAGATTTTCATAAGTATGATTCTCTTAATTTTCCCTTTAGTTGTAGCTTTAACAGTAGGGGAAAAATAAAGAGAAGATTTGCTTCTATTCACTTTTTCACCAGAAGCTGCACAGAACAAATCAAGACATTTTATCATGCAAAGAGCTTGATTTTTCGTAGCTTCCCCAAATAGTAGTGAGTCATCAGCAAACATGAGATGTGAAATTAAGGGGCTATTTCTTGAGATTTTGACCGGTGGCCAATTTTTCTCGTTAACTGCATCACAAATGAGATGGGAGAGTTTATCAATACACAGAACAAACAATAGAGGAGACATAGGGTCTCCTTGCCGTAACCCTCTCTTAGGATAAGAGAGATTGGTCTTAGTACCCTTCCACAAGACATTATAAGAGACTGACATAACACACGACATAATTAAGTGGATCAAATGTTGATCCAATCCAGCTTCCAAGAGGACTTTATGAAGGAATTCCCAACTAATTCTATCATAAGCCTTCTCAAGGTCAATTTTCATGGCCATTAAACCTCTTATACCCTTAACTTTTTTCATTGTGTGTAGTATCTCTTGACCAATAATAATATTATCTTGGATATTTCGCCCTTTGATGAAACTAACTTGGAAGGGTGAGATTAGATCATCCATTACAGTCTTCAGCCTCTGAGCTATAATTTTGGTAATGCATTTATAATGCACAGTACATAAAGATATTGGTCTAAAATGAGAAACAAACTCTAGATTATCCCTTTTTAGAGTAAGAGCAAGGAGAGTGCAGTTGGCATTCTGAGCAGAAATTTTTCCCTAAAAAACATCTCTAAAAAATTTACAAACATCTAGGCCAATGATATTCCAATTCTTTTGAAAAAAGATAGGAGAGAAACCATCAACACCAGGTGCTTTGTAGGGTCCCATAGAGAAAATGGCATTTTTAATTTCAGCTTCAGAAGGGGTAGTATTCATAGCAACATCATTAAGGAAATCAATTTTGGGAAAAGCAGTAAAAGTCTGTAGAGCGTCTATTTCAACTTCTTCATGGGAAAAAAGCTTTTTGAAATAATCCAGAACCATGTTTTCAAGACTTCTTCATCATCAATCCACTATCCTGTATCATTCCTTAGAGTTAAAACTCTATTCCTTTTTCTTCTCACATTAGCTTTCAATGGTAATAACGTGTATTCCTATCTCCTCTTTCAATCTAGATGGACCTAGATTTATGAAACCATTTAATCTCTTCCATTTTTATAAGTTCATCAAGCTCACTTTGCAATTCATTCTCCAAATTGCAGAGGAAGGAAGAGTGAGGGTAAGCATCAGAGCACTATATTCCATTAAGTCTAGCCAAAAGAGTTTATTTTTTTCCTTTCCACAAGACCAAACACATTCTTATTCCAATCTAGTAGAGAGTTTTTAAAATCATCTAGAGGGGCATTTAAATCACTATTAGCGGGCCAGGCATTTTTCACAAAATCTCTAAAATTTTCATGTTCAAGCCACATGGCTTCAAAACGAAAAGGCTTCAACTCCTTTCTAGCAATATTATTAGTGCTCAAAATTAATGATAAAGGATTATGACCAGAGAATTTGGTTCTGAGAAGTACCTTAACAATACTATCTGAAAATGTGGCCATAAACTCATCATTAGCAAGTGCACAATCAAGCCTTTCGTGGAGAAGGTTGTAGCCAGTCATTTTAGGTCCCTTCCAAGTAAATTCGAGGCCTTCGAATCCCAGATTAGAGAGCCGGCACTCAAGCAAGTGATCATTAAACCAGTATATATGATTTCTCCTACCTTGAGCTGCACCAATTCTTTCAGATAGAGAGGCGATATCATTAAAATCGCCATATACTACCCACGATTCATGTATAGTATCTGCCAAAGCCTTCAAATCTTGCCAGAGTACATTCCTGAGATTAGAATGAGGAATAGCATATATGGCAGATATTAAGAAATCATGAGACCCAAGAAGCGAGCAACATAGATGAATAAGCTGTCTCTCTTCTTTCAAAATCAAAACCGTAATTTTATCACTTCTCCATATAGCAAGCAAACCCCCTGAACAACCAACACTTGGAATGAAGGAAATGCCATCATAACCAAGAGAATGAAGACTGAGAAACCTTAAGCTTTGATCATAACATGTTTTAGCAAGAATTATTATTAGTGGCTTTGGCCCAATGAAAAGAGCTTTCAAATTCCTAAGGAGGCTTTTGCCGCGTGCCTCCCCTCATGTTCTAGTATAGGATATAATCCATAAAAGTTATAATTAAAGAAATGGGCCAAGCCCATCAGCACTCAGCTGAGAATGGAGTCTCAGGAATTATTGTGTCCACTATTTGCTCATTTGAAATAGCCTCATTTGTTTCATCCTTTAGGAGGTCTAGCCCATCATTGCTGTCCATACCCATTTCATCTATATCTCCAAGATCATGCGGTAAATTCAGAGGTCCACTTAGGTCGTTCATTTTGTCGTCATCCATATTTTCGTGCTGAGATGACTCCAAAATTTCTCCTCAGTTTCCTTCCTCCTAGTGCTCAGTGGACAAATCATTCAAGGTAGTCATAAGGATCTCATTGCTTCTCAAATGATTTTGGAATAAATCCCATGTTCTCTTCTCTTTTCGGCTCATTGGTTTCTCATTATTTGTCTTGTTCTATATTTCAACTGGGACCACTGCCATGTTAGAGCTGTTATTGATGCTCTGAAATTGTTTCTGCACTACTTTCTTTGCTTTTGCATTTCGTACCTATGTAGTGCGTGGTCGATACTCCCGTCTCTTCTCTTCTTTATTTTGTGCAGGTACCTCCATATTTTCATTTTGATTTTCATTAATTAATTCCTCTGCATCAGCAAGTACTCCAAACTGTGACCCAGCATTCTGTTGCGGTAGATTTTCACCTTGCCGTTCTTTTCCCTTCCTTTGCTGATGAGTTTTACTCACTACCTTCCATTACTCTGGTTGTCTAGGACACCCTATTACCTCAACATTCATATTCCTTTGTGATTCAGAGTTTTGCTTCATTAAGTTTTCATCATTTGTCATCGTTGTAGCTACATGAGTGGGGCATTCTTCACTTCGTACCCATAGATTCCACATTTGGTACAGAGGAGATGAAGTCCTTCATACTCCAATGAATATTCTTCACCCTCCAAACAAAAACCTAACATTAGCTACCTATCTAAATCAACAAGTACACAAATCCTGGCGTAATGACCTCTCAATTGGCAAGATGTATTAATATCAATTTTAAGTGTCTATCCAATCCTGTTGCCAATCCTAGTCAAAGCTTCTTCATCATAATATTCTAGGGAGACTCTTGGTAAACGTACTTAGACCATGACTTTGTCTATTTTAGCTATTTGAGGTTTGAAGCAGGGTTCCCATGGTCTTACAGTAAGGTAATGGTCATAGACCATCCACGGGCCTCCTGTTAAGGCATTATAGTAATCCTCTTTATTGGTCAGCTTCACCACGAAGAAACTATAGCCTATATTGATCGGTTTTGTAACTCCTCTTTTTGCTCAAAGGGACTGTAGACAAGCTTCCAAAGCCTTGTAACCAACATGTCTTCCTAAGAGCTTAACAATAACAGCTTTGTTTCAGGCCTTATACAGCCTCTTCTTCATCTTTGCAGAGAAATAGAAGGTAGGGAAGTTTTTATTGGGGTCTTCTCTGATCCTGCATGGAGGTTCATCAATTTCATTACCACTATCATAGTTCTCAAACATAGTATCATATGATAATTTGTCTTCTAGCTCATGTTCTTCATCTGACTGATCATCATTTTTGTTAATGCCTTTCAGCACATCAGCAAAAGTATGGCTTCTTCTCTGGTTAGGATGAGATCTAGTTCTAGGCTTAGGCCACTGGTTCATCCATGAACTGTTAGCATTCGCATTCTTAATCTTTTTGGAGCTTCTCCTGGGTAAGTCGTCCTCCTCAGTGGATGGAGGTATCAGTATCGGATTTTTCCCGCAACGAATGAGCACCATACCATTACTGATAGTGTTGCTTGGTCATGGAAACCTCAGACCAAAGCCGTTGGCAGGATGATTCTTGTTATTGCATGCATTCCACATTTTCCTTTTAATTCTTTTACTTCCACCGACCGAGCCATTTTGGGCTTGACTATCATCTAGCATTGGGCTAGAGTTCATTATAAAAAGAAAATAGGGTTAACGTGCAAATTAAATATGTTTTAGAAGTTTGCATATGGGAATGCCAGACACTATTATGAGTCTCATATTGGGGAGCCTCATATATGAGTCATATTAGGGAGTCTTATAAGTATTGTGTGGTTTATAAGTTCAAAAAAACTCTTTCTTCTGATAGGTTAATCTTTTGGGATTATAGTTTTTCTTTGGACTTATATATGTTCATCACATGGGTACTTTCATTAAGAATTGGCTAACTGAAAAGAGCTACTTATAGAGGGTCTTGATCGATAGGAGACCGAGTGAGACATTGGGGATGCTCACAAGTGATGTGGGGTTTATAAGTTCTTTCCCTTTGTTATATTATCTAATAGACAAGATATTTTATATTTTAAAATAAATTAATAGACAATTTAATCTTTGTTCTTTCTATTCATGCTTGGGGGAAAAAGCGGAAGAGAAAGAAAAGCTAGGGAAAACAAAGAGAAAAAGTTGCATTTTACCCGACTATACCATGAAGAGAAAAAATAGAAACGACAAACAAAAAGAAGAAAAATGGCATATGGGGCCCACAAATTGCAAGGCCTCCGCAAAGTACCCCGTAACTCATTAGTATCAAATTTTCTAGGATGAGGAGATGACGACAAAATTGCTTGCGACTCAAATAATTTTTCCAAGCTGTGGGCGCCTGACTTTTTCCAAAGTCCTCAAAGCGGGGCTTTGTTTGGGGCCCTTTTAGGGACAGGTGCCACCGGACTTGTTACCATTATAAGCTACTATCGATTTCATGCTTACCTTCAGCAGCCTTTTCAATCTTAATGATGTAATAATGAAATGGACATCCTATCCTCAAACCTCATCTTAGGTTAAAAAAAAAAAATTATATTTCGTGAAACAAGTTTTTTTTTCAAATATTTACATTACACAGTGTAAACTTACTTGAAATAAACAAATTTTTATACAAACATAATCTCTCATTCAAACTACCCCCGGTCTGGAACATCAACCAACTAATTTGCAAGAGCACGAAATCTTAAAATTATAAGACAAGGGACATTAAATTTTTTTTTTTTTGGGTTTATGATAAGTGGGTTTTACATGATTAGATAGATATATTTTGAGAATTTTAACTCAAAACATAAGTAAATACTAATTCTCATGGTGCCTTCTGAATGGACTTTCCAAATCCTCCATGAAAACATTGGTGTTTTAAGGTAATTTAGTACTTAACGTGCCAGCTACCTGATTTGGGTCCTTATTTGTGCGTTTTAGCTTTGTTTATTTTTGGGGAAAGATTCGCTTTGTTGATACTAAGAATCAGTTTCCCCTAATCGATTCTCCAATCTTTAGTGTTCGATGGTTCTGATTGTTTTTCATAGGCTTGCATCTGGCTTTGCATAATGGATTTCATTTCGAGATTAAACTTCTATGTTCACCGTTGGTTATTGCAGTTTAAGGTGACTGGGTTTGGGCACTGTGGAGCATTCCGAATTTCTGTCGGAATTGCATGGCTACTCTTTAAAATCTGCTTCTCATCTATATTTCATGTTCTTCATTCCTGTTGTCCTACTGTTGATTTCAACTATACCAAACGCTTTATTTGGCTCAACGGAGTTCAGGAGAAGGGAGGAGAGGGATCCTAACAATCCCTTATTTGAAATGATTAGAAAGAAAGGAAGGATACCCTACTTGTTTTCAGAGTATGTTTTTCAGTAGTATACAATATCTTAAATTAATTGTCAATACATCAAACACCCTAAAATATCTTTTAAATAACAACAAGCACTCTAAACTTGGGATACTGAGTGCAAATGAAAAATCTTTTAAGAAGTTGGATGCATAAAAATTACTTTAGAATATTGAATGTTATTGAAAAAATAATTTAAGATGTTGGATGCAGTAAAGATTAGTTTATGCTATTAACGAGTGTTTTTGGAAATATACTTCAAGGTGCAGCTTGCTAAATACTAAGTGTTATTAAAAAAATAATTTAGATTGGTGGATGTTATTTTACTACAAAAAATATGTATTTTCTAGTGGTTAAATTATGATGTTTCTAGCGGTTTTAACCGCAACAAACAACATTTGTAGTGGTTAGCCTAACCGCTAGAAAATCAAGTGTAAGAAATAGTTTTTTGGTGATTAAGGGAACCGCTACACAATCTGGTCAAAATGCAAGAAACTTTTTAGAGGTTAACATAACCGCTAAAAAAAAAAAACAGAGACACAGGTGAATGAGATGACATTTGTAGTGGTTAAAAGCTGTTAGAAAATTTCAAAAAATTTCAAGGGATCAAACTACTAGAAAATTTTCAATGAAATTACATTTTACTAGGAAACGAAATTTTTATATTGATGCCAAAAAAATTTTAGCAGTTACCAACCGCTAAAAAGTTTGGTATGAAATTACATTTTGTTAGGAATAGAAATTTTCAAATCAGCGCCAGGTGAAACCAAAGTTAAATTCTGTGAAATTTTTCCCTCTTATTTAAAATTTCTAGCGGTTTTAAACGCTAGAAGGTTCATTCTAGGCCAAAAAATAAAATTTAAATATTTAATTCTTAAAAATGATTTTATAAATTAAAAAACTGTTAAATTGATTATATTAGAGAATTTTTGTTAATGCGTATATTTACAAATGTATTACATATTATATATTTGAGTTTTGTGATCAATAATAAGTAATTTGTTAGAGTTAAATTTTTGATGATAACAAATTAAGGAATATGTGTTTTAGTAAGTTGATTGATCACCTGATCAATCAAGGGGTTATCAATAACTTGATAGATAACATTCTTGTACAAATAAGTAACTTTGCAAAAAAATTAATCGATAACTTGATAAATAATGTGTTGATCGATCAATTGATCAATTATTGTTAACACAATTGTGTATAGAAGCCTGTAGAAAATTATCGATCAATTGATCAATAATCTAATATTTGAATAACTGTCAGATATTGGGACATAAGTTTGGTAAGTATTTATCGATCACATCATCAATAAATAGGTCATCGATAAGAGGACAGATAAATAGTAAAGCTCTCTCACCTTGGTTAATTCTGTTTCTTTCATCATTTATCAATCACTTTATCGATCAGAGATTTTTTGATAACATAATCAAATATTGCTTTATAACCCACTCAATATGCCTTTGTTCAAGCTTGTTATCTAATTGATTTATCGATCACTTGATCGATCAGTGAATTATCGATCAAATGATCGATCATCACTATCTTGTTTTATTTTTAAGTTATGATTTTTCGATCACCTGATCGATAATCTAATTATCGATGAAATGATCGATCACCCATTTATCTGAGTGCTTTGTTTTCACATAACGTGATCAATAAATCAGCTCCCTAGCATTTCAGAACTAAATCTCTTTGTTATTTTTTTATCAATTACCTACTAGATCAAGCATTAATCAATCACTTAATCGATCATCATTTGTTTTCTACCCTTTGAAAAACTCTTTGTTGAATCTCTCTTATCGATCAAGTTTTCCATCATTCATTTATCGATAAAGTACTCAATCATTATTCTTTGAAAATCTATTTCTATCCCACTTTGCTTTATCGATAGCTTGATTGATCAATAAGCTTTCGATCACTTGATTGATCATTGCCTTATTTTAGTTAAACATCAACCAGTTACAATGATTCTCAAAATATGTTGATTATTTCCCTTCAAGCTTTTCTCATCCTTCTTGTTTATCTTAATTCTCTATTTTAAGGGATTAAAAATCAAAAGTGACCTTGAGCCTTTTTCTCTACATGTCTTTCTGAAGTCACTATTTTCATTTATTGATTACTTGATCGATAGATTAATAATCCATAACTTGATCGATAAACAAACTTGCCTGTTTCAAATTCTTACTATCTGATTAATCGATAATTTGATCAATCAACCAGTCATCGATCATTACTTCGATCAAGGATGTCTAGTTCTTATTCAATACATTTAGAAACTGATTGATTTCACTTTCAAACTATGAATGTTCATTTTTATTATTTGATCAGTTGTGGCTCTAAGCTTTACTTTGCAAGAAAAACTCATTGAAGTATTATTGCAGATTACGAAGAAGAACTCAATGGTTCTCCAATGGCTGTTTAGTAGCCTGTAACCTACCATGTCAGAAGCATTAACGGCGAAAATTGTTGCAACTAGGAAAACACGCAACCGAACTCTCAACGACTAGAAGCTCTTCTGTCTAATGGTTATTAGACTTCCTCAACTATAAAAGGCATGAAGAAGCATTAAATGAACAGATTAAATACGCAAGCTACCTTCTGCTAATAATTTACTGTTGCATTCAATACTCTGTTCTTGCTTATACTAAGCTTCAGTGTTTCTCATTTATTTACTCTACAAGAGAGCTCTATCTATCATCTTCAATTAATTTTTGAGTGAAACTCAAGAGTGTGGACTCTTGAGTGAGATTGTTACCTTACGGATAGTAAAGGGGAGTGATTGAGCGAATCAATTGCTGTACTGTGGCACCAAGAGCTCGATTAATCTTGGAACTTAGTGAAATACTCAGAGATGTTCTGAGGACTGGATGTAGATCAAGTGATTGAGATTGAACCAGTATAAATTCTGTGTCTACTCTCTACAGTGAAATCACTCTGACTTACACTCTCTGTTCTGTTTAGCTTACTGTTTTAATACGCAAGATTTTTATAACTCACCCATTCACCCCCCTCTTGGGTGAGACTGCCACTAACATAATTAAATTATGATTTTTGCCAAATTAATTGAATTGAATTTAATAAGATAATTGAATTGGAGATGTAATGGTTTATAATATTGAACCTTAACTCTCATGTTGAAAAGTGGTTGAATCAGTCGAGCAGGACATGACAAATGTGAAAAAGAAAAATCTGAAAGAAAAATATAAATAAATATGTTAGTAAATTATAAATAAAGATAAATAAAAGAAATTAAAATTTATAAAATGAGTACCATCTACCATATAAAGAAGAGGAATAAACCACCATATGATAGAGGAAGAAGAAAAAAGAGAACTATAAAGAAGAAGAGGAGAAGAAGGAAAAGAGATGGGGTAAATGAATGAGGATGTGATATGGTATTTATAGAGATCAGCGAGATGTTTCTAGCAGTTTGTTATAATTTCCAGTGGTTTAATTCATTTTGTAACGGTTTGACATTTCTAGTAGTTTTGTAACCACTACAAATTGTAATTTTTTAATTTTTAAAAAAGTGAACCAACTTTACTTTGTACATATTTATTTATGAAAAACAAATTATATGAATGATAAAAATTATTAAAACTGCTATTCTTGATCATCATCTTGCCTAAAAGGAGATATTAAAAAAAATTATTGTTAGAATTATAAAATATTTAGAAAAAAATCAGTAATTAGTAGTTAATTATTTAAATAATTTAAGAAAAGATATATACCTGATAATGGTCAAATTATCGTCTCTTTGAGGAAAGAAGTCTTTAAAATTCCTGGGTTGGAAGGATTCACCGTCGTAAATAATATCACCATCACCTATATTATAAAGATCTCGTGGCTTGAGGTGAACGACCATATTCCAGTCTTTATATTTCTCGTCCTCGACATAGGAAACTTGGTGTGCCTCAGAGGCAAGAATATATGGCTCATCATCTTCTGATTCTCTCATATGAATGAGTCTAGAGAAATTAACAAAGGTGATGCCCAAGTGGTCAGTAGCGAGTCCCCGTGAAGTTGTCATATTTGCCTAGGAGCACTTGAACAGAGTTATGGTGAAAAGCTAGTAACTTAACAATGTCAATTAGCTTTTCATAATAAATGATGCCTCCAAAGCGCATATCACCATCACTGCTGCTAGCATAACATCTCATCCCGAATGTCCTGCAAACTCTAGAGTTTTGTGTGAGCAATCCTTGATCACGTCCAACAGTACAGAACTTGAACCCGTTGACATTATACGCCGTAAACCTCCATGCATGGTCTAACGGATTGAGAGAAAGAGATTTGAATTCACCCGTTGTCATTACATATTCGATGTGTAAACCAACCAGGAAACTCTCTATGGAATTTTTTATCAATGTCAGCGAAACGCGCACGCTCTCATGACAACCGCTTGAGGTAATTTCTAAACTCACTACAATGAAGTGTAATTTGTTAGAAGAGTTAGTGAGAAACAAATATAAAGTGTGAAAGTTAGTAAGCTTATATAGTACTTACTGCATGAAGGGTTCAACTTGGCCGCAATTTATCAAAACATGTATGTGTGCCTAGAGTTTCTCTATGGGAGTGAGTCTGAAGAATTCATATCCTCCAATTGGTTTCCTAGCAAGAGGAAATAAAGTTGACATGGAAAGATCAGGAGGAGAATCATCTACGCAATGCGGGCGGTTAAAAGATGTCTCCATATCATCAAAGTACCTTGAACAGAAAGTTAGGACTCATCTCTGGAATAACCTTCTGCTATTGACCTCTCAGGTCACACCTTATTCCTAACATATGATTTTAATTTTTCCAAATACCTGCAAGTTAATATTCTATCAATAATTGTGAGCAATTAAAATAACAATGTCAAATTTAAAGAGGCAGGGATAAAAAATAATCCAGTACCTCTCTATAGGGTACATCTATCGATATTGAACTGGGCCAGCAACCTTTGCTTCTCGAACAAAGTGGACAGTCAAGTGAACCATGACAATGAAGAATGATAGAGGAAATATCATCTCCAGGTGACAAAGTGTAAGAATTATTTTATCTTGTAGCTGATCGAGCTCTTCCGGTATTGAGACCTTCGCACACAACTTCTTTAAAGATGAACACAATTCCACCAAAATCACTGATACATAAAAAGGAAGTGTGTTTCTTAAAGCCAATGGAAGTAATTGTTGCATAAGAACAAGGGAGCCATGACTTTTTAACCCAGTAACCTTTCGAGCCTGCAAATCGATACATCTTGAGATGTTGCTAGAATATCCATTAGGTGCTTTTATATTCTTCAACGTCAAAGGGAAGATATCCTTGTTCTACTTCATCAAGGAGAATTTAACTGGTTGAAACTTGTCGTTTTCATCAGGTCAAGTTTCTTCACAAATTTCCCAAGCCCATAAATCTTTTCTAGCTGTGAGATTATCTTTAGACTTTCCAGCTTCATTGAGCAACGTATATAGTACATTATTGTATACAATTTTTTTCAATGTGCATAACATCGAAATTGTGTCATAACAAATTAGATCCCCAATAAGGAACAGTGACAAAATATGCTTTTCTTCTACCATTGCATAGATTAAGCATCAAATGTCCCACGAGACCATCGTCCCAGTGCTTTGGGATCCACATTCTTACCAAACTCGACATCAACATCTTGTAATTGCTACAAAATATCCACACCAGACAAAGCAACAGGAGGATCTCTCTTTTCTTGTTTTCTATCAAAGCAAATCCATTACAATCTAAATCTCTGCTTGGAATCGAGGAACTGTTGATGTCCTATGAAGCACCATTTGCGACTGTGTGGAAGGTGACATAATACGACATCAAAATTGCACTTAGGATAGGCCAACCCAATATGCACGTTCCACTCAGACAAAGTTCCTAAATTGGGTAAATCACTTATTGTCCACATCAAGGCTACACAGAGATTGAATAATCGCTTGTCATATGAGTCATATGTCTCAATATCATTCATCCACAAGTCAATCAATTTGTGTATCAACAGTTGTAGGTACATGTCTATATCATTTCTTGGCGCCTTCTTGCCAGGAATGATCATGGAAAGCAAAAATGAGCTTTGTTTCATGCACATCCAAGGTAGAGATTGTATGGAATTAACACCACTGGCTAGATACTGTAGCTTGTGCTTATATTTCTGAAGGGATTAAAACTATTGGTTGCCAAAACAAGATGTACATTTTTAAGATCACCCACAAAGTCTGAAAATTTCACATCAAACATTTTCCATGCCTCCAAATCTCATAGGTGTCTTAACTTGCTATCTGGATTTTTCTCAGTCATATGCCACCTCATATGCTCAGTTATTTTTGATGACATATACATTCTTTGCAATTGCGGTTTCAAAGGAAAGCATTTAACAAACTAATGTATTAACAATTTCAAATATCAAATATTTAGAGATAGAATAAGTAACACATTATAATGAACCGTATTAAGAATTTTAAGTATCAAATATTTAGAGACAGAACAAGTAACACACTATAATGAATTGTACTTGAAAATTTTGGCTGGCTTCTTCTTTTGTTTTTTGGCCTTCCATACAAACTTATAGCGAGGTATGTTACATCTTGTACAAATCTTCTTATTTGCATCATCTCCCTAGTATAACATACAGTCATTTGGGCATGCATCTATCTTCTTGTAGTTCAAACCAAGCTAGTTGATAATCTTCTTTACTTCATAAAAAGATAAAGGGAATTCAACTTGAGGAAAAGCATCTCCCAGTAACTCTCATAGCATGGACATTGTCTTGTCAGTCATACCACACAAGTATTTGATATGATAAAGCTTCAGTAAGAATGACAACTTAGAATACTTTGTGCACTCAGAATAAAGAGGCTTATTAGCTTCGCTCATGAGGTCAAAAAATTTCCGGCTAGTTTTGTTTGTAAGGAACTTTGGTTGAGGTCCTTCTACTTCATCTTCATTGGGATCCTCACTTTCGTGAACACTAAAAGCATTATGCACAGTATTGTTCATGGCATCGGCTTCTTCCGCTCGAACTCCCATCCATGAAACTAGTGGAACTGACTCAACAATCATATCTGGTCATCCCCCATGTAGTTGTCAAAATACATACTCTCGCAGGAAGCGCTTAAATATCAAATGCTCTCTAACAATATCTCTTAAATGCCACTTCTTGAAATTACATTTAGGACATGGACATTGAATCTTACCATTTACGGCGGCATTGGCGAAAGCAAAATCCAAGAAATAGTTTAGACCAGCCAAGTATTGCGGGGTCGACCGGTGTAAGTTGATCCACGACCTATTCTAAAATTGCATAATGTGTGGTGCCTCAAGGATGGAGAGAAAGACAAGTGGACTAAGGAGTTTGATGAGTGTCCACTGCACACAGCTTCAGATACCTAAAACATTTGCCAAAACCACTAAGGAGAAAGAAAAAGCTATTGGTAAATCTAATAAACACCCTATTGCTGCAGCTACAATGCACCATTCCTCAACATCATCTTTGTCTAAACATATGGCCAAAATAATGGCAAAAGTGTTTAAAGATCTAAAAGTGGAGATACATGCAAGGTTGGACACATTAGCTGCAAACCAACAAGAGTTATTGTCTTAGTTAAAGGATGTGTCTGTGAAGCTTGCATATGTTGAAGCTCAACAAGATGATATTTCGGGTGATATCAGAGCCCTCAATCTGTTCACTCAATTGTATGCCGCTAAAATTAGCAAGGGAGCAAAAGCCACACACTCAAGACCCTCAAGTTCCAATTTTCAACAGCCACCAATCCCCTCTGAAGTACTAATTCCTAGTCCTCAACCACAATATGACCTGACACATAGATGAAACCATATATGTCTCCATTTCTCAACACCTTACCCCCTACCTTATAGTAATCCCCACCACCCCCTTAACAGACTGTCCCTCGAATGTCACATCAATCCCCACCTGATCTTGAACACACTATTCCTCTTACTTACCTCAGTCCCCATCATCCCCTCAATTGCTAAAAGATGCTAACTATGCTGGTTCTCAGTCTCATGTAGCCTTACACCAATAGTTACCACTTTCACCAACCATTTCTCACACATTCACTGAAGCAGAAGACCTTACCCCAGTCACCCCAGGCTCCATCATTCCTTATGTTCCATCTTCTGAACCCCTGCACCACCATCTAGACCACTAATGTTTCCTTAAATGATTGAGGCCCCTCCTCCCATATCATTCATACCCGATCCCCCTATCATGCCCAACAAACAAGCATCTGAGACCATAAATCCATTCCCTTCACCTTCACCTCCACCCAACCTTGAATCCATGTTTGTTCTTGTTGACCTTGCCCCTTCTGAATGTTCTCCTAAGGGAAGAAGGATGAGTAGCAACCCAACCAAGAGGAGAAGAGGGAATTAACCTAATATACTGTTATTTGATATGCTTCATATTGTTATGTCCCCAATGCACTTCATAGGAACTATTTTGATAATGACTATTTATGTTTCTTTCTTGGATAATGTATTTTATGTTATTCGCCACCTGTAGATGAATGATCTTTCTTATATGTTATGCACCAATGTTCATGTTCATGTGCAGATATGTTTTACTTAACGGTCTCTAGTACGTGTATCACGTGAATCGGTATTTCTGTAACACAACTTCCTTTTAACTCTCAAATTGGAATTTTATTACATCACTACCGATTCAATTAAAATATCTCTACCAGCGGTAACTGTGTGAGTAACCACATTACAATGTGAGACTCTCAAATATAATATGTAAATCAAATTCTATTTCATTTGCACGGTTATTGAATTTATTATACAAAATTCAGTTTTCTTTACCACATAGCTTATTTATCAAACCATTCCTGTTTCTATGACAAATTGAAACTGCATTCAAAAATTCATATTGCCGCTTATGAATTCCAATTTATATTATCACATGGCCTAGTACATGGCTTTTGTTTCTTTAGCAAGCATTATGAATAATTTTATGCACACAATTCACCTTTAATACAGTAGACATCAATAGAACAACACCAGACATGGCAACATTGGTTATCATTAACGACAAATTTACATAGTACAAGGTTTTCGTTCACCCCACACACACCATCATCAAAATAGTACATCAAATACAAGGGAACTCATGCTCTACTTCTCCTTTTAAAATGGAATTCAATACAAGACAATTCATGTTGTGCTTTCCCTTATTACATAAACACAATGCCTAGCTTTTTCTCCTCTCTTGTGCCTTCCATATTCACTATTTTGCCCACAGATCACCATATAGGTGCCTAATCTCTCCAAGCTAAGCAAATATTGACAAAGTGCGAAAATCTTTTGCCTCTGAACAAATGAACTAGTTATTTCATCTATACCCATTACTTAATAACGACAAAAAGCAAAAGCACTCTTCTGAAATCAATTCTTTACTTGAATTTATGCGTCCCAAGCCGTTGCATCACCAATCACACAACTTGTGTAAGTATCCCATCTAAATCCATGTGCGTCGACGTCCCACAATATTCCACACACTAGCTCCCAATCTTGATAAAGCTTCCTCATGTGAGGATGTGTATGCGGCCTTCCCTTTAACCCACAGCCTCGAGGCCTTTCTTCCATCCTATTTTACTCCAGATAACCATAATTATAAGTTGACCCATTCATAAACATTCCACTCAATCGCATGGCCTGGAGTATATCAACAAGAACTGCAGTCTCCTAACCAGAACCACCCCACACGCGCGTCCTGTTTCCTGTAACATTCAAATATGTTCATACAACAACCGATTAGAGGGGAAAGAATTCATTTCTTAAAATTTAGCCCCCGCCATATTGTCCACGGTGGCCGCTGTTTGAACATGTTCGTCGCTGCTCTATGCTCGTTCTGACATGTTCCTCCTTTGTTCACCTCTTTCTTTCGGCACCAATAGCAAAAACATCTTCCTCTTTTATTATTTATTAATTCCATTCATTACAAGACTAAAATGGTCTTTCTCCAGCATTTTCTTACCCACTTTCATTCCACCAAACATTAAATTTTCCATCAAACTATTTTCCATTCCCGTGCTTACCAAATATATCATCAGTTTTAAATTTTCCATTCCATTGCTTTCTGTTCCAACCTTTTCTCTTTACCAAACAAGATCTAGGTATTGTCTTTCCTAGAATACCTTTGTTAATCAAGCATGTTAGTTAGAACTACCATTACTACAAGAACTAACTTGAACAAAGTGGGTAAATATGAGACAAAGTGGATTAGAATCTTATATTTAGAACTAAAATAAAAATCAAAGTAGCTTTTATATTAAGAAATGAAGGTAGCATTACAGTAATATTTAGTAATCTTATAAGTTATAAATAGTTCCCAATATATATATTTAATTATATAAAATCCAATTGTCATCAACAAAAAAAAAATGTAACGTTATTTGACAGTATAATTTTAAGATTTTGTGCTTTTGCAAATCAATTGATTGATGTTTTGCATAGGTGGGCTAGTTTGAGTGAGAGATTATATGTCATAATGGCAAATTTTCAAAAAGCAATCCCATTAAAATATTTGGTTATCTTATTCGGTTTGGCTATTCGACTTTTCAACCATTAAAACAGGGTCATAGTTGCATTCACTACTACAAAATATAAATATATGTCAGTTAAATTTGGCCATAGATGACGGTATTCATAATTGTCACTAATGGATGCGTCATATGTTCTCTTTGCCAAATATGTGAGTGCTCTAAGTCTCAAAGGGTCATATATTTAAGTCTTCTGGTAATTTCATGTGACCTGCATGGGTCTCCTTATGTGACGATTTGTTTCTCATAACCGTGACATATTTTATAAAGATATGTGACGATTTTAACTAATAATTGTCATGTAAAGCAGCTAGCTTTTAAAAAAAAAAAATAGGTGGCTGCTTTTTATTGACCAGCTCTTCTATATTGCAATATCCGCGCGCGCGCGCACACACAGCAAAACAGAATCAATATTTATAAAATCAGCATATGCAACAAAATAGAATCAAGAACCAAGACACGATATATAAGAACCAACTTAAATTACATATAACAAAAGCTAATTAAGTGATATAGGTTAAATTGTATACATCATCATCATAATAATAATAATAATAATAATAATAATAATAATAATAATAATAATAATAATAATGTTATATTCTGAATAATCAACTAGTAGTGTCTCCTTCTCTTTTCCTACCCATTAATGATGTAACTCGTGTAAAAAAATAACTGTCTGCACGGACTATTTTTCAAAAAAACATTAATTTCTCAAAAATTGAGTTAGAATCAACATTATACTTCCCAAATTATATTTTATTATATACGCATGATAGGTGTCTCGGATTTTTCTCTTGTTTCTTTTTTTTTTGGCCCTTAACAAAAAACAAAATTGAACATTGAAAAAGAGCTAAATGCGACGGACAATTAAGGGCATGTTTGTGTTGATTTTTATGAAAAACCATACTCACCAAAAGTTAATTTGACTCCAAAAGCTAATTTGAGCTAAAAAAATTGTTTGGATAGGGATTCGAGTCAAATGAAGTTTTCCCGCAAAACCAGAGTTAGAGCTAGATCTAGATTTTGGAGTTTTTGCAGGCATTTAAACTGATTTTTTTAAACCAAAATATATCCAACCATAAATCATATTTCGCAAATTAACGTTTATCTTAACCTTAGTTTGCAAAATGTAGTTGATACAGTAAAAGTCAGTTCGTCTTCTGTCATCTAAATATTGATTCTGATTTAGAGGTGCGCATTTTTACCTATAATATAGCTAAAGCGAGGCTTATGTTTTCACACAAAAATTGAAAGGAGTTACACTTGTTCACAATTTATGTATAGTATGATTTCATGTACTTATTTTTTATTTTATACTGATAATTCCACCTGTGATGGTATTATTTAAAATTATTCTCACTGTTTTAATTAAATGAGTTTGAGTTAGATTTATTTTAAACTTTGAAGAAGAGAAATGCTTGCACACACCCAGTGCACCACATCATTCATTGACTGACTAGTAAAAATATGCCACGTCACTAATTTTAATCCTACTTGTAAGCTTATGTATCAACCTTGGAATTTACTTTAGATGGATAATTTGAGGCTGTAATTAATATATATATATATATATAAAGCAAACCATTTTTCTTCACGGAAGAAAGACGTGGCCAAAAGCATAATCTTTCTTCAGTCTAATAAAGCATGATTTTTCTTCAGTAAAGAAATACTTCTAGCGCTCCAGATCCTTAAGCAAAAGTCCTAGCAAAATTGGTACTTGTTCTTAAACATTTAGTCAGGGGTTTGATCTTTGGCAGTATGTATAAAGAAAGCCTCATGGCCAATACTAAAGCCCCTTCAAAAAGTCTATACACTAGTCATCCCTGCCGGCTATAGATACCCTGGACTCAACCAAAAAGAAAGAAAGAAATATTTCTAACGCTCCAAATTATTGACTCCACCAAAGCATGATGATTAATGTTGGGTCCCAAAGGAAGATTAGCATTTGTTGAGGGTTTTGATGAGTGTTTTTGACACGTTTTGGTGATGTGTTTGACCCCAGAAAGGGTTGTTCGGGTTCACATAGAGAAGACAAATCACAAAGGAACTCATACACGTCTACTGAAAAATGAAAGGCGCTAAACACGAGATCTAGCACAATTAACACTCAGCTAAGTTCTTGGGTTCCCTTTTAGTCAGGAGTTTACAGTATGAGAAAATTAGTCACTACTACCGGACAGTGGATACCTTAAGCTTAATCCCCAAAAAAAAAAAAACAAAACAAAACAAAAGAAAAAGAAAGGCCCTAGGGCTAAGAAGTGAGAAAGATATTTGAAATATATTATTTGTCCATTATTTTAAAGAAACAAGTATTATCATGTTTAACAGTTGTTCTCAATAGTTAAATATTAACTTAATATATTTTCTGATTATTTTCCAATAAATATAAAAAATCTGAATTTTTGAAATATTTTCTAAAGATATAGGGTCCATTTGGATTGGCGGTAGAAAAAGCAGCTTATTTCTAATCTGATTTTTAAAAAAGTAAGATTAGGTAAAAGTTAAATTGGATAAGGTGAATTGTATTTGGATTGGAGTTTTAAAAAGTTAGTTCGTAAAAGTGAGATTAGTAAAAGGTTGTTTGGATTATGATTAAGTAAAAGTAAGTTTGTTTGAGTAAAAAAAATAGGACCCACATTTTGTCTTTCCCTCTCCACTTTTCCATCTCTATAAGCTGCAATTTTTTAGCTTTTGGATTAAGTATGTGATTTTGGCATAAGTTCTTAATTTTTTTAAACTCTTCCAAACACACTCAAACATATTAAGAGCCAAAAGCTACTTAAAAGCCACTCAAACGTGACTCCAAACAGGCACACAATTATTTAACAGTTGTTAATTACAACCATTAAATATTTACTCGCAATTATTTGCGTTTCAATATAATAACTATCAAATAAGTTTTTGCTCAACCTCATTTTCATCTTACTTCATGCTTTTCTCTTAAACATAGCAAATTCTTTTAAATTATAATGACATGTTTTTTCTAAATTACTGTCATCTAAATATTGATTCTGATTTATAGTTGCCTCTTGTCGCCGATAGTATAGCTATAGTGGGACTGTGTTTCTACACAAAAATTGAAAGGAATTACAGTTGTACAGTATCTGTGTATAGCATGATTACATTTATTTAAAATTGGGTTAGATTTGTTTTGAGAGTGTTTGAATAAAAACCAAACTATAGTTTTAAAGATAATTTTATGGTATGTGAAGTAAATATGTAAAAGAATTTATTTCAATTTGTGAAAAATTATTTTTAGAAAGTACTTTTACAATAGCCAAATATCTCAAATTTGAAGAAAATGTACATGATGGGGACTGAGGAGGGGTGCTTACCAGTTGTCACGATGCTGCTTTTGGCCCCCCGGGGGGGGGGGGGACACAGATAATGCACCGTGGAAAGCAAGGTTGCAATCTTCCTTTAGTCTAAAACATAGTCTTTTTGTTTAGTCCAAAGCACAATCTTTCTTTAGTCTAACATAATCTTTCCAATGGGAATCGTGCCATATGTAATAAATGTATGTGATTTTATACTGTAGAAGCTAAATTTGTAAGGAAAATTTTATTTAGTAAAACATAAAAGGATTTTATACCCTAATAAGGACCATGAGTTTCGAGTCACACAGCACTTTGTAATGCCTTTGGGCTTCCTTCTAAATCATTTGGTTGTTGGGTCATATTGCAAATTTAGCACTTTGATACGATTGGGAAATAGAGAAGGAGAAAATTTAAAGAGGGAATGATGCACTTTATTACATAGCACACCTCAAGTGGGATTCGTTCCACTTTTTATTCACATTTTTCATGACTGTCACAAATTATACTTGAGCTTCCTAGCTATCTCTTTCCAGCGCCAATAAAGTTGTATGAATTGTTAGGCTAGCAATGGTTTCATATTCACATATGAGATAACCTTCAGAATAGTAATGAGCTATTCCAAGTTGCAATCTTCTCCAACAATGCATAAAATAATATGACGGTAAGTTAAGGTTAAAGTCAATTTTAAGATCAAACCGATCATAATTAAAATATGTAAAAAATATTAATATGTAACAATAAAAAAAATGTGCACAAAATGTTCACAAAAATTGTCCAAATACAAATCACATTATACTAATTTAATTTTATCTCAATTTCAGTTTACAAAATACAGTTGGGATAGAGGCTACTTTTGAAAACATTAATCCAAACAAGCCCTAGATTAGAAGACCCAACCATAGAAAAATTTCAGTAAATACTTAACAAAAGGATTTTTTTTTTTCTTAGTGAATGTGTCATAATCCATTACTCCCTTTTTTTTTTGTAGGAACAAAGAAAGGAAATTTTATTTTCTCTACTCTACTAGTTACTATGGCAGCGAAGAATCAAATTGTTACTATATTGTTTTTCCTTTTTTTTTTTGTTTATATGAGTTTTTTCAATATTTTAATGTTTGAATTGGTTATTAGCTCTAATTTGATACAAATTTATGTTTTAAAACAGTGCTACATATTTTATTTAATTTTATTTAAACTAAGGGATAGCCTTGCTTGTAAAAGAAGATAATATTTCTATAAAATTAGATTTGATTGAGTTAAAACAAGATAGTGGAATTTATTTTCATAAAATCTCTGAAAAATCTTAGACTGGGCAAGATATTCTATTTTCTAAAGCAAATAAATTGATCATTTAATTTCTGTTCATTCAATTATTTTTTGTCAACTTTGGTCGAAATACTGATCGATTAAATTAAATTATAGATAGCTGTCAAGTAATATATGTGTACATATATTTTCAATATAACTCTCTTAAAATTTAATGACATGTATTTTGTAAATTGCCGTCATCTAAATATTGATTCTGATTTCTAGTTGCCCATTGTCACCCATAGTTTAGCTAAACGGGGCCTGTGTACTGTTTTTACACAAAAATCGACAGAAGTTGCACTTATTCAATATTTATGTATAGTATGATTTCATTCAATTATTTTCATATTTTATTCTGATAATTCTGTTTGCGACAATATTATTTAGGATTATTCTCATTGTTTTAAATTAGCTCGGGGTTGTGGTAAAAAAAAAAAATAGCTCGGGGTTGGATTTACTTTGAAATTTGAAGAACATGATGACGAGGGGTCCTCACCAGCTGTCAGAGCGTCGCTTTTGCTAAAGAAAGATGCTGCATCGCCGAAAGTCAGTTTAATATTGTAATTATATATAAAGCAAAGCATATTTATTCACTAAAGAAAGAGGGGTCCAAAAGCATAATCTTTTTGTTAAAGCATAATCTTTCTTGTCTGATGAAGCATAGTCTTCAAAGCAGCACTTGAGCCTGTCTAATGGGGACCATGCTATATATAAGAGATAGAAAATTAAGGAATGCTTGATTTAACTTATTTTGTGTGATTTTACACTGTATAAGATAAATTTATATGTAAAAAAATTTCTTCCGTAAAACATAAATTTTCTTTTGAGGTATTTCCAAACACCCATGTTATCTGTATTTTTTTAAAAATTCTGTTCGAAGTTAGTTTTAGCTTGGTGCTGCCCATAGACTTCCTTCCAAAGATCATATTAGTTGTTGGGTCATATTGCAAATTTAGCACTTTGATACCATTGGAAAATAGAGAAGGAGAAAGTTAAAGAGAAGAAATGTAATTTTTTATATAGCATACATCAAATAGGATTTGTTCCACTTTTTATTCACATGTTTCATGGCTGTTACAAATTATACTTCAGCTTCCTAGCCATCTCTTTCCAAGGCTAAGAAAGTTGTATGAATTGTTAGGCTAGCAATGGTATCATATTCACATATGGGCTATTCCAAGCTGCAATTCTCTTCAACAATACAATTGTCCCCATTGTCCCCACTCTGTGCAAAGGAATGAATCCAACTCATAGTAATTACTCTTGTGTGAAGGAAATACTCTGCCCTTCATGGTTAACCTTTTACCACTAATTGTTGAGTTTGCAAATCTTATGCCCAAAGATCTTTTAATATTGTTATTACACAAATCTCGTAGTCAAAGCCATTAATTTGGAGGGCCATGAACTCTAAAATGGAATCATAGCCATCTTTTCGTCAATTATGCATTTCAAGCTATGTTGATCGGTTTGGATGATTTAAGTTCAGAAACACCTTGCTATCACTATAATACAGCAAATTCATTTGGACACTTGTGTCATTTTCAATTTCAGACTTTGTTTTTATAAAAGGATTTTTAAACTCTGATCTCATATTTTTAAAGATGTCTAAGACATTACCTTTTGCATATGCATATTGATGGTTAAAGATTTTACATTCCAACCTCTCTTGGACTCAGGAAACTTTACATATCAAAAAAAAAAAAACAAAAGTTGAATATGTTTATAATTCAGAGCTACAAGTACTATCTCGATCCTTAGTATAAGGCTAGTTTGACATTTGATTTGATCTTAAATATAAGATTCCAATTCACTTTATCTTTTATATTTATCTATTTTTTTTCAAAGTAGTCATTGTTATTGTTAAACATGTCAAATGTTTCATTAAATGGTGGTTCTAACTAATATATATTATTAGCAAAGGTATTTTAAGAAAGACATACTATTTATTATAAATAACTAACTTAATTAATTTTTTAAATATACTTAGAATAGTTAATTAGTTCTTATATTAAAAACCGGAGGTAGTAGCAAATTAATGCTGGTCAAAGAGGCGGAACAAAAACCAAGTCTTTAGTACTTGAGATTGAGAAAATCAACATCGCACTACTACAAAAAACTCTAACTATGGCGCTTATTTTTTAATTTTTCTAGCATTTTTGAAATGCTACATTAACTCCTACTACGGAAGGCTCGGGTATAAGCTGTAGCGCTTTGAAAATGCTACGTGAGGTGGACTTCCTGTAACTAAAATAAAATGAATAAAAAAAGGGAGGGAAAATGGAAAATATAATTATGAGGGGATTTTTATAATTTTTGAAAACAGAGTGTTTAGCTTTTATTTTAACTTAAATAAAAAATGAAAAAAAAGGACTTCTCTGGTGTTTTCTCGATAAAACGCTACATTAGTTCTCCAACTTCCTAAATAAAGCGCTACAGAATATTTTTTTACTTTTTTTTAAAAGGTAAATGGAATGTTATAGCGCTTTCTTAAGAGAGTGTTACAACAAGTATCATACATGGTGTAGCACTTATTTAAATAAGTGCTACAGAATATATCTTTTTTTTAATAAATTATTGACCACTAGCTGTAGCGTTTTCATTTTAAATGCTATAGAACGTGCGCTACAAATCGATTATTTTGTAGTAGTGTTGCTAAGATGAAAAAGGAAAACAATTTGATGGCTAATGAAAGAGTAAAGAAAGACCGTGGGTTTGTATAATATAATGGATAAGAAAAATAATATGAAAAATATGAAGGTAATCTTTTAAGCTTCATTACCTATGGCGAATGGTTCTAATAGAAAGCAACAATACTTTATGACGTGGCAGACTAAAATTCGAATATCTATTAAGAGAGTCGCTCACATCTAGTGACTGATAAGATTATTATTATTGTCTCTATAAAATTAACCACTTTTACCCTCGTGTTATCCTGCTTGACTAAGCATAAAGAGTGAAAATCATATATCTTAACTTTTCTCTTCCCTTCATGTTCTTTCCCCTCAATTTTCATCTATCACAACGGATGTACATTCAATGTCATGGGGTGAAATTTCCCTCAAGTTTTTTTTAAAAAAAATATAATGCTAATATTCTTTTTCAATTAAAAGTCTTTGACATCAGTTTGCTCTCCCTGTGGCCACACTTCAAATAATTTATATATGGTGATGTGGATCAATGCAAGATACTGGTGATCCTTTAATATATAAATTAACATATATATATGTGTGTGTGTGTAATATATACGTAATTTAATATATATATATATATACATATGTAATTTTTTTAAAATATACTTATCTGATCCTATTTATAGGGTAGAGAGAAAAGAATTTTTTGGTTTTATTTATAGGGCACATAGAGAAATCTTTCATATGAATATATAATTTTACCCTTCACTTATTATTGTGTTGACTTTATTTTTATGGGGTGTAATATATATTAAATGAAGACAAAATTGAAAAGTTTTTGAATTTTAAATGAGGGTTAATTAAGTTTAAAATTTTTCTTGATTTATGTGAAACATGTTGAAAGTGATTTATAAATAGGACCAGAGGAGTATCATTTACTAAAATAATAGATCTTAAACGCGGCTTAGAATTCAATGTTGGGTCTTTGAAGTATCATTTATTAATTTTATTAATAAACTAATTAATTATTCCCAAATTTTGGAAAAACCCATTTTATTCCTTATACAAGTTTTAATAAATTTATCGTATATAATAGCTTAATGGTTTTAATCAAGCATGAAAAAGAATCATTCACATCACCTTTTTTTTTTTTTTTTGCCAAATACTCACTTTTGTTTGTTTGCTAGGCATAGTATTCTCCTATTGAACTGTCGGGAACTAAATATAGGTACTTCCCCCAACAAAAATTTAAATCTTAGTTCGTCACCTTATGAGAGATCTAACCACTATTGGTCATTAAACTTTTTTAGCCAAGTAATAAAAACAGATCATACAAAAGCCCAGATTAAAACAAAACAAGGGGCACAAAACCCATTGCCGGCTGGCACATAGCAGCCCATTGAAACTGTGAACCAAAATATTTACTATTTCTCTTCAGTTTTGTATGGAAATCTATAAACAAGACATATGCAAGTATGTATGACATGCAATAGCTGATGCTATGTTCAAGAAGAAGTGCACCAATCTAGTTCACTTGGGAGATTAGGGACTGGAAGAAGGCCGTCATTGATTTTGGAAACTCAGATGCTTCCACTTCATCCAGTGTAACGCCCATTCTTCTAACATCCCACAATAACTTAAAACAAAAACAAAAGACAAATAAAACTTTCCATTGCAATCCGTCAAAACAAAATACATAATATAGAATCTTATGGTACTGTTTATGGGCAAGCAGTATTGAAACTCAAACTATATAGTGTTGTAATATCCATAAAAGGTACTCAAAAGGGTGCATAACATTACAATCAGAGAGAATATATATATATATATATATATATATATATATATAACAACAAGTACTCCAGCATTTACTCATTTATTTATAGAAATTTTATCTTCAATAGAGACACTCTGCTTTGCACCTGAAAAGGAGAAATCTTAAGACAACTCCTGCAAGAAGTATTAGAATGTGATTCATCCCTGCATCCAAAATTTAGTGGGAAAATATTAATTAGCAAAGGCTCTTGATGGAAAAGGGATATTGCAGGAGATGAATATGACTAATTAATCCTTTTGTATCTCTTTTTTATATTCTATAAGTCAATAAATTTTTTAAGGAACGGTTCATTGCCCGTTAGACACTTGTAAATCTTCTTTTATCTATATGTCGCTTTTCAAAATAAAATTTATTAAATTATTATTGTATATAATTTAATATACATGAAATTTTCTTAGTAATACCAAAAAATATGTAATTTTTAAAATATATTACAAGAATTTGTATGCATAAATCATTTACTAAAATAAAAGGTTCCGAACACTGTTTAGAATTCAAATGGTAGGTCTTTGAAGCGTCTTTGTTTACTTATATTCATAAAGTAATTAATAAATGGTTTTTTTTTCCCAACAAAAAGCAGGATTCATATCATTGTTTTTGCCAAATGCTTATTAAGCTTTTTTTAATTAAATAATAGAAACAGACCATACAAAGGCCCAAGCTAAAACAGAACCAAGGGCACAAAATCCACTACCAGCAGATAGCAACTATAGAAGCTGTGAACTAAATAATAGAGCAAAAATAGAAGTATGTAAAGTGTACATATGCAGGTAAGCATTCTATATAAGAGTTTTCTTTTGTATATATGCTATTTGTACTTATTTTTGCGTGAAATATGCTATGCGTACTTTTATTAAAAAAAATTTACAAATTTTGAAACGTGAAATTCAAGATGCAACAATCCATATGAAATTTGGAAAAAATAAATTATTCATAAATGTTATAATCACATGATAATATTTATATGCATGCATTGCTTGGGGCAATCAGAAAGCATTCACATTTACTTTAAAGCTTAACTGACTGCGATTACTTGACAGAAATAATTACCTTTCTCCAGATTTTGATGAAAGAAGATGCTGAATAGCTTCGTCTTCTCATTCGTATGGCTGATCCAATTCAAGTTTAAAGAAAAGGAGACGCTTGGTAGCCTCGTCTTCCCATTGCAATTGTTCAAACCACCTATAATTTCCTATAAAGCACTGTACATTTTTCAATGCATTTTGAGAATTAAATGGGAGCTTCTTCAAATCAGGGCACTCTATTACTGTAATCTCCTTCAAACAAGGGGACTGTAATGCCATTCTACATATACTCCTTAAGTTACTTAGAAATCCCAATTGAAGATAAGTGAGACTGAAAAAGAGATTACTTTTCACTCTCTCAGTGTCAGCAGTCCCAAAATCTTCATGTATAACTTCCGCCAATAAATGACAACGACCTAATTGAAGGACTTGAAGGTTTGGAGCATGTATAAGCCAATTCAAGTCAACTATGTTATTACATCCCATGAGAGTCAACTTGTGAAGGCTGATTATATATATTCATGTCCCCAAAATGAGCTCCTCGGAATATTCGCAACTTCAGAATCCTCTTGTCCTATGCCACCCATTGCTTGTAATATTTCGAGATACTCCATTTTTCCAAGTGATGAGAACAAGTAATGGAGTGTGAGCTTACTCCATCAACAAATAACTCACACATGCACCTGTGCAATTTTGAGAAGATGAGTATTTTTTTCAACGGAGGATATGCTCGAGACAGAAATGCGTATATCTTGAAGATAATCTAAGCTTTCTAGCTCATTCAACAACACATTTTCATCAGTCCCTCGAATTCTCCAACTTCTCATACTAAAAGCTTGAAGAGATAACAAACTAGATATATACCCACCCCACTACCAGATATAGGGGTCTCTTTCGGGGGCTAAAAAAAAGAAATTTATTTGTGAAGTTCTAATTCCTAAGAGTTTCATTGATGCCAAAAAGTGGGCTTTCGTCAAATGACTGGAACAACAGCATCCTCACCGAAGGAAAAGGAACAGATCGTTATCTTTTCATAAAGCTTGAAATGGAGGAAACTTTAGTCATATATTCCACAGAATAAAGAAAATCAACTGTTTATTTATATATGATGGAGGAATAGATCATTAATCATGGACTTGCCTCTCACAGATGTAGGTAAGGCTGTGTCGTTTTTAGAGACTAGAGAGGACACCAAAGCATAGAAGGCTTTGCAGGGATGGCAGAGACAAAGCAGGGGTGATGCCGAATGCACTGAAGCCACAAACTAGAGGTGAGGCAATGATGACGAGTTAGTGATAGACAATAGTTGAGGTCGGAGAAGGCAAGAAGCTGAGTGAGAACAAAGGACTGGACTTAGGAGGCTATGGCATGTGATTTAGGGCAAGAGTTTGAGAGAGAGAGCATCTGTGTTGCGTTCGACTGACAAGGCAGTGGCTAGTCGGTGCATTTTGCATGAGACTGAGGACCTGACTTTGAGAGGGACCAAAATATTTTAATAAAAGGAAGAGAAATAAAAATAGTGAAAAAAAAGAGGAAAATTAAAAAAATAAAAGGGGTTATATTCAGTTATTCGATTATAATCGAATTTTTTTATGCACATCAAACCGAACCCGGAAACCTAAAATAACCAAAAAAATTAACCAAAAAAATAAAAACCGAATTAACCAAACTAAAAGAACTGAATTAATTTTGGTTTGGTTTGATTTTTGGTTATAGTTCGGTTTCATTCACCCCTAACAAAATTTATTTTAAAGGGAGAGAAATGTCACATCCTACTATTTTTAACCCTGAGAATGCAAATAATAAATTAGTTAGAGAGTCAAGTAGTAAAGTAGACTCAGAGTCAAAATAACTTTTGAGTTGAAATCTGACTCTTGTCCAAATTGATATTTTTGAAATTATAAATCCAGGAAAGACAAAATAAAAAAAATTGAGAAAAATTTCAAAAAAATAGTAAAAACATAAATTAATAGGTTTGGAATCATATTTGAGGCCTTGGAGGTGGAAAGAGCATGAAAATAATTTATTAAAAAAATTTCTGCAAACAGATATTTTTCTAGAAAAATAGCAAAAATTAGCCAAAAATAATTATTTTAAATATGTTGAGACCTAAATAATTTTGAAAAAAATATGAGAAAATTATTTGAGAATTTATTTGAGTTTATAAAATTATTTTCAGGCCTTGAAAGTAGAAGCATTAATTTTACAATATTTATTATCGAAATCTTATCAATAAAGCCCGATTTTAGAGAAAATTCAATACAGATAGTTAAAGATTGAGATAAATTCTAAAAAGAATTCAAGAGACCTTTCTATATTAAAATATGACTTTATATGGGCAAAAATGAATTTTTGGACATCTAAAAGTATTATTGAAAATTAAACAGAAATTTTAGCCGATACAACAAAGTCGGGTGAAAAATATTTGGAGATGAAAGGTAATACTTGTTCCTTCTTGCTCCAGTCCATTGGGCATTATTTTGGGCTAGAAATAAACAACAAATTTGTGGCCCAAGTGTTTCACATGATTATGATTATGGAATAAAATAATGTAAATTAACACATAATTTTATCCAAATCATAATAGCACATGGGACACTTATACACTCCCAATTTTTTGCAGTTCATTAAGATGAACACATGGCCTTAACACCCCAGATTTTGAAGGGACACTTGGAGGCAAGGGGAGGATAAATTCACTCTATGTATTCCTCCTCTTATACCTTCAATTTTGATTATTTTTGGCACTTAAAGGGGGGAGGTCTTGTTTCAAAAAAACTGCGTTTTGAGAACCGAGAACATGTGATTTTTAGTGAAGATTTATCAAGTAAGAATCAAGGATCAATCAAGGTATGTTAAAGCTTTAATTTGACTATGTCTCTAAATTGTTTCAAGTGGAGTTTGGTGACAAAATTCCAACGTATCATGCTATCCAATTTTTGAAATACTGAAGAGTGATTGGGGAAGGATGGAAACCATGATTTAGAGCTCGGATTGGCTTGCTTAGTTGATGTTTGGATTGATTTTTGGAAGAAACTCCAAGTTTCCTAATTATTATAATAATTCGGCCAAGCTTGGTACAGTGGGTTATAAATTGTTTTAGTTTAATTTGATAATCGCAATGAGTTTAGAATGTGTTTTTGTGTGGGAATATATAAAAAAAAAAGTATTTGAAAGTATTGAGATCAAAAATAAAAATTCTAACCCTAAATTACATACAATTCGGCCAAGCTTATTGTAATAGGGTGGGGTTTGATTTTGATAAAACCAAGTTGATATTTGGATTCTACATAAAAAATTGTGTCAAAATAATCCTTGAGACTTGTCAAAACAAAGATGGAAATCAAAGTCAAAGGAAAAAAAGAGAGAGGCTTATAAAGTTATCTTGATACTTAATGGTATTTTATGTGTTATGGTTAATAATATCACATGTATTTATGTATGGATTCATAGGCATTGAGCAAAAGAACAAGGGGGAACCCAAAAAAAACCAAAGAGGCTAAAAGCTTTGGATTGAAAAGAGGTAGCATGGAATTTATAATTTCAATGTTAACTTGCTTAGTGGTTACATAATGTGATTCCTTGAATATATGCCATGTTACATTTAAAATTATTTGATGGTGATAACATGTTGGTTGGTTGCATTGTATGCCTTGACAATATGTATTAACATATTAATTTTGAATGGACTGGAATAATATTTACATGGCATAAAAATGAATAGATGTTTATGAACTTGTTTTTAAGATACCTTGCCTGCTTGGCATTATTATTATAATTCTTTTGCTATTAAGATTTTTATGAAATATGATTCCTCTCTGTGATTAAACAACATCTGTAGGACCTTCAAGTGGTATGGCTAAGGGCAAACAGGTGATGTCTCCATGAAGAAGAAATATTATTGAATTATGTTAGACTTATGTGAAATTTTGTAATAATTGTAGATTATTATTTTGATTACTTTTAAGTATTGCAAATTATGAAGAATTACTTGTTAAATGCTGTGATATGTGGTTGAACCATATCTGGATGGATATGGCTTGATTTTGACAAGTTTTGCAAAAAAGGGATGAAAGTTAACTTATTTAAGGGTAAAGTTTGATCATATGAAATTTTGAGCAATTGATGGAGTTTGAATATGAAACGTAAGGTCTAATAGATCATATTTTTAACTTTAAAACGAGTGGTAATTCATAAAATTTAGAGTTATGCACCAAGAGTTATGCCCTTTCAAAATTGGGTATAAATTTTAAAAAATTGAAAAAATTACTAAATGAACAATTCATCTTGAGGTTGAAACTGGGCACATATGAGCTGGATTCATAGTCTAGATGTATTTTTTTTTTTTGTTAAATAGCTCATTGCAAGCTTCAAGTAAGGCTTAAAACCATATTATTTTGATTTTTTTAAAATTAATTATGATTTTTTAAAAGTTAGAGAAATTAAAGTTACAATGAATAGTAACCCAAGAAATTTTAAAAATTCAAATTTTTCCAACTTAATGATTTGAGAAATGATTCCAAATGCTATCATTTGATATAAAATTGGATAAATAAAATAAGGTGTGGAACATTCACTTGTTGGAATGCAGAAATTAAAGAGTGACCGTCCAGCTATCCATCTCCAACATCTTTCAAATCGTCCACAAATCCTTATAATCTCTTATGATCTTGGTTGTGAATATGATGATGAGCCAATTGACAAAGCCTACTTTGAACCTTTGAAGTGGAAAAGTTTTTCATATGTTTGCGTAGCACCAGTTGTTCCCTTTGATAATGAGGCCCCGGCCACTGTAACAAAGGCTTGGCTTGAATTCAAGCACGTGAAAAAAGGAGAGAAGTTCTTTTCTTGAGGCTTGGATTTTCTTTGGTGGAACCTGTAGAAATTTACAAATCGGAATGGGATGTATCTAATAAGAGGTGTCAATTGCGCCCTAGTGGTCGCTTAATTTAAGACCCTTTCCGAATATTTTTTTTTCCCGAATTTTTCATTATTAAATTCTGTATAAAATAAGTGCCATTTTGATATCTTATAAACAAAAAATGGTGCATTTTTTTAATGATTTCTCAAAGAATCAAATATCAAATCCTTGAAAAATTGTAAAACAAGTTTAAAATTGAACGAGTTTTGCCCATAAAAAGAAACTAAAAAAATTGGAAAATTCCCCAAAATTCGAGGGGCCAAGAAGACACCCTGATATTGGGTGGTCATTGGAGCCAAACTTTGTACAGAGGAAGGCAAACATTTTGGTCCTTCAGTTGCAGGATATGATTCCTTCTTTTCTAACGAATACCTGCATGAACAAATATTTTGCATTTTTGTATTCTATTGAAGTTTGTTAGTTTTCGCTTGGTGCTGCCAGTAGGCTTCCTTATGAATCATCTGGTTGTTGCCATGTTGGGTCACATTGGAAATTTAGCAACTTGACACCATTAGAGAAGGAGAAATGCTAATCCGTAAGTGACTATGCCCATGTCACAATTACTACAAATACCTCTATGAGTCCCTCTTGCTTTAAAATAAGCTGCAACGACTACTTATTGGGTCCTTGCCTGAGGTTGTGTTATGAAAACAGAGGTGAACAGAGCATATCAATGTGTGTTTGTTTTCTTTGGATTCCCAAAACCTTCCTGCTTTTGAACTCATTCACAAGCCTATATAGCATGAACCGTAAACAAACCCACAACTCTGAATATCAATCTATTACCAACTGATCAACTTCCCACTCTTTCTTCTATAACTTCTTCACAACTTTTTCAAGCCAAACCTTGATCTCTGTGGCTCTGATTTGATATTCTTGAATACAAACAGCTTCAAACAACATTTATTATAATCCTTCGTGTCCAAAAGACAACAGGAAAATAAGGATGTGAAAAGCTTGGTTTCAATTCATGCTATCCACTTCCTTCTTGCTACCATGATCACTGCCAACAAACATCCCAACGGCTTCTACTTCCTCGTGTATATCTTTGAAGCTTCTCTCTCGTTCTTATTATCTTACTCTGGAAAACATTTGTGTACGATTTTTGCAACGGGAGAAAAAGCAACCGGCACAAGAGGAGGAGGAAAGGTTTGAAGAAAACATAAATGTCACAGCAGGAAACACAATCATGGGGCTCCACATTCGTCTGTTTCTAAATCTTTTTCCAGTTACTCGTTCAAAAGTCTGATTTTTGCGTTCAGTTTCTGTATGGGTTTTTTTTTGCATAATACTACTACACAAATTCTGATCATAATCCATTTCTTTATCTCTATCAGAATTCCTTTTGGTCATGGCCTCTTATGATAGAGGAGCATGGCATGATCAAGCATCAAAGGAAGACCAAAATACGGAGCGTGGAGCCCAAGCTAAAAGATGGAAGTCCAATATTCTAAAAGACCCATTACAAGGCATTGTAGGCCCAATGACAAGAGCAAGGACCAAATCTATGAAAGAGGCGCTGAAAGAGTTAGAGCCCATTTATTTGGAAGAAGCATCTCTCAATCAGCCCATCAAGGGTCCAAACATGGTGATTACATTGCTAGAAGCCAAACAAGATGATGTACAAGGCCCATGTGTAGTCCATATTGAAGAATTCACTCAAAGTACCATGTGACAAGCATGTGCCTTGGAGGAGGAGCATAAGTGACGTTCAAGAATATTCAAGAAGCATCAAGAAGACGTCTTTATGTATTAGTTATGGTTTAATTTCGTTTTTTTTTTTTTAAGTTTCCATTTTTATTTGCATTAAATAAGGCCTTTTGGTCAAAGATTGCATAAGAATATTTTAGGTTAGTTTCCTATTTTTAGGTAGAAGACTTTTCCTTCAAGAAAAGATAATTTCCTATTTCCTTTAGCCTTAATAGGTGCCAACCAAGATAGTCAATCATCATTAAGGCACATTTATGGCATTTATGACCTAGGGTTTTTTGATTCTAGATTGTTCTATTGTTGCCTATATATAGGCTACGCTTTTTGTAATTGAATTAAGATTTGAATGAATGAATTTTAGAGAATTTTATTTCTCTTGAGTGAGCTTTGCTTGCCGCTTCGTATTCTCGTGGGAATACTCAACTGTATCAAAGACTGATCATCCTTGTGGTGTCTCCATGGCTAGGGTTGTAAGAGACAGGTTCTCTTAAGGTCCTACCTTTGATCGTTCGTCTAATTTCCTAACTTGTTTCTATCCGATCCGTATCCGTCCCTTATATCATCTTATGTTGCGTATTATGGTTCAATTTTGTTTTTGTCACATGTACAGATCAGAAGCTTGGTCAGCAAAGTTACCCAGTCATCTTGCCAAGTAAGTAACTCCAAGCCTTTTAGAAATATTAGGACTAACGATCCAAAGGGACAAACTTAAAAGAATCAAAAAGCACGTTCTAAAAATTTTAGGGACTAAACCTAAAATAAAAAGAGACTATAAGCACACTAATGATTATACTAATCCAAAATTATACGAAAAATTATAAGCACACTAATGATTATATTAAGCCAAAATCATAACATAAAACAAAAGACATAGCGTACAATCTTATGGCAATGTTTATGGGTAAACAGTAAAAGTATTCAGACCATAGTGCTTGAGAGGATACAGAACGATACAATCTGAGAGAGAATAGGAATATAGCAACACTGACTATAACCTTTGTTCACTCATTTATTTCCAGAAATTTTATCTTCAATATATATACACAATATGTTATTCACCTGAAAAGGAAAATTCTTAGGCACCCACCTTCGAATGATAACCTTTCTTAGACGACATACTCTGATACTGGCCTGCATGAAAAGTTCGCAGGGGAAAAAAGTTTAATTAGTGAAGGCTCTTGATAATTAAACAAATAATATTGCAGCAGATGAACACAAGTAATTAATCCTTTTATATTTCTTCTCTGTATATGTATATATGTATTTTAATTCAAAAAAGTATGAAGGCGACCTTTTTTTTTTTTGGGCCAACATATGAAGGTGATCTTTAAAGAGTAAAGACTTGCTTAATATATGGGTTTGAATAATGAAACTTACCATTGCAATCCATCGTAACTAAAAAAAAAAACAATATATTTTTCTCATCTTAAATATAAAACCTATTTTATAATATAATTTATATTAAAAAATAGGTTATATATTTAAAATTGAAGGGAGCATCAATAAAAGGTACTTGAAAGGATACAATAAAAGGCACTCACCACCAACTGCTCGCAACCTGACGTGGAAACAATGCGGGGCTGCAAGCAAAGTTTGGCCCGGGGAAAAAAACCTTAATCAGCGAAGGTCTTGATTTGGTTGTTGGGGGGGGGGGGGGGGGAGGCAAAAAGAAAAGATACTGCAGCAGATGAGCACAAGTAATTGCCGCGGAATGGTTCAAGTCCGTTAGTCTCTTTTAAAATTTCTCTTATGTGTTGCTTTTCAAAATAAAATGTCATTATATTATTTTTATGTATGATTTAATATATGTGTATTGGTTAATTTTCTTATAAAAAAAGTAGTTTTTAAAAAAATATATATATACAATAATTTGTATGCATTTACCATTTACTAAAATATTAGATCTTGGACACCACTTAGAATTCAATGTCGGGTCTTTGAAGTATCTTTGATTAACTACATTAATAAACTATAGTTAATTATTCCTTGTATACGTTTTAATAAATTTATTGCATATAATAGCTTAACGGTTTTTAACTAGGCATGAAAAAAAAAAATTTATATCAGTTTTCGCCAAATACTCATTAAACTCCTTCATTAAATAATAGAAACAGATCGTACAAAGGCCAAACGAAAACAAAACAAAGGGTACAGAACCCACAACCGGCCGACAGCAACCCAAAAAAACTTCACACCAAATAGTAGCAAAAAAATTTTATGTCAAAATATTTACAAATTTATTATTTCTCTTCATTTATAATTTTTGGTCCCTCAAGTATATTCTTATTTTGTTTTGGTCCTCAAATTTCAAATCATAGTCTTTTACCTTTCAATTTTTTTTATTTAAAATATTGATCCTATAATTTAATAAAAACTTGGATTATTTTGTTTCTTAAAAGAGTAAAACCTATAATTTGAAATTTGAAGGACCAAAGTCAAAATAAATAAAGACAACATTATGGGACAAAAAAGTATATTAACCCTAAAAGAATATATATATATATATATATATATATATAAATAAAACGTACTTGAAAGGATGCATAACGTTACAATAAATACTCACTCTCTGAGCCGAACTCTAGTTCCCATAAGTGCTTGTTTAGCTACGCTCCGAAGCGATGGCTGCACGGAAAGTTTAGCCAGGGTAAAAAATAAAAAATTAATCAGCGAAGGCACTTGATATTGAAAAAGAAAAAGGAAAAAAAAAAAAAAGATACTGCAGCAGATGAGATGAACGCAAATAATTAATCTTTTTATATTCTATAAATCAATAAATTTGTTACGGAATGGGTCAATTAATGCCTTCTCTTACGTGGTGCTTTTCAAAATAAAATATCATTATATTATTTTATGTATAATTTAATATATGTGTGTGTGTGTGTAATTCTCTTACAAAAATGTAACTTTTTCTAAAAAATATATACAAGAATTTGTATGCATATATCATTTACTAAAGTATTAGATCTTGAACACGGCTTAGAATTCAATGTTGGGTATTTGAATTGTCTTTGATTAACTACATTAATAAACTAGTTAATTATTCCTTGTATAAGTTTTAGTAAATTTATTGCATATAATAGCTTAATGGTTTTAATTAGGCATGAAAAAGAATAATTTATATCAATTTTTGACAAATACTCATCAAACTTCTTTTATTAAATAATAGAAACAGACCATACAAAAGCCCAAACTAAAACAAAACAAAGGGCACAAAATCCACAACCACCAGACAGTAACCGAAAAAAAACTTCAAACTAAATAATAAATCACAAACAGGAGGAACAAAGATTTATATGTCAAAATATTTACAAATTTACTATTTCTCTTCATTTTCAGTTCTATATGGAACAGGACGCATGCAGGCAAGCATCACAATATCAAAATTTTCTTACATGCTATTTGTACTCTTTTGGTGAAATATGCTATGCGTACTTTAAATTAAAAATTCTACAAATTTTAAAACGCCATATGAAATATTGGGAAAATAAATTATTCACAGATATTATAATCTCATGATGAATATTTATGTGGATGCAGCGCTCGGGTCAATTAGAAAGTATATCAGACTTTGCATGCAAGTGAGAACAACTTTAAAGCTTTAAGTAACTGATTGAAACTACTAGACAGAAATAATTACCCTTCGAAATTTTGATGAAAGAAGATCCTTAGTAGCTTCGTCTTCCCACTCCAATTGATCCAACAACTCTTCAGCATATCCTATAAAGCATTGTAGATTTTTCAATGTATTTTGAGAAAATGGGAGCTTCTTCAAATTGCCGCAGTGAAACACTTCAATCTCCTTCAAACAAGGAAACTCTAATGCTGTTCTACAAATGCTCCTTAAGTTCCTCAGATATCTCAATCGAAGATAACTGAGACTGCAAAATAGATTATTTTTCTGTATCTCAGTGCCAAAATCCTCGCTACTTATAACTTCCACCAATGAATCACAATAGGCTAATGTAAGGAATTCAAGGTTTGGAGCATGTATAAGCCAGTTCAAGTCAAGCATATTATGAAACCCAGTGAGAACCAACTTGCGAAGGTTTATATAATCATGTGCCCTAAATAAGCTCCTCGGAGTCTCCGCAACCTCACAAGCATCAACTGTTAATGTTTCAAGATGCTTCATATTTCCAAGTGATGAGAACAAGTCGCGGAGTGATGAGTGTACTCTTGTAACAAATAGCTCACACATGCATCTTTGCAATTTTGGGGAGTTCAGTATTTTGTCGACAGAGGAGGTGCTAAAGACATAAATGCGTATATCTTGAAGACGATCTAAGCCTTCTAGCTCATTCAACAACACATTTTCATCAATCCCTCCAATTTTTGATCGTCTCGTGCTAAAAGCTTGAAGGGATAACAAACCGGATATAACTTTCTCTGGGAATTCAAGCACGTGCATTCTGTCCAGCAACAAGACCTTCAGCTTCTTCAAATTCTTCAACTCCTCTGGCAATTTTCTTATACGAGTATTGTATAGGTTCATGTGTTCCAGGTTTACAAAGTCCCCTATTTCTGATGGTACATCTCTTATTCCATAATTAGAAGAAAAGTCCAGAACTTTGACAGTACTTGGAAGGACAAATGCCTCAGTTGGAAAGGCCTGTATCCAAGTATTCCTAATAAGCAAAGGCACGAGATTAGGACAATGGGGTTTTTGTGAGAAGTTTGTGCTCACATCACCCCCACCCCACATTGATAGCTTTTCTACCTCTTTCCACTTTGGATCATTGTAAACTTCAAGCCCAGTTGTCATGGAATAGCTTCTTACAATGAATCTCATCGTATCCCCGTGATCATTAGCTAGCCAGAGAGCTGTACCTCTAATCACATCATGCATCTTAACTGTATCATCTTTCTCACCATTTTCCAATAAGCACGCATACTTTAGAGTTGAAATTATATCTTCTCCTTGCTTACGTGCTTCATGAATATTGCAATCAAATTCAGCCAAGAAACCTTCTGCAATCCAGAGCAAAATAAGCTCCTGTTTTTTAATGTTATGGTCCTCAAGGAACAGGGCACAATAACAAAAACATGATTTGCAGGTATCATTTGGCAATCTATTATAACTAAATTCAAGTAAGAGAAAGACTTCATCAACGATACCTGGGACCTTTAATTTGAGGGATTCCTCTTCAAAATTTTTATACTACGCTTCCATTCATCAAGAGTCTTCTTGTTAACCATGGCACGTCCAACAGTACAAAGAGCAAGTGGCAACCTTTACATTCTTCCACCACTTGCTTTGCAAGAGACGATATAGTAGGTTGTTCAAGAGTAGTATCACCCACTTTCTCCTTGAACAAGTCATATGCTTTATCTAGTGGGAGACAATTTACTTTGATGCTTCCATCTGCATCCGCACCCATTCGACCGCATACCTCTTCTAACTGAGTTGTAAATATTATCTTGCATTCATGACTATTAGGGGAAGGAACCGCCAATTTTAACAGGTCAATCCTTTCCCACACATCATCTAATAACAACACAAGTTCCTGCCCTGCATTTTGAATTTTGGAACAAATTACAGTTAATGACCCCCTGTCATTATTCTTTTCTTCTACATCTTCTTCCAAATAGAATAAATATTAGTGAATTTTGTTAAAAAAATTACTTTTTACCTTGGTATTTAAATTTAGGAGAAAACATATAAATAAATTAAATAAACATAAAATATTTAAAACTCAATAGGTTCACAAATTTTATGAAATTACTAAATAAAAATATTAAAAACTTTAAGTTATTAAAATCATTTAAAACAATTTAATAAACAAACATTGAAAACTATCATAATGAGAGTGTCATGTTATTAGAGCCTTCTGTTTTTTTTTTTTTTTTGTGAATTAGGCTCATTCAGCCCTGGTAGGACCCCAAGGACAACTAGTCTCCACCAAGTATTTAATGATGTTACATGCCCAAAGCCCAAACTTGAGACTTTTGATTAAGCTAGAATGACTCTTTACTAGTTGATCTAAGCACTTGGAGGTTTACTAGAGCCTTTTTTTGTGTCATGTTATCTTAAATAGTTTAGGAAAAAACAAAAATAAAATATATAAGAATGGGTATTGGAGAAAAATAAGAAAATTAATACTTTAGTATTTGTTTATTAAATTATTTTAAGTGATTTTAAGAACTTAAAGTTTTTAATATTTTTATTCAGCTATTTCAAAAAAATTTGTGAACCTATTAAGTTTTAAATATTTTATATTTATTTATATATTTTCTTCTAAATTTAAGTACCAAGATAAAAAAAAAATTTCACAAAATCTACTTATATTTATTCTATTTAAAAGAAAATGTAGAGTAACGGAAAATAAGCAATAGATATGATGAGATGGGGTCGTTAACTGTAACTGGATCCAAAATTCAAAAATGCGGGGGCACGGCAAAAGTATATGAAACTGGGTATTAGTTGTAATTTTTGTTAGAAATGAAAATAGGGATAGTTGAACTCGTCCATGACCTGAGCGAGTTTCATTTTTTCACTTTTAAAAAAATAGCTGTTAGAGTGAAAGTTCATCATAAAATGAACGAGTTTTAAAAAGATATAGTATATCGGTAAATAGGTCTCATAGTATAGCATTTGGGTAATTACTTTTACCATTTATGGTATTTTGATAAAATCGCCACATACTTCGTGATAAATGCTGATTTTAATATATTGTTTGATATCTTTTTAGAGATATTTATCAATTAAAGTGGGATAAATTGTATTGATTGTAGATATTTTGAATCAAATATTAATTGCATGAAATTAGAGATTTAATAGAAGATCTTATCATATTTTTATCTCTTTTTAAATAATTGATTTTGGATTTTATGATAGCATCTCATTTTATCTTTTGCAGGCCTTAAAAATAAGGAAATAAAGATCATAGAAAGCTGAAAGGAAGGAAATAAAAAATGCAAAAAGAAGGAAATTGGAGACACAGCTTGGATGGCATCAGATATGATATTATCTATATTTTTATGGATTCAAAAAGAGGACACAGAAATTATCCACATGCCTATCTTTGAGATTTGATTTGGATATATATTATATCTCCTCCTTCACGCAGATATCACAGCCCCCCCCTATTCCATTCCTATATATATCACCGTACACACACTCATATGGGACGCCTCACACCACCAGACCTCACTCACAAGCCTTCAGCTCCTCTCCGCATATACCCCGCCACGCCATCAGTTTTCATCTTTTTTCCCTTTCGGCCACACTCATACCCCACTCACACACCGTTTTCATATACCCCCCGTCCCCACCTTCAATTCCCATATATTCCCTTCGGCCAAATACACACCTCCATATCCTTCACACCCGCACGCGTCCTCCCTCTCACGCCATACAACTCCTCTTCCCTTCCATCAGGACCCGTGACGCCACCGCATCCATATTTTTATACGGCCAATCCTCACATTCATCTTTCACCGTAGCCTCCATGGATTCTCATTGTTTCAAATATATTGTGGATTCTTCTAGAGCTATGAGAGGCTAATTCTATTGTGCTTCTTGAAGATGGAGGAGTAGCTTGAGCTTGGAGCTTCAACTAGGGGAGTATTTAGTTTTCCAATTAATTTTCTTCTGAACTTCATTAGATTTTTCCTGTGTTAGGAATATTTTCATTTGATTTGGAGACTGAGATTATGTGTTATAATTTCTGTTAATTGGATTTTTGCAATTTAATTTGAGTTATATTACTTGGGATTTGAATTTATATATATTTCCTTTGCATGCATTAAAATTATCTTATCTGGCGCGTTGTTAGATTTTATGATTGAGATGTATTGCAATTGAGTGTCTCCGTGAGCATTCTTTGAGAGGGAAACAAGTTTTATTAACTCAATTTAAATTGCACGTCAAGTGGTTTTTAAAAGTAACTTAATAACTTGATTACTATCTAGCGTTTAGGGTAGTTAAGTGTTGAGTTTACTTGACCCAAACCGTGTTTGGGGTTGTTTTTCTTAACTTGGTGTATTATTTTACTCCCATATCTTATTAAGCAAGGATAGCTACATTCCGTTTTCAAGAAGCATTCTCATCACTGATTTTCTAAAATTCAAATTTGCATTTTTCATTTTCTCTTTATTAAAAATACAAAAAAATAGTTTAGATTTATTTCTTATTTTCATAATTAGTTTTATTAATTGAAAAATCCTTTTTCAAATCCCCTTTTTTTATTCTTTGTCACTTAGTTAACTTAGGAATTAATAAAAGGCTTCTCAAGAGACTCGACCCGAGTTGTGCTTTATTGCATAATTTGGTTTTATTTTTGATTTAACCCAAGGCGACTAAAAAGGTTTAAATCAAGTGGCGCCGTTGCCGGGGAGCCAAGTAATTGGTTCCTTAGTAAACTAAGTATCAGTTTTTTTTTCTTTTTCTTTTCTTTATATTTTCTTTGAATTTTTTTTTTCTAGTTTAGGTTGCATTTGCATATCATTAAAAAAAAATTTAAAAAAAAAATTCTCATTTTATTTTAATTATTTCATTTTTTTTGTCTTATTTGCATATCTTGCATTGCATTTTGCATCTTTGCATTAATCTTCATTCATTTTCGCACATTGCTGTTCTGAATTTCTTTGTGTATGACCAGAGATAAAGAAACCCTACTTGACGATCCTGAGTTTGACATACCTTTGAAACAACTTAAAAGGAAAAATAAGAAAAAGGGTCAAAAGAGTGATAGGGAACTTCTTTTAGAACAACACATTCCTAGTACAGCTAACCAAGTTTTAGACATGGCTGATCGTACTGAGAATAGGGGTGATGGTGAAAATAGTGGAAATGAAAATAGGGGCAATAGGGACAATAATGGTCATGGGGAAAATAACGAACCTAGGAATAATGGTGAAGATCAGAGGAGTCTTAGAGAAATAAACAACTCTACTGTGAATTTTGATCCTCATGGTTTTTACAATTTTAATGCCAATTTTGAAATTAAAGGTAATTTGATTAATGCTTTGCCTAAATTTTTTGGCCTTTCAGGAGATGACCCCTATGGACACATTGAGACCATGATGATGGTGTGCTCCACCATGAAGCCCCAAGGTGCTGATGTCGAGGAAGTTTTGAGGAGAACCTTTCATTTCACCATGGAAGGAAAAGCTAAAGAATGGTTAAGAACACTTCCTCAGCACTACACTACACTTACGTGGGAGCAACTCAAGACAGCATTTCTTGAAAAGTTCTTTCCTGCATCCCGGTCTTCTAAGCTTAAGAAAGCTATTTTTGGTGCACAACAAGATGAAGGAGAATCGTTTTATGAATATTGGACCAGGTTTCTCACCATGATGGCTCGTTGCCCTAATCATCAGATTTCCAAATCTAATTTGGTTCAGTATTTCTATGAGGGTCTTTTGCCACTTCATCAGAGAACTATTAATGCTGTTGCTAATGGTTCGATACTCGATCTCACTCCACAAGGTGCCTGGGACTTATTTGAGAAAACTGCTACAAATGATCAACAGTATGGCACTAGAGACAGACAATTTGTGAGGGAGGTAGCTTCATCTTCTTCTACTGATGAATTGAAATTATTTATGGAAAAAATTGATAGAAGACTAGAGAGGCTAGAAAATGACAAGGGTCCAAAACAATGTAATGCCATGGGTACTTCTCAAGCCTTGGTAGCCCCAAGTTGTGAATTCTGTGCTTCCCCTATGCATCTTAGCAGTGTTTGCCCATCCAGAATTGAGGAAGTTTCTGCAATGTATCAAGGCGCACTAACAATCAGAAATGGGACCCATATTCCAACACATACAATGAGGGGTGGAGAGACAACCCTAGATTTAGTTGGAGGAATAATGAGGCTAGAGGACAGAATCAATTTTCACAAGGCAATGTTGGATCTGGTATTCCTTCTAACCAGTTTCAAGACACCTCAAGAATGGTTATTCCACTCCAGGATAATTCACTCTCTCAACCAAAGAGTGATGAGACCAGCCAACTTCTGAAGAGTATGTCTGCTCAGCTTAATAATATGGATAACCGATTAAGGGAAGATAAGGCCCTAAATGATAGCCAATTCTCCTCTATTGCTTCGATTCTCCAAAAGATGCAGGGAGATAAGGTGAATGATAGTGCTCAATTGACAAACCTTTGTAAAAGGTTTGAGGCATTAGAAATGAAGAATAACACTTTGACATCTCACCTGACTCAAGTTTCCAATACTGTGAGCGATTTGCAAGCCAAGAATGGGGGTGGACTACCCTCAAATACTGTGATCAATCCCAAATCCCTTAATGCCATCAATCTGAGAAGTGGGAGGGTGGTCAAATTCTCTAATGAGGATGACGAAGAAGTTGATGAGGAAATTGAATGTGATAGCTCTCCGTTAACTCCTATGAAGCTGAAGCACTCTGAAAGCACCAAGAAGAAAGAACTGATCGACAAAAATCTGAAATTACTCAAGATGGAGCAAGGTCTACTGATGGGCCAGGATCTCAAGTGGCAAGTCAACCACTTCTGGAAGAGATCAATGAAAAAGCTCCAACCACACATGAGAAAAGCGAATCAACTATGCAAGGGCCTTAACGCCAAAAGGTAAAGAGGTAAAGATTTCTGACATTCCCTTTCCTAATGCTTACTTTAGAGGTAAGAAAATGCATGATGATCAAACCCAAAAGGAAATGATTGAATTCTTTAGTAAGCTAGAAGTAAATATGCCTTTTCTGAACATGATTAAAAGCATGCCTGCATATTGTAAGTTTCTAAAGGATTTGTGCACTCACAAGAGAAAGTTTAGGCCTAATGAAAGAGTTCAACTGAGCTCTAATGTGTCAGCTATCTTTAAGCCTCAACTTCCCATAAAGTGCCAAGATCCAGGTGCCTATACCATTCCCTGTACCATTGGACCAGTGAACATAGCCGCTGCACTGCTAGATTTAGGGGCCGCAATTAATGTAATGCCTAAATCTGTTTACATCGCCCTAGGAATCAAAGCAGTCAAACCCACCAGTGTTGTGTTACAGTTAGCTGATAGGTCCATTAGGCACCCTGATGGTATCTTAGAGGACATATTGGTTAAAGTGAAAGACCTTGTTTTCCCAGCTGATTTTTATGTCCTAGATGTGTCTAATGAGTTAGCTAGTGAGTCCACTCTCATCTAGGTAGGCCCTTCCTTAGAACAGCAAATACCATTATCGATATGAAAGAAGGTGCCATAACCATGGAGGTTGGGAATCATAAGATATGCTTTAACATGTATGAAGCCATGAAACACCCATATGAGGATTACTCTTTGTTAGGTGTTAATGCTATTGATTTAGCCATTGAAGAGGCAAGGGATGATTTTGAATTGAATTTGCATGATGATAACTACTTGCCTATGCCTGTTGAACATGATTCTTCTGAGCTTGATGATGCCATGTCTGCTTATGATGAGTATTTTTCCTCTCTTCCTTCTATATACTCTCTTTTTGATACTTGTGATAGCGACATGATATATTCTGATTTTGAGATTAGCAGTACCCTCTCCACTTCACAGGTTTATACCTTTTCTCTCTGTGATACTGACTCTGCTTTTGCAAGTGACCTTAGTTTGGGAAAGGATTTGCTTCTTGAATGTGCAGATACTTTTATGGAATCTGAGATTGTAGCTGAAAGTGATAATGTTGGCTCAACAGAGAGGCCAATTCCATCTAGTTCCCCTACTCATGTCTTTGATCAGCAACCAAGGCAATCTTTACCTAAGGATAAAGGGCATTATGAGAACACTTCACTTGCACTTTCTAATCACTCTATTATTTCTCCTCATACTTTGAAATACTTGCAAGATCTTGTTTCTAGTTGTGATGCAGGTGTGAAGGATGAAAATCCCAAGTTTGTTGGTGCTATAGGTCAACCTGAAGTTGACTCAACACTTGGGAAGGCCAATGAGCAAAAGGTAGATTCAAGGGAGCTGAATCTAAGCTACCTAGTTGAGGCTACAAAAGGGAGTTCTCTTTGTTCTCTTAAACTCCCTAAGTTAATCCCTTCTATTGTTCAACCCCCGACCCTTGAACTGAAGTCTCTACCTTCTAATCTTAAATATGCATTTCTTGAGCATGATGAACACTTGCCTGTGATTATTTCAAATGCTTTATCCGCTGATGAAGAGGCTAAGTTGCTTTGTGTGCTTAGGAAAAACAGAGAGGCGATTGGGTGGACATTAGCTGATATTCCTGGGATCAGTCCAACTGTTTGTACCCATAGGATACTACTTACTGAGGACTCCAAACCTGTTAGACAGCCCCAGAGGCGTCTTAACCCATTGATCCTAGATGTTGTGAGAAAAGAAGTCACCAAACTTTTGAGTGCAGGGATCATATATCCTATTTCTGATAGTGAGTGGGTTAGTCCGGTTCAGGTAGTACCTAAGAAGAGTGGGTTGACTGTAGTTAAAAATGACAATGATGAGTTAATCCCCACTAGGGTTCAAAATTCGTGGCGGGTATGCATTGATTATAGGAGGCTTAATGAAGCCACTAGGAAGGACCATTTCCCATTGCCTTTTATTGATCAGATGTTAGAGAGATTAGCGGGAAAGAGTCATTACTGCTTCTTAGATGGGTTCTCTGGATACTTTCAAATCCCTATAGCTCCTGAGGATCAAGAGAAGACCACTTTCACCTGCCCGTTTGGTACTTTTGCTTATAGGAGGATGCCTTTTGGTCTTTGTAATGCTCCTGGTACTTTTCAACGCTGCATGATGTCTATATTTTATGATTTTCTTGAGCATTGCATGGATGTTTTCATGGATGATTTTACAGTTTATGGTGAGTCATTTGATGCTTGCTTATCTAGTCTTGATCAAATCCTAGCTCGATGTATTGAGAAGAAGCTCGTTTTGAACTATGAGAAATGTCATTTCATGGTAACTCAAGGCATCGTGCTAGGACATGTGATTTCTAAAAATGGTATTCAGGTTGACAAGGCAAAAGTTGAGGTTATTTCTTCCTTGCCCTACCCTTCTTCACTTAAGGACTTAAGATCCTTTCTGGGGCATGTTGGTTTTTACCGCAGATTCATAAAAGATTTTAGCAAAATATCTCTGCCTTTGTCAAAGCTTCTTCAAAAAGATGTTGACTTTGTTTTTGATGATAACTGTAAGCATGCATTTGATGAACTGAGACATAGACTGATTACCCCTCCTATTCTGACTGCCCCTAACTGGGAACTTGCCTTTGAACTGTCTTGTGATGCTTCTAATGGTGCTGTTGGAGCAATGCTTGGCCAAAGAGATGGTAAGGTCTCTAAGGTCATTGCTTATGCATCAAAAACTTTGGATGCTGCTCAGTGTAATTATACAACCACTGAGAAAGAGTTGTTTGCCATTGTGTTTGCTTTGGATAAATTTAGGCCATATTTGATCAACTCTAAGGTTGTAGTGTTCACAGATCATGCAGCTGTTCGGTATTTGTTTAAAAAGCCACAGTCTAAGCCTCGACTGCTCCGTTGGGCTCTACTTATGCAAGAATTCAATATTGAGATCAAGGATCGAGCCGGAGCAGAGAATCATGTTGCAGATCATCTCAGTCGACTTCCTAGTGATACAAGGGGAGTAGATGATTCTAATTTAGTTTGTGATGATTTTCCTGATGTTGCTCTATGTGCTGTGGGTTTGAAAGAACCCTGGTTTGCTGACTTGGTTAATTATTTGGTATTAGGATTGATTCCTGATTATTTGTCTCCATTTCAGGTGAAGAAGCTCAAGAGAGAAGCCCAGTACTATGTATGGGATGAACCACACCTGTGGAGAATTTGCAATGACCAGATCATTAGAAAATGTGTACCAGAGATAGAATTCCAATCCATCCTTTCTGCTTGCCATTCATTGAGTTGTGGGGGACACTTTAGCGCTAAAAAGACCTCTAGGAAAGTATTAGATGCTGGATTTTACTGGCCAACTTTGTTTAAGGATGCTTACTTGTATTGTAAGGCATGTGATAAATGCCAGAGGTTTGGGGGGCTAGGTAAAAGGCATGAAATGCCGCAGCACCATATGTTATTCTGTGAGGTATTTGATGTTTGGGGAATTGATTTTATGGGTCCCTTTCCACCGTCTGCAGGTTTTAATTACATATTGTTAGCAGTAGATTACTTATCTAGGTGGGTAGAAGCCATCCCTACTAGGAAAGATGACGGCCAAACGGTCTCCAAGTTTCTTAAGTCTATCTTTTGTAGATTTGGGGTACCAAGGGCTATAATAAGTGACAGAGGTACCCATTTTTGCAACCGGATTATCAATGGTTTGCTTGCAAAGTTTGGGGTTACCCACAAAACATCCACTGCTTATCATCCACAGACAAATGGGCAAGCAGAAGTTTCTAACAGAGAAATCAAGCAGATCTTAGAAAAGATAGTGAAGCCTTCGAGAAAGGATTGGAGCTTGAGGTTGGAAGAAGCACTCTGGGCATATAGAACTGCCTTCAAAACACCGATAGGAATGTCCCCATACTGGCTTGTTTATGGGAAAGCATGTCATATTCCGGTTGAACTGGAGCATAAGACCTACTGGGCAGTGAAGATGTGCAATATGGACCTAGAGGAATCTGGTCTGGAAAGGAAGTTGCAGTTACAGGAACTAGAAGAGATGCGGTTGGACGCTTATGAGAGTTCCCGCATATATAAAGAGAAAACCAAGCAAATTCATGACCAAAAGATACTGCGAAAGCACTTTCAAACTGGTGACCAAGTACTACTTTTCAAGGCCCGATTTGCACTCAAACCAGGAAAGTTTAAAACCCGTTGGGATGGGCCATACAAAGTCACCAAAGTGCATGACTTCGGGACGGTAGAGCTACTTGATGAGGCTAGTGGATCAGAATTCAAAGTCAATGGACACCTTCTCAAGCTCTACCACGATAGTACAAAACCTCCATAAGGCCAGGTTGTCCCTTTCCTCTCTCTATCTCTCATATCATGCATATGTCTACCTGTGAAATGTTTTGAACATGAATGTTTGAGATAAGTGTGGGGGGAGGGCCATTCCAGTAGTAGTAGTTAGGATTAGTTTTTTTTTTCTTTTCCCTTCTTGTTAGTTAATAAATGCTCCAAGCTCTCTACTTTACCCACTCAACACTTAGTCTTTATATGGGAGTCTGGTAAGGATAGTGTGTTTTGAAATACATTGAGGACAATGTCTTGATTAAGTGTGGGGGAGGACCTCCATTTTCTACATTTGTAAGCCTTTCTATTTCACATTGAAATTCTTTGATTGATTGAGCCCTACTAATTCTACCATTAGTATTGGTGATTCTGTTGCTCACTATGCCCCGTACTTTGACTATTGCTACTCTGTTTTGAAAAAAAAAACAGAGAGACTTTCACTAGTTTAATTTTGAGTTATGCTTGTTCATGATTGAATATAATGCTTTGATTTATGATACTCCTACAGCTAATAATTTGAGTAGTTTGATTAATGCTTTGTGATTAGTTTAGTATCTAATTAGCCAATGTAAGTGAACATGAGAGAATAAACCTTGTTGGAAGATTTTTGGGCCTAATTTCCTTTCTTTGTGTGTGATTATCAACTTAATTTTTCATTCTGCAGAACTTGTTTCAACTCTTAGTCTAATTACATTGTGATTATATGATAAAAGTGATTGAGGCATTCATATTTATAACCCTATTGTCCCAAACACAAACCTCTATCATTTTTATCCATTGCATACCTTTTGAGCCTTCACTTTCTTTTTATTCTCGTTTTCGACAAGCGACAATGCATGTACATCTCAATTGCATTCTCAAAGCATCTTAACATACTCATGACTTGTCATATCATAGAATGTTGCTACTATCTTTCATAATGTGTTTGAATGCCAATTTCAAAAAAAAAAAGGAAAAAAAAGAGAAAAAAAAGAGAGGAGTGAAAAAAAAAGTTGAATATGAAAAAAAAAACAAAAAAATAGAAAAAAACAGAAAAGTAAAAAGAAAAAAAAAAGGAGTATGGGAAATAAGGCATTCCTTTGGATTCTGTGAAGTAGCAAAAGTAGCTCTGTGAAACATGATTTTATGGAATATCTAGTGGTATTTAAGATGCTTATCATTCATATGTGCATGCATAGTTCTTGTCATTTTTCTCATTCATTCCATGTGGCCTAATTCCATCATTACAACCCTTTAAAGTCCTCATGATTTATTGTATAATTGTGGTAGTAATTGAGACAATAGAGTTGTTACAAGCCTATGATAGAGTGTGAATTAAGTAGATCTGAGTGAAAATTACCCCAATGAGGTGACATGAGTGAAACACTATTATCTTTAAGAGCTTTCTCTCATTTATTCACTTTCAAGGTTGATTACATACTTGACTAATCCTTTGCATTGGTTTTAACTATGAATTTTGCTAGTTTGTTAGATATCATTTATTGGATTATTATATTCTTTTCATGAATTTGTATAACTCTTTAATTGCTCTTGGTGTTAGTCTTGATTTTTCATGTGATTGATCATTTTGCTCAGGAGTGCAAAAGTTCAAGTGTGGGGGAGTTGATAAATGCTGATTTTAATATATTGTTTGATATCTTTTTAGAGATATTTATCAATTAAAGTGGGATAAATTGTATTGATTGTAGATATTTTGAATCAAATATTAATTGCATGAAATTAGAGATTTAATAGAAGATCTTATCATATTTTTATCTCTTTTTAAATAATTGATTTTGGATTTTATGATAGCATCTCATTTTATCTTTTGCAGGCCTTAAAAATAAGGAAATAAAGATCATAGAAAGCTGAAAGGAAGGAAATAAAAAATGCAAAAAGAAGGAAATTGGAGACACAGCTTGGATGGCATCAGATATGATATTATCTATATTTTTATGGATTCAAAAAGAGGACACAGAAATTATCCACATGCCTATCTTTGAAATTTGATTTGGATATATATTATATCTCCTCCTTCACGCAGATATCACAGCCCCCCCCCCCTATTCCATTCCTATATATATCACCGTACACACACTCATATGGGACGCCTCACACCACCAGACCTCACTCACAAGCCTTTAGCTCCTCTCCGCATATACCCCGCCACGCCATCAATTTTCATCTTTTTTCCCTTTCGGCCACACTCATACCCCACTCACACACCGTTTTCATATACCCCCCGTCCCCACCTTCAATTCCCATATATTCCCTTCGGCCAAATACACACCTCCATATCCTTCACACCCGCACGCGTCCTCCCTCTCACGCCATACAACTCCTCTTCCCTTCCATCAGGACCCGTGACGCCACCGCATCCATATTTTTATACGGCCAATCCTCACATTCATCTTTCACCGTAGCCTCCATGGATTCTCATTGTTTCAAATATATTGTGGATTCTTCTAGAGCTATGAGAGGCTAATTCTATTGTGCTTCTTGAAGATGGAGGAGTAGCTTGAGCTTGGAGCTTCAACTAGGGGAGTATTTAATTTTCCAATTAATTTTCTTCTGAACTTCATTAGATTTTTCCTGTGTTAGGAATATTTTCATTTGATTTGGAGACTGAGATTATGTGTTATAATTTCTGTTAATTGGATTTTTGCAATCTAATTTGAGTTATATTACTTGGGGTTTGAATTTATATATATTTCCTTTGCATGCATTAAAATTATCTTATCTGGCGCGTTGTTAGATTTTATGATTGAGATGTATTGCAATTGAGTGTCTCCGTGAGCATTCTTTGAGAGGGAAACAAGTTTTATTAACTCAATTTAAATTGCACGTCAAGTGGTTTTTAAAAGTAACTTAATAACTTGATTACTATCTAGCGTTTAGGGTAGTTAAGTGTTGAGTTTACTTGATCCAAACCGTGTTTGGGGTTGTTTTTCTTAACTTGGTGTATTATGTTACTCCCATATCTTATTAAGCAAGGATAGCTACATTCCATTTTCAAGAAGCATTCTCATCACTAATTTTCTAAAACCCAAATTTGCATTTTTCATTTTCTCTTTATTAAAAATACAAAAAAATAGTTTAGATTTATTTCTTATTTTCATAATTAGTTTTATTAATTGAAAAATCCTTTTTCAAATCCCCTTTTTTATTCTTTGTCACTTAGTTAACTTAGGAATTAATAAAAGGCTCCTTAAGAGACTCGACCCGAGTTGTGCTTTATTGCATAATTTGGTTTTATTTTTGATTTAACCCAAGGCGACTAAAAAGGTTTAAATCACTTCGTCTTCTAAATTTATAATTATTTTTGAAAAACTCTTTCTTATTAATTATACATATTAAAAGGTTTCTATTTAGAGATAGTTTTATTTCCAGTGCAAATGATTAAGGGTCATATTTTTTACAAATAATTAACTTCATTATTTTTTGAGTTAAAATGTAATTTTAACAACAAAATTTACCTCAAAAGTTACTGACACTTTTTTTTTGGAAAAAAAAACCGTCAAGTATTGATTTCTCTAAAATCTTTAAGTACTGTGAACAAACCGTTAAATATTCTTTTGTATAACAATACTTGACAGTTTTATTTGAAATCGTCAAATATTTGTTCACATACTTGACAGTTAGTTATAATCGTCAAGTATTATTTTGTTAATTTCCATCTCAGTTTTTTGACGGCTTGTTTTTACTGTCGTCAACTATTTAGCTTTAAATATCTGTTAATTTGTAGTAATGTCACTTCCTTGGGATCCAAGCTTTATGTTAACACCAGAAAGGTAATTTATTGGTAGGGTTACATTATTTAAAGTATGAACGTCCACCTTGTATTCGTGTATTTTGAAAAGGTTCATGCGCGAGCTTGGTTGTGGTCCCATTACATGTTTAGTTTTCTTTACCCAGATGATGTAACAACAGACATTCTTAAAGCCATGTTTGGTGTACTGAAAGGAAGGTAATGAGGGAATTCAAAAACAAGGTTGATTTATATTTTTTAATGCAGTGTTCATTATATCTTTATTGTTGTTACTAAACATTGTTTATCCCTTCTTCTTCTTATTATTATTTATGTGAGAGTGCAGGTATCATTTTGCATTTTTTTTTCATTCGTTTTCAATACCTGACATTTTGCTTTCTGACTTTACAAATTTGAAGGTTGACTCTAGATATTGTTCTGATATAGGTATCCGCTTGTTGCTGGAAGGAAGAAATTAAAGAGTGACCATCCAGCTATCCATCTCCAGCATCTTTCAAATAGTCCACAAATCCATATAATCTCTTATGATCTTGGTTGTGCATCTGATGATGAGCCGGTTGACAAAGCCTACTTTGAACCTTTGAAGTGGAAAAAGTTTTCACATGTACGCGCAGCACCGGTTGTCGCCTCGATAATGTGAAAAGGACAAAAGTTCTTTTTTTAAGGCTTGGATTTTTCTTGGTAGAACCAATAAAAAATGTACACATCAAAATGAGATGTCTCTCGGCAGAGTGTCAGTTGCACCCTAATGGCCGCTTAATTTTGGACCCTTTCCTTTTTTTTGAGTTTTCTTTATCATTAAATTCTACATAAGATAAATGACATTTTGACATCTTATGAGTAAAAAATGGTTTGGTTTTTATTTTTTTAATGATTTCTCAGAGAATTGAATATTAAATCCTTAAAAAATCATAAAAAATGAAAATTGAACGACTTTTTGCCCATTAAAAAAATAAAAAAATATGAAATTCCCAAAATTTGAGGGGCAACCGGAGGCACAGCTAAGGTGGTGGCACGGTTCGGAATCTCTCCTCTTTTTTTTCCATCCTCTTTTTTTTTAATTGTTAGATTAATATTTTAAAACTATTATTAAAATATTAAATTATAAAATAAATAAATGATAAATTATAAACTATATTAAAATTTAATTTTAATGATTTGCAATTGCACTAAATGTTTTTAAAATTTTTTATAAATAGTGTATGAAAAATTAAAATATAAACTATTGAAATATGTTAATCCAACAGTTGATTAAAAAAAAAAAAAGAGGAAAGAGGATGAAAAGGGAAGAGGAGAGGCTCTAAACCGGATAGTGGTGGGGTCAACCGACACTTATAAGTCATGTGCCTTAATTTCCATTTCGAAAGTCATGGTTCTTTTCAGCGTTGATGAGCACAATGCTCAGCGAGGAACTGCATTGAGAATGAAAAGCCTACTGGAGATAATATGAAACAATGGTGAGTCTAGTACCGAGGCACATGTTCCAACAGCGTATTGGGTCCTTGTTTGAGTTTCTCTTGATTGTTTTGAGATGGACAAATTATACTCATGAATGATCTAAAGGGTGTTGAAGTGATTTTAATTATTTGGATTTTGTTCTGTTTTTGGTTATGAAAATAGCGGTGAACAGAGCATGTCCACATGTGTTTGTTTGTTTTGGATTCTCAAAACCTCCCTGCTCTTCTGCTCATTCCCAAGCCTATATAGCATCGACCGTCAACCGACCCACAACTTCGAATATCAATCAATTACCAACTGAGCAACCTCTCATTCTTTCTTTTATAACTTCTTCCCAAATTTTTCAAGCCAAATCTTAATCGCCGTTGGCTCTCTCACACTGAATCGCTCAGCAAGTATGGCTCAACCGTTCCCTTGCTTCTAACACCTCCCCTAACTTTGAAAATTATTAAACAAATACCCATAAAGTTGAAACCTATTACTGATTTGATATTCTTGAATACAAACGGCTTTAAACAACATATATTATAATCCTTAGTGTCCAAAAGACAACAGTAAAGTAAGGATGTGAACCACTCTGTTTCAATTCATGCTATCCATTTGCTTCCTGCTGGAATGGTCACTCCAACAAACATCCCAATGGCTTCTACTTCCTCGTATATATCTATGAAGCTGCTCTCTTGTTCTTATTATGTTACTCTGGAACAAGAGATGGGGGAAAGGTTTGAAGAAAACATAAATGTCACAGCAGGTCTGTTTCTAAATCCTTTTTTCAGGTACTCGTTCAAAAGTCTGATTTTTGTATTCAGTTTCTGTATGGGTTTTTTTGACATAATGCTACTACACAAATTCTTATCATAATCCATTTCTTCATCTATATTCTGGATCAGAATTCCTTTTGTTCATGGCCTCTCACATGTTCTGTTCGTTGTGTTTTGTGTTTCTATTTTGTATTTGTCATATGTCGATATCAGAAGCTTGGTCAGCAAAGTTACCCACTCATCTTGCCAAGTCAGCAACTCCAAACCCTTTAAAAAATATAAGAACTAGCGTTCTAAGGGACAAACTTGAAAAAACCAAAATCCGCGCTTTAAAACTTCAGGAAATAAAAGTGAATTATAAGCACACTAATGATTATGTTAACCCCAAATTATAAGAAAAATATGGTCATGATATTTAAAGATTAAAGACTTAATTAATTTCCATTCAAAATGACCCATAACATAAAACACATAACCTAAAACAAAAGACATAGTATAATGTGCCTGTTTGGTAAGGCGTTTCAGTACCCAAAAAGCAACTTATAAGTGTGATAAGTCAGTTTGTAAATTTAGGAGTTGTTTGCAATAACTTTTGACTAATCTGATTTATAAATCAAAAATTATTTTTTAAACACGATTGCAAAAGCACCTAAGAATTAAAATATATTTTTATCCTTATGTTTATGTTGCTCTTATATGCTTCTCTCTAAATATTTCTTGTACTTTCCAATTAGCTTTTAGTTATTTATTTTTAATATTCTCTTAAGCAAAAATAATTTTTAACAGCTTTTATAATATTTTAATTTTTAATATTATTTTTATTTTATATTCACATAAATTATGCAGAGTATATCATCTAATAAAGTATGTAATATTATTTGGTTAAAAAATTTTCATATTTCTATGATTTCTAATTTAAATATATTTTATTCTTTAAATATAACTTCTTCCTATTATAATAATTTAGAATTATTACATCTTGTAAATTCATATTTTTAATATTTTTTATTATTTAATAAAAGTTATACTCATTTTGTTCATCCTACAAACTAAATTTATTTATTCAATGATAATCCAAACAATTTTTCTACTCTACAAACTAACTTTTATAAAAGCCAATCTAAATATAAATCATATTACATGATATAAATTTTACCCAATTTTATTTTTTTTAAAATCAGATTAAAAATAAGTTACTTTTTCTACTATCAATCCAAACAAACCCACAATCTTATGGCATTGTTTAAGGGTAAATTGTAAAACTATAGTGTTTGAGAGGATACATAACGATAAAATCTGAGATAATATAGCAACACTAACCACAACATTTACTCACCCATTTATTTCCAGAAATTTTATCTTCAATATATACACACTCTATTATTGACCTGAAAAGGAAAATTCTTAGGCACCCACCTGCAAGATGTTTTAGAATGATAACCCTTAGACATACTCTGGTGTTATCCTGCATGCAAAGTTAGCAGGGGAAAATGTTAAGTGGCGAAGGCTCTTGATAATGAAAAAGAATATTGCAGCAGATGAACAGAAGTAATTAATCCTTTTATATTTCTTTTTATATTCTATAAATCAATAAATTTGTCAAGCAATGGTTCAATGTCTGTTAGTCACTTGTAAATTTTCTCATATGTGTTGCTTTTCAAAATAAAATTTATAATTTAATGTGTGTGTCTCTATATATGTGTGTGTAGTTTACTTCGAAGAAAATTGTGAAGGTGATCTTTTTTTTTTTTTTTTGCCAACATATGAAGGTGATCTTTAAAGAGTAAAGACTTGCTTAATATGTAGGTTGAAATGATGAAACGTGCCGTTGCAATCCATCATAACATAAAAAGGGAAAATCGCATAAGGTTTCACCAAGAGAATTAAATGTTAAAAAATCTCTTGAAATCATCAAATTAATTTGAAATCTTAAAAGACCTCATTGCAAGATATTCCACTAGTTCAATTACTAAACATCTCCTATCTTATTTTTAAGTATACATTGATAACTAAAAAGGCATTCATTAATAACTTAATATGTAACGATTAACAATTATCATAACAAGTATTAACAACTCCACAAAGATTTAATCTATGAGTTGTTAATACTTGCCACAATAGTTATTAATCATTGCATTTTAAATTGTTAATGACTGCCTTTTTAGTTATCAACACATACTTAACAAAAATGAGGCAATTTAATAATTGAACAAGTGAAATCTTTTGTAATGAGGTTTCTTGAGACTTTAGATTAATTTGATAATTTTAAAAACTTTTTTGTATTTAATTATTCTGAGCAGGACCTTAATGTAATTTTTCCCAGAAAAGAAAATATAAACCCGTTCATTGAGACCTATTTAATTATTTTATGATATAATTTATATTAAAAAATGACTCTTATATTTATATTTAGAGCCGAAGGGAATATCAATAAAGGGTGCTCGAAAGGATACGTGACAGTACAATAAAAGGCACTCACTCAGACAATGCCGGCGGCCGAACAAAACGAACGCCAGACCTGCACGCAAAGTTTAGCCAGGGGAAAAAATATTTATATGTCAAAATATTTACAAATTTACTATTTCTCTTCATTTTCAGTTCTATATGGAACAGAAGTACAGGACATAGGCAGGTAAGCGTGACAATATCAAAATTTTCTTACATGCTATTTGCACTTTTTTGGTGAAATATGCTATGTGTACTTTAGTTAAAAATTTTACATATTTCTTTATGAGCAAAAATTCTACAAATTTTAAAATGTCGTGAAATGCAAGATTTTGCACCTATCCATATGAAATATTGGGACATAATAATCCAAAGATATAATAATCTCATGATAAATATTTATATGCATGTGCACCGCCTGGGTCAATCGGATAAAGTGTTAAAATTTGCATGGAAGTGGGAGTAACTTTACTCTAAAGCTTTGACTGATTGCGAGAAATGATTACCTTTTAATCTTTGACGAAAGAAGATGCTTAGTGGCTTCGTCTTCCCATTCCATTTCATCCAACTCCATGTCTCCCCTAAAGTATTGTAGATTTTCCAATGCACTTTGAGAATTAAATGGGAGCTTCTTCAAATTGGGGCAATCTCCTACTTCAATCTCCTTCAAACAAGGAAACTGTCTTGCCATTCTACAAATGCTCCTTAAGTTTCCCAGACACAACAAAGAAAGAGAACTGAGACTGCAAAATAGATTACTTTTCACTCTCTCAGCGTCAGCAGTCCCAAAATCTTCACTTATAATTTCCACCAATGAATCACAATGGATTATTTCAAGGACTTCAAGGTTTGGAGCATGTATAAGCCAATTCAAGTCAACTATATTACCACACCTAAAGAGACGCAACCTGCGAAGGGTGATGATATAATCATGTCCCCAAAATGAGCGTCTCGGAACATCCACAGCTTCAGAATGCGCAACCAGTAATGTTTCCAGATGCTCCATATTTCCAAGTGATGAGAACAAGCCGTGGAGTGATGAGTCTACCTTTATAACAAATAGCTCACACATGCACCTTTGCAATTTTGAGGAGATCAGTATTTTTTCAACAGAGGATGTGTTATGGACAGAAATGCGTATATCCTGAAGATGATCTAAGCTTTCTAGCTCATTCAACAACACATTTTTATCAATCCCTCGAATTTTTGACCATCTCGTGCTAAAAGCTTGAAGGGATAACAAACCGGATATAACTTTCTCTGGGAATTCAAGCACTTCTATTTCGTCCAGCAACAAGATCTTCAACTTCTTCAAATTCTTCAACTCCTTTGGCAGTTTTCTTATACTAGTACGGGATAGGTTCATGTGTTCCAGGTTTACAAAGTCCCCTATTTCTGATGGTACATCTCTTATTCCAAAATTAGAAGAAAAGTCTAGAACTCTGACAGTACTTGGAAGTACAAATACCTCAGTTGGAAAGACTTCAATCCTAGTATTCCTAATAAGCAGAGTCACGAGATTAGGACAATGAGGTTTTTGTGAGAAGTTTCTGCTCACATCACCCTCGCCCCACATTGATAGCTTTTCTACCTCTTTCCACATTGGATGATTGTATACTTCAAGCCCACTTGTCTTGGAATAATCTCTTACAATGAATCTCGTCGTTTCCTCATGATCACAAGCTAGCCAAAGAGCTGTATCTCTGATCACATCATGCATCTTAATTGTATCTTCTTCCTCACCATTTTCCAATAAGCAAGCATACTTTAGACCTGAAATTATATCTTCTCCTTGCTTACGTGCTTCATATATATCATAATCAAATTCAGCCAAAAAGCCTTCAGCAATCCAGAGCAAAATAAGCTCTTGTTTTTCAATGTTATAGTCCTCAGGGAACAGGGCACAATACAAAAAGCATGATTTGTAGGTGTCATTTGGCAATCTATCATGACTGAATTCAAGTAAGTAATAGACTTCATCAACTATACCTTGGACCTTTGAGGGATTCCTCCTCAAAATTTCTAAACTACGCTTCCATTCATTAGGAGTCTCTTTGCTAGCCATGGCACGTCCAACAGTACAAAGAGCAAGTGGCAAGCCTTTGCATTCTTCCACCACTTGCTTTGCAAGAGGCAATATATTAGGTTTTTCAAGAGTAGTAACGCCCACTTTCTCCTTGAACAAGTCGTATGCTTCATCTGGTGGGAGGCAATTTACTAAGATGCTTCCATCTGCATCCGCACCCATTTGACCACAAACCACTTTTAACCGAGTTGTAAATATTATCTTGCATTCATGATTATTAGGGGAAGGAACCCCCAATTTCAACAGGTCAATCCAGTCCCACACGTCATCTAATAACAACACAAATGCCTTGTTCTTTAAGATATTGCATAACACAACAGCTTTTTCCTCCACCGTCTTATTATTCCAAGTATCATCTGGGACATTCAATTTCTTCCTAATGGCATCTTGAATTTTTCCTTCATCTGCATCTTTCGATGCTACAACCAAGATGACTACGATGTTTGCTTTTTTTGAGAGGAAATCGTTGTTGAATTTCCTGAGCAGACTCGTTTTGCCTACCCCTCCCATTCCCCACAAACCAATCTCGGATTGTTCTCAAAGCATGAACATAGCTCCTCAAATGTTGATTCTACCCCTACAAGCTTAGCCACAGGAAGTTTATCGAACCTATCACGGGGAAGCTTTTCTGCTATGACATCAAAATGGCCTTTGCGTGTAAGATCATTAACTTCACTCAGCTTCCGGTCAACCATTTTGTGTAGCTTGTAGATAGCCCAACAATTCTTGGGACAATGACCTCCGAAACATGTGGCTTGTATTTCTCGATCATCTTGCTGCAAAATGGCTCGGACTTCATTTTGTAGGCGTTCTACACTGCCCATCCAACCCCTTACCCGTTGCAAAACCGTCAGCCCTGGGTCCTGCTCTGCCGTTTCGACCTTCATCTTGACATCATGATATATGTCGTCGAGTTGATCTGAAGCACTTGTCAAGGACTTGAGGTTTTCTTGAAGATTGCATATTGAATCTGCCCATTTGGCACAGTAACGACACAAACGAGTTAGGATGTCAATAACTGGAGTAATAAAGTCGGACATGGTTTGGTTCGGGCGCACTAAAGAAGTAGTGAAGATAGAAATCGAGAAGGAGAAGACAGAAATGCAGTGAATGACAGAGAGCAATGCTTGGCTATCAGTCTGAGCAAGCTTTAAGGACTATATTTAAAAGGGATGACCCAACCTGCAACTATTGAAAAATTACGGTAAACAATTTTTAATAATTTAAATTAATTAGACGGTCTATGATGCAATTAAGTCTCACCATCAACGGTCTAAAACTGCGTTCAATAGTTGCAGGTTGGGAAAAACACAAGACAAATCTAATCTTTGTTCTTTCTATGCATGCTTAGAGAAAATTAAAGTGGAGGAGACAGAAAAGTAAAGTCGGGAAAAACAGAGAGAAAAAATTGCACTTTACCCGACTTTACCGTGCAGAGAAATATAGAAAGGACAAAAAAAAAAAAGATGGAAAATGGAACCCACCAACCCCAAGGCCTCTGCAAAAGAACTCGTAACTTTTTCAAAGAAACTGCACGTGACTTGGATAATTTTTCAAAGTTACGGACCCCTAACTTTTTCTCTCGTGCCCAGTTGCCCGCAAAGCTGAGCATTTTTTTGAGCCTTGAGGGGCACAGGTGCCACCAGTATTAATTTCATGCTTATCTTCAGTAGACTCTTCAATATCAATAATGTGACAATGAAATGGACCTCAGTGCTCTGTGCTCAGTGGCCACCTCAGTTAAGAAGAAAAATTCTTTTATACTTTGTGAACCCGGTTTTTTTTTCCCCAAGTGTTTACATTAGCTGTTATTTCAAAAAGATTTTACTATGATGAGTGCACAAAAGATTATTTTAATTGCTGAAAAATAATTTAGATTGTGGAATGTTATCTGGAAAAAACTCAAAGTATTTTACACAAAAAAAGGGCCCCTTACTTTTTCTCTTGTATTCACAAAGCCGAGCATTTTTAGGAGCATGGAGTGGTGCCGCCAGACTTACTGCCATCATAAGCCCCTGTTGATTTCATGCTTATCTTCAACAGTTTTTGTAATCTCAATAATGTGATAATGAAATCGACCTCCTTCCCAAAAACAAAAAAATCTTTTATATTTCGTGAAGCAAGTTTAATTTTTTTTCAAATATCTACATTACACAGTGTAAACTTACTTGAAATAAACTAAGCTTTATATTTAAATTGATGCTTATCCTTCCCTGTAAAAGAAAATAATATGTCTACGTAGGCTAATATTTTAATTTATGAAGTGAAAACCACTTCTGGGAATTTGTATCAGTAAAATCCCTTAAGAATTTTTCACTCGACAGGATGTTTTGTAGTATATGTGTTGGCATTTGATTTTCCTTTTTTATGTCTATATTACCCAATAAAGAAGATATTTTATATTCTAAAATATATAAATAGGCAACTCAATCTTTATTGTTTTCATGCATGCTTGAAGAAAATTATAAGATAAATTTTATTGGAGGGGTTTGATTTTTTATTAAATAAAATTTACTTTTTTTCTAAATATTTAATAAGTTTTTTTTCCAATTTTACCTCATATATTCTCTTTTCTCTTTATTCTTTAGTTCATTTATTGTATTTTATACTTATACTTTCTATTAATAAGGACATATTTTAAAAAAATTATGCTTTATACATTTATTATTTTAAACTTATTTTAACTAATTTAGATAAAATTTATCTTATATTTTGAATACATGAAACCCACAAACTGCAAGGCCTCTGCAAAAACAACCCGTAATTTGTTGAGTACCAAATTTTCTAGAACACGGAGACGACAAAGAAATTGCATGTGATTTAAATAATTTTTCAAAGGTGCGGACCCTAACGTTTTCTCTTGTGCCGACAAAGGTGAGCAGTTTTTGAATAGGTTTAGAATTTTGTAGCATGTGTTGGCATTTAATTTTCCTTTTGTTTATGTATATTACGTAGTAAAAAAGATAATTTATATTTTAAAATAAGTTAATAGACAATTTAATCTTTGTTCTTTCTATGCATGCTGGAAGAAAAAAGGGGGGAAGAGACTGTAAACAGGAAAAAACAGAGAGAAAAAGTTGCATTTTACACGGCTTTATAACGGAGAGAAAAAATAGAAAGGACAAAGAAAAAAGAAGATGGAACCCACAAATGGCAAGGCCTCTGCAAAATTCTCTAGAAAAAGGAGATGACACCGAAACCGAATGTGACTTGAATAATATTTCCAAAGTGTGGGCCCCTCACTTTCACTCTTATGCTTATCTTCAGTAGGCTTCTCAATCTCAATGTCGGTTTGGGGGGGGGGGGGGTCTTTTATACTTTGTGAAACCAGTTTTGCCCCCCAAATATTTACAGTGCTGGGTGTAAAATGACCTGAAATAAACTAATCTTTATACAAACATAATCTCTCGTTCAAACTATAGATACTCCTGTTTGGGGAACATCGATCGACTAATTTGCACAAGCAAGGAATCTTAAAGTTATAAAGCAACGTTGTATTTTTTCTGTTTATAAGAAGTGGATTTTACATTGATTAGACAGATATATTTTCAGAATTATAATTCATAGGATTATTAACTACTATGTACAAATTCAGTTGAATATATATATCATGTTGGAATTTATTTACAGGAAAAATGACTTAAGAAATAGAAATCGGGATGTAATTTGACCTAGGGATAACATTTTAGTGACAATTGGATTCATCATTCAATCGGTCGAGGCAATAATGCAGTTACAGCTAGACCTGCCATAATTAAAATAATATGATTAAATATAAATATATAAAAATGTTTACAATTAATTTTATTTTATAATAAAAATAATATATAAGTAAAAAGACGTTAATTCTCGCCCAGTCGACCCCCTCTGGGTTCTTGCGCGGCCCTTCAATCCATCGTACCTTCTGAATGAGATGTCCAGAAATCTTCCATGAAAATGCCACTGTTTCAAGGTAATTTACTGAGTCGCATGGCAGCTGCCTGATTTGGGTCCTTATATGTGCGTTTGCGCTTTGTTAGTGATGCTTGCTTAGAAGATAATCAGAGGGAGCTAATAAAAAATTACTTATTTTAACCTAATAAAATTTAATTGGAAGTTTCTCAATCGCCCTAAAGGGTAGTTTTAGTGGTGACTTTTTGTCGTCGCTGAAAGTCTGTTTTAATATTTTATTACTATTATGTGTGTGTATCTGATTTCACAATAACTATTACTAAATTCATTCCAACTCAACGGCAAAAAGAAAGAACGCCTAAGAAGGTTAGGAGTTTGAACCATGAAAGAGCCATATTTATGATGATAATATCCAGTTGGTGACTGGTAGATTGAGGTGTGGACACTTGGTATGGACAAGGTGGCAACTGACGTGGTAGCAGTCAATGCCTAGCAGGTGATGATGTAGTGGCAGCTGATGGTGGTCCTATTTTCTGCAGCAACACTTTCAACGGCGACTCTTTCAAAGTCGCCATTGAAACTATACTTTCAACGGCGAATATTTTTGTCACCACTGATGAGTTTCAGCAGCAGTCGCTATGGCATCGACTTGGATGTCGCCACTGAAAACCTTTAGTGACGGCTTTTTGACTTTTAGTCACTGTTGAAGGTCAATTTTTTTTGTAGTGACCAGAATTCATTTATCTAAAACTGGCATCACACTTTGGGAATGCTTGGCTTGAAGGGTGAAAAATCACGTTTCTAAGCTAAAAGTTGAGTTAGAGTTTCAACAATTCATGTATTCTTAGTGTAAAGCATTAAAGTTTTGATGTTATTTTTTATTAAAATACTAAAATACTTGCTGAACAATACTTTAGTCCGGCTGTGACGTGATTATGATGTTACTCATTTCTACTCTTTGAAGGAGAAATTGAAAGAGTATTACAGGTATAATGGCATAAGGGGCATGTTTTTTAGATTGGGAGGTGCTCATAATTTACCTTCTTTGGATAGCATATATATTTGTAAATTGTAAATTGTTCTAAACTTCAGTTTACCAAATTTTTATTTTTTTAATAAAAAAACTAAAGGGAAGTAATTTACACATACATTAAATTTCTAACTAGATTGAGGTTGAATGCTGAAGTTTTCCAATGGAAAAGAAAATATAAGTCTCTTTCGTGTATTATTTTTTATTTTAAAAACCATGTGCTACCGTCGCCTCTGATTTTCTCGTAGCATCCATCTATGACCTCAAAAATGAAAATCATTTAACTTTCTAATTTAAACTGGCATGAGTACAATTGTAATTTTTGAGATATATACATGATCATCTAACACACAAGTATCTTTTTATCTGAATTCAGTGCAATTTGAGTCATGGAAATTCTTCCAAATTTGCCCTGTTGCAGATGTCTGAACACTTGAGTTTAGCATTATCTTTATCTGGGAAAGTTCTGTCTGGCTTATAACAGTTGGAAGAAAGATGCAGCTTCCACTAAAATCTTTGCATTTGATAGTTGGTTCATAACTTTGTATAGTGTTGAGTTAGATAGAGCCCACCTAACCTCTCCGAGCATGTGAAAAAACCAAGTGCCTACTTCATGAACCCTGCTGCCCTTGCTGAGTAAGTGTATTTATTTTTCTTCTTGTTATACCTTCGTTCATTTATTTTATTTCTATTACTACCGTGGTTAATTTGTCATTATTTTTGCTCGTATTGTTCTTGTTATAGTAAAACTTCGAATAAAAGTTATTTCTGATGTGACCATAGCTTTTTGTTTTTTTTTTTTTTCTGTGTAACCATGGAAATTCAGTTTGTTGCCTTGACAAAATTCTTGTTAATAGACCTGCAACCTGATGGGGTTTACTTTCAAAATTTGATTGTAACAATTGATCATTTTCTCGACGATATCTCGCATGAAAGTCAACAAACTGTAAGCTCCTGCCAGCAAGAATATCTTCACAGATATAGATATTTAAGTATAAGATGCTAGCAGTCTATATGAATGAGTTTTGAACCTACTTTTTCTTATCTTTCATCCATAGAAACATTTTAAGTTTCCTTTCACCTGAATGGTGCATTGAATAAGACATAATTCTACAGGTTCATTGAGGTAAGGATGTGGTTCACATCAAGCAGTTCAAAAGCTCACATCTTCAACCCACTGAAGTGCAGAGATTGCTTAAGAAAGAAGCTGATGAGAGGTTTTCTGAGGATGGAGATACATGTTCCGGTTCCGATCAAGCCGGAATATCAGTAACATTGAAGGTTCAGAAGATAAAATGCATCACCATCATTTTTAGCTGTCTAAAGAGGATTATATGTGCTGTGGAAAATATGCCATATATGCACAAGCCTTTCTTCTTGACTGTATTACCAAAATTAAGTCCTAAATACAAATAGTCTACCTGCATATTTTTATCTGAGTTTCCTCACACCTAAATTTTCTTTTATTGCTTCTGTTCATGATTCAGAACCAGTATAAGTGTGAGTTTAGCATTCTGAATTGAATGAAACAATTTCATCTCGTTTTTCTCTTTGTTTCTTTTAATGGTATGCAGTTTTACCTTTTTCTCTTTTTCTTTTACTAATAGTAACCCTGAATTGATCTTAATTACCAGGAACCATTGTGGTGAATGGGAAAGAGAAATATGTTGATATTTTCTTCATAAATTGATTTGTTGATAATAAGACTGCGCTAGTTTGCTATACTGCGTTCAAAAACACCTTAACATAGAGACATAATTTTATATTCAATATTAAACATAGCCGAAAGGGAAAAAATCGATTTTGATTTAGTTACTTAAAATTTTAAAGAATATATGAAATGTTCTACTCGTCAAAAAATATTTGTTGTGATCTTTGCAGGATGATGGATATGAGCCATGGAACCTTGATGCAGCTCTTACTGCAGCTGTTATACCAACTGTAAAAAGTCACTCAACCAAGGAGGTTGGTATTAGTTTCAACTGTCATTGCTTCTTCAACGCATCAAGCAACCATCTTGCTGTTATCACATTTGGGCTCTTATTTGAATATAATTCAAACAGGATCTCATAAGCATTTCTGTTCCAAGGGGAGGTATTGTTGGCATTCAGCAGAACCATAAGGAGTGGCTTTCTACTATATCGCAGTCACCTGAGGCCATATCAATGCTGTTTTTGCCAATTACTTCACTGCTTAGTTCCAGTCCAGGCCATGGCTTCCTAAGCCATGCAATGAATTTGTATCTCAGATGTGAGTACACATTTCTTGATGCCAATTTCAATCGCTATATGCTATTTTCAATTTCAGTTGACATTATTATTGCTTCAGTTAGTGTGGTTTATTTTCTCTGCATTTTGGCAAGTCTGATATTATGTAACTTGTCCTTATCTACCATGTCTTGGAGCTAATGAAACCTCTGGCTTGGAATAGGGTTCGCTTGGAAGGATAAGTGCAGAGGTTTTGACTTCGACTAGTTAGTCTTTGTTCTAAGAGGATGGAAAATGAGATTCTTGTGAATAAAGATTAAACCTTTGGCATGGCATTTTATCCCATTTGATTCTATATATATTTGAGATGGAAATGTTTTTCTAGGGTAGAATGCAACTAGGGGAGCATTATCCATTAACATCGTTTCGAGCGCGCGTATAATGATTTCTCATTTGCAATTCCTTCACATTCACTCCTATATACGTTCTGATCTGGTTCCTTAACCTCCCGTCTACTAACATATTTTAGATTATTTAATGAGAGCAATCTCAAATAAATTCATGCAAATTCATCTAGAGTTGTTCTGAAACATTCTGATTAAGCCATCGAGGACTCGTTGATTTTTGATACTGAAGTTAAGATAAGAATAATCTTATATACGGATTCAACAATGTGATTTATCTAGTGTGGGTGTTAAATGAGTTTTTATTTGATGCAGATAAACCCCAAATAGATGAACTTCGTCAATTTCTTGAATTTCAGTTGCCTCGGCAGTGGTCTCCATTGTATGATGATGTGCTTCATGGATTTCGTCCTAGACGCCAAAAGAACAAATCGCCATCACTCCAGTTCACTTTGTTGGGATCCAAGCCTTATGTTAAAAACATAAAGGTAATTTGTTGTTACATTATTTAAAGTCTGAACTGAAGGTTGCTTAAGCCTACATTCACAAAGCACGGAAAAAAATCACATTGTATTCATGTATTTTGTCTTTGCGTTACCATTGCGGCAATTCCACATACACCACCAAGCAATGTAAAAAGATTCACACTTAAGATTGTTTGCGGTGTCGTTACATGCTTAGTTTTCCTCCACAGACATTTTCAAAGCAATGTTTGGTGTACGGAAAGGAAGGTAATCATGGAAAACAAGGTTGATTTTTACTTTCTAATATAGTGTCCGTTATATCTTAATTGTTGCTGCTAAACATTGTTTGTCCCTCAGTATTATTATTGTCATTATTAAGTAGGAGTATAGGAATCATTTTGCATCTGTTTTTCATTACTTTTCAATAATACCTGACATTCTACCTTTAACTTCACAAATTTGCAGGTTGACTCTGGACATTGTCCTGTTGCAGATATCTGCTTGTTATTGGAAGGGAGAAAGAGTGACCATCTGGCTATCGATCTCCAGCATCTTTCAAATCTTCCACAAATCCTTAAAATCTCTTATGATATTGGTTGTGAATCTAATGATGAGCCAGTTGACAAAGCCTACTTTGAACCTGTGAAGTGGAAAAGGTTTTCACATGTCTGCAAAGCCCCAGTATTGTACAAGAGTTCCCTTGATGATGAGCCCCCAGCCATTGCAACGAAGGCGTGGCTTGAGGTCAAGCATGAGAAGAGGAGAAAAGTTCTTTTCTTGGGGCTTGGGTTTTCCCTGGTAGAATCAGTAGAAATTTACAGATCAGAATGGGATGGATCGCCGTTTCCATTTCGAAAGTCAGGGTTCTTTTCAGCATTGATGAGCACAATACTGACCAAGGAACTGCATCACGTGATTGACAATGAAAAGCCGACTGAAGAAGATAGCATAAAACCAATAGTTTATAATGGTGAGTCTGGTACTGAGGCACCTGTTCCAATAAAGGCCCCAGAAATGCTCAGCTTTGTGGATACGAAGGAAAAGGTCAGGTGTCCAGAAGACACGCCTGGATATTGGGTGGTCATTGCAGCCAAACCCTATATAAAGGGAGGCAAAATCTCCATCAAGGCCAGGTATTCTTTGTTAGCTATTATGTCAGGAGATTTTGTGACTACATGAGCAGACAGGCATCTCTTTGTACATTTAGATACTTGTAAATCTGACTTGTACCTTCATTTATCATTAATCTAGTTTCCATTTTGGTCCTTCAATTGCACGGTATGGTTTATTATTTTCTAACGAATACCTGTATGAACAAAATTTTGTACTTTTATGTTCTGTTGTATTTTGTTAGTTCTAGTTTGGTGCAGCCAATAGGCTTCCGTCTGAATCATTTGGCTGCTGCCTTGATATTGGAAATTTAGCACTTCGATGCGATTGGACTGGAGAACAGAGGAGAAAGGTTAAAGAGGGGATTTATTTTATTACGTGGCATACGTCAAATAGGATTGGTTCCACCTTTCTTGGACTCAAGAAACCTTGGATATCAAAGAACAAAAGTTGGATATGTTTCACACAGATAATTGAGACCAGGAAGTAACAAATTAATGTAGCTCCAAGAGGTGGAATATATAAAAGTCATTAGCACCAGAAATTGAGAAAATCAACATCATGGCCCATTACTCTCTTGTAAGTTTTCTCGTATGTGCTGTTAGGGGTATGCATAGACTAGACTGGACTGGGTTTATTATCAACTCAAAGTCTAGTCCAGTAAAGACCTCGGATTAAAAAAGACAGCCTGAGGTTTAGTCCAATCCAGTACCAACCCGAAGTCGGGTTGGACTGGACTTGGTCCTCTGGACTATCGGGACCAATCCAGGCAGTCCAAGACCTAAATTTAATTTTTTTTAAATTTTTTTCTCCAATAAGAGGCGAGATTGTAACTTACTATATAAAATTTCATACATAATTTAATCCAAAGTTCATCAAATTTGATGATTCCCTTTCAATTTCCCAATAATCTCATGTTTTATTAATTAATCCTCATTATTATAGATCTTATATTGTAGAAAATATATACGCATGCTCATTACTTAGGAGGTTAATAGATAAATCTTGATTATTTGAATAGACAAAAAACTTATATAGAAAAATTAAATCAAATTAAAATTATATAAATAATAATTAAAAAAACCGGGCTAGACTGGACTGGACCAACTAGTCTAAGGGGCCAGTCCCTAGTCCAGTCCAGCCCGATGAGACCAATCCGGTCCAGTCTAGTCCGGTCTTGTTTTAGACCAATTTTTTCTGGACTGGATTGGACCGGGTTTGCTCGGGTTGGACCGGACCATACCGAACCCTCGGGTTTTTGCATAGTCCTATGTGCTGCTTTTCAAAATAAAATATCATTATATTGTTTTATACTCCCTCCGTTCCTTATTATAAGAGACAAATAACCGAAATACGTTGATCAAAAAAACAGTTAAAATTAGTTAAGAATAATTAATGTGTAAAAAGTATAAATTTTTTTCCAAAAATGCCCTCATTAATAAGGAGAGAGAGCATGAGAGAGAATAATTAAATTATTAAAAGAAAGAGAAGTGGGAGGGAGAGAGAGAGTGAGTTGGAGATAATAAATATGGGTAAAATAGTAAACCAACACAAAAAAGTAGAGACAACTTGTAAGTGTCTCTTATATATAGGAACATACCATAAGCATCAAATGTCTCTTATAATAAAGAACGGAGGGAGTATAATTTATCATATATGTGTGCTACATAAATGTAGTTTAACATGCATGTAATTTTTTAAAATACACATGCTAGAATTGGTATGCCTACATCATTTAATGATTTTGAACACAGCTTAGAATTCAATGTTGGGTCTTTGAAGTATCACTGAGTAATTACAGGAAAAACTAATTTAGAGGTTCTTATAATTTGCTTGAGTCTTGAATTTGATCCTTAAGACTCTGCCCCCCTTTTATTGGATCTCTTAACTTTGCACAGTTAGGTCCATTAGTCCCTCCCCATTAAGGAAACACTAACGACCCTCATAACCCCAAAAGTATCAGACCAAGACTCTCCTTCCTTCTTTGTTGCTCGTTCATTGCCCAATATCATCGTTCATTCCTCCTTCGTTCTGCTTCGAAAGCAATTGCAGCGATTATGGCTGCATTCAGCCGCCGATGGGTATTTCTCGTCTGTGTCATTGAAATTCTGCACGATTTTCGGCAAGTGAAGTGAACTTAGCTCGAACTCCGACCGTCCTCCCTCTCTGTTGGATGAGTATTCATTGGCGGCGACGAGTTTCTCCAGTGAGAAATTCCTCAACACACTCGGAGATTGGTTGTCAAAGACGAACAACTTTCTTGGCCACAACTTCAACATAGCTTCGCCAAATCATTCCGAACCACCGCTTCCCTGAGCTTTCAGGCCTTGACATCTATCATCTAAATTCAATTAACTGTACTAATGGAGATAAATTGAAGTCTCTGCATGTGTTTCCACTTAAATCTCAGTCAAAAACAACACCTAAGGCGGCCTTTGACCAATTAATAACATGCACTCCATAACATAAAAGAAACATAACGATAATTCAAAGTTCAACAACATTTGCCGTGGCGAACAAAGTCTTTCACTGCGGTAAACACAAAAACAACTAAAATTAATAATAAGTCAAGCAACTGATCCATATCCCTAATGTGGCAATATTACAAGGAATTCAAAGCACAATGAATGGTGGAGGCGATGCCACTCTCCATAATAGCTTATAAACCTTCAGAGCCTTCCTCATTGGTTCGTCGTCCAAGCTGGAAAGAACTGGGAAAAAAGAACTGGAAAAAAAGAAAGGGAAAAGCAGTGAGACAAATGTTTCAGTGAAAGTCATTTGGAGATCCTAAACGCTAAAATGGTACAGTTAACCATCTTTTTATCAATCATGTACTTCAAGCTATGTTGATTGATTTGGATTATATAAGTACCTCTGCAAATATCTTGCTGTCAATATAATATGGCAAATTCATACAGAAACTTATGCCCTTCATAAAAGTACAGAATGGCAGACTTATACTATCTACGATCCTTAATATAAGACTTAGTTGACTAATTTGAAAAGATTAAAAAAATTAGTTAAGTTAGTTATTTGTTATAAATAGGTGTTGTCTTTCTTAGAATACCCTTACTAATCATGTATATCAGCTAGAATTACCATTTGATGAAATTTTTAACATGTGTAACTACTATAAGGACTATTTTAAAAAAAATAAATAAATATGAAAGAAAAAAGGGATTAGATTCTTATATTTATAACTAAAATAAAAGTCAAACGGGCTCTTATAATAAATAACGGAGGTAGTATTAAGCATTGCAGTTGATGTCTTGATGATGCATATTCAATTGAAACTCAAACCACATGGCGCTGCAATATCAGTAAATGTTACTCACATATTCCCATGCTCCAACTCTGTAACCACCGCAGCCAAAAAAAAAAAAAAAAAAAAAAGAATCAGCGAAGGCTCTTGATAAAAGAGAACGTTACTGCAGCAGATGAAGAAGAATAATTAATCCTTTGATATTTCTTTTTATAGTCTATTAATCAATAAATTTCTTAGGATTGGTTTGATGCGCGTTTGTCTCTTGTAAATTTTCTCTTACGTATCATTACATTATTTGTATATATAATTTAGGATATGTGCGTCCAATAATATATATGCAATTTTCTTACCACAAAAGAAACATGTATTTTTTAAAATATCTAAAAAAGAATTTGTATGCATATATCATTTACTATTTTAACAAAATATTAGATCTTGAAAACGGCTTAGAATTCAATGTTGCGTTTTTGAAGTATCTTTGATTAATGGTATTAAAAAAACTAATTAATTATTCACAAATTTTCAAAACTTAAACCATTTTATTCCTCATATAAGTTTCAATAAATTTATTGCATATAATAGCTTTATGGTTTTAATTAGGAATGAAAAAAAATTATATTCACATCATTTTTCTTTTGCCAAATACTCATTAAACTTTTTTAATTAAAAACAGACCAGACAAAGGCCCAAGCAAAAAAAAGAAAAAAATCAACGGCACGAAACCCAAAAAACTTCAAACCAAACAAAAGAACCTATGTAGGGTGTTTTTTTTTTTTTTTTGGGTACAAAGACCACATGCATATTTATATGTCAAAAGACACACAAATTTGCCATTTCTCTTCATTTTCCCTGCAGTTCTAAAGAAGTGCGGAAACAAGACATATGCAGGTAACCGTGACAATATCAAAATTTTCATATATGTTATTTGTACTTTTTTGGTTGAAATATGCTGTGTGTACTTTAATTAAAAATTCTAGAATTTTAAAACGTTGTGAAATTCAAGTCCAACGATCCATATGAAATATTTGAAAATAAATTATTCACAGGCATTATAATCTCATGATAAATATTTATATGCATGCAGTGCTTGGGTAACCAATAAGAAAGCATTAGCATTTGCAAAGTAAGAATAACTTTACTCTAAAGCCTTTAACCGATTCCGTTTACTTGGCAGAAATATTACCTTTCAAATTTTGATGAAAGAAGATGCTTGGCTGCTTCGTCTTCCCATGCCAATTGATCCAACAACTGATCAGGATATCCTATAAAGCGTTGTAGGCTTTTCAATGCACTTTGAGAATTAAATGGGAGCTTCTTCAAATTAGGACACTTTTCTACTTTAATCACCTTCAAACAAGGAAACTTTAATGCCATTCTACAAATGCTCCTTAAGTTACTCAAAGATTCCAAATGAAGATAAGTGAGACTAGAAAATAGATTGCTTTTCAGTCTCTCAATGTCAGCAGTCCCAAAATCTGCACTCACAACTTCAACCAATGAATCACAATAGCTTATTTGAAGGACTTCAAGGTTTGGAGCATGTATAAGCCAATTCAAGTCAACTATATTGCCACACCCATTGAGAACCAACTTGCGGAGGTTGATTCTATGTTCGTGTCCTTGAAATGAGCTTCTCGGAATATCCACAGCTTTGGAATTCCTAACTTCTAATGTTTCGAGATGCTCCATCTTTCCAAGTGATGAGAAGAAGTCATGGAGTGGTGAGCTTTCTCCTTCAGTGATTAACCTACAAATGCACCTTTGCAATTTTGAGGAGATCAGTATTTTTCCAATAGAGGATATGCTAAAGACAGATATGCGCATATCTTGAAGATGATCTAAGCCTTCTAGCTCATCCAACAACACATTTTCATCAATCCCTCGAACTTGTGACCTTCTCATGCTAAAAGCTTGAAGGGATAACAAACCGGATATAACTTTTTCTGGGAATTCAAGCTCTTTTAGTCCGTCCAGCAACAAGAACCTCAGCTTCTTCAAATTCTTCAACTCCTCTGGCAATTTTCTTATACCAGTAAATGATACGTTCATGTGTTCGAGGTTTACAAAGTCCCCAATTTCTGATGGTAGATCTCCTATTTTGTAACTTGATGACAAGTTTAGAACTCTGACAGTGCTTGGATGGACAAATACCTCAGTTGGAAAGACTCGTAATCCTTTATCCCTAACAAACAGAGTGATGAGATTAGGACAACGAGGTATTTGCAAGAAGCTTGTACTCACTTCATCCCCGCCCCACATTGATAGCTTTTCCACCTCTTTCCACTTTGCATGATTGTATACTTCAAGGTCACTAGTCTTGGAACAATCTCTTGTAATGAATCTTGCCTTTTTCCCATGATCACAAGCTAGCCAAAGAGCCATATCTCTGATCACATCATGCATCTTAATTGTATTTTCTTTCTCACTATTTTCCAATAAGCATGCGTACTTTAGACTTGAAATTATATCTTCTCCTTGCTTACGTGCTTCATGTATATCATAATCAAATTCAGCCAAAAAGCCTTCAGCAATCCAAAGCAAAATAAGCTTTTGTTTTTTAATGTCATAGTCCTCAGGGAACAGGGCACAATACAAAAAGCATGATTTGTAGGTATCATTCGGCAATCTATCATAACTAAATTCAAGCAAGCGATAGACATCTTCAATAATACCTTTGATCTTTGAGGGATAATGCCTCAAAATTTCTATACTACGCCTCCATTCATTGGGATTCTCCTTGTTAGCCATGGCACGTCCAACAGTACAAAGAGCAAGTGGTAAGCCTTGACACTCTTCCACCACTTGTTTTGCAAGAGGCAATATATGAGGACTTTCAAGAATTGTCCCACCCACTTTATCCTTGAACAACTCAAATGCTTCATCTGGTGCGAGGCAATTTACTTTTATGAGTCCTTGTGCATCCATTAGACCACATACCTCTTTCAACCGAGTTGTGAATATTATCTTGCATTCATGATCTTTTGGAGAAGGAACCCCCAATTTCAACAAGTCAATCCTTTCCCACACATCATCTAATAACAACACAAATTTCTCATTTTTTAAGATGTTGTATAACAAAAGAACTCTGTCATCCACCGTCTTATTATTCCATTCGTCATCTTTGACATGCAATTTTTTCCTAATGGCTTCTTGAATTTTTCCTTCATCCGTATCTTTAGACACCACAACCCAGATGACTATATTTTTTGCTTTCTTTGAGAGGAAATCGTTGTTGAATTTTTTCAATAGGGTTGTTTTGCCTACCCCTCCCATTCCATACAAACCAATGATGCCCACCCGATTGTTCCCAAAGCATGAACATAGCTCCTCAAATGTTGATTCTACTCCCACAGCCTCATCCACAGGAAGTTCATCGAACCCATCACGGGCAAGCTGTTCTGCTATAACATCAAAGTTGCCTTTGCTTGTAAGATCATTAACGTCACTCAACTTCTGGGCAACCATTTTGTGTAGCTTGTAGCTAGCCCGATAATTCTTGGGACAACGACCTCCGAAACACTTGGCTTGTATTTCTCCTTCACCTTGCTGCAAAATGGCTTGGACTTCATTTTGTAGCACTTCTACTCTGCCCATCCAACCCCTTACCCGATTCGAAACCTTCAGCCTTGGATCTGGGTCCTGCTCTGCGGTTTCCACCTTCATCTTGACATCAAGATACGTGTCATTGAGTTGATTTGAAGCATTTCTCAAAGAGATGAGGTCTTCTCCAAGATTGCGTATTGAATCTGCCCATTTGGCGCAAGAACCACACACGCGAGTTAGGATGTCAATTACTGGAGTGATAAAGTCGGACATGGTTTGGTTAGGGTGCACCAAAGAAGTAGTGAAGATAGAAACCGAGAAGGAGAAGACAGAAATGCAGTGAATGACAGATAGCAATGTTTGGCTATCTGTCAGAGCAAGGTTTAAGGACTACTCTATATCTAAAGTGGATGACCCAACCTGCAACTATTGAAAAATTACGGTAAACAATTTTTAATAATTTAAATTAATTTGACGGTCTATGATGCAATTGAGTTTCACCATCAACGGTCTAAAACTGCGTTCCTTGTTTTATTTTAATTTTATTTAAATTGATGGTTATCCTTCCCTGTAAGAGAAAATAATATCTCTATATATGCTAATATTTTAATTTATTAAGTGAAAACCACTTCTGGGAATTTGTATCGGTGAAATCCCTTAAGAATTTTTTACTCGACAAGATTTTCTGTAGTATATGTTGGCATTTGATTTTCCTTTTGTTCGTCTATATTATGTAATAAAGACGATATTTTATATTTTAAAATAAATTAATAGACAATCTAATCTTTGTTCTTGAAAATTAAAGTAGAGGAGACGGAAAAGTAAAGTTGGAAAAACAGAGAAAAATTTGCATTTTACCCTACTTTACCGTGAAGAGAAAAATAGAAAGGACAAAAAAAAAAGGATGGAAAATGGAACCCACAAACCGCAAGGTCTATGCAAAAGGAACTCGTAACTTAAATCTTAAAATTATAAGAAAAGTGACGTTAATTTTTTTTCCCCCCCGCTTGCAGTTTGGGATTAAACTTTTATATTCACTGTTGGTTCTCTCTGCTCTCTTCTTGGGTGGAGTCTATTTGTTTCCTTGTTATTGCAGTTTAAGGTGACTAGGTTTGGACACTCTGGAGTATTCCGAATTTCTGTCGGAATTGCATGGCTGCTTTTTAAAATTTGCTTCTCATATCTATTTCATGTTCTTTATTCCTGTGGTCCTATTGTTGATTTCATTACAAGCCAATCTAATATGTGTTTGTCTACATTATGTAATAAAGAAGATAATTTTATATTTTAAAATTGGAAAAATCCCAAAAAAGATTATTGGAATATGAAAAATACCAGATTGGGTCCTTAAATTTTGAAAATAACAGAATGGGCCATTGACCCAATCTGTTATTTGTGAAATTCAGGCGAATTGATAATTTTGCCCTCATTTATTCATTCACTATAATGATTCAAGGAATCACTATAAAAGTTTAGGTGTTACCTAGATTCGTGTAGCGAATAACTACTCACTTTTTCATAGTCAGGTGTCTTGTTATTAACTACAATTAATTCTATAATCACTAGAACAATGTAAGCATTATCTAGATTTGTGTAGAGAATAACTACTCATTTTTTCATAGTCAGGTATCTTATTATTGTCAGGTACCTTATTATTAACTACAACGAATCTTGTAATAACTAGAACAGTGTAAGCGTTACCTAGATTTGTTTAGAGAATAACTACTCACTTTTACTCAGGGGCAAAAATGTCAATTCGCATGAATTTCATAAATGACAGATTGGGTCATTGACCCATTCTGTCATTTTCAAAATTTTAGGACCCAATCTGGAATTTGGTATATTCCAGGGATTTTTTCTGGGATTTTTCCTTTAAAATTAAAGAGGAGGAGACCGAAAAGTAAAGTTGGGAAAAAAAGAAAGAATAGACAGGACAAAAAAAAAAAAAGATGGGAAATGGAACCCCACAGACTGCAAGGCTTCTGCAGAAGTAGCTTGGTGAGTATCAAATTTTCTAGAACACAGAGACGACAAAGAAACTGCCTACGATTTAAATAATTTTCCAAAGGTCTGGACCCCTGACTTTTTATCTTGTGCCCGCAAAGCTGAGCATTTTCTGGAGCCTGCATAGGAAAAGGTGCCGCCAGACTTGTTACGACCACAATCCGCTATTGATTTTATGCTTATCTTCATTAGACTTTTCAATCTCAAGAATGGGATAATAAAATGGACCTCCTTGCTCGCCTCAGTTAAGGAAAAAACAATTTCTTTTATAGTTTATACTTTGGGAAGCCAGTATATTTTTTATTTTTTTTAATGCTGAGTGTACAAAAGATTATTTTAAGATACCGAGTATTATTAAAAAATAATTTAGATTGGTGGATGTTACTTTGAGAAAACTCAGTAGTTTACACAAAAAGCAATATAGTTTTGAGTAGAAGAGGACATCGCACTATAAAAAAAACAGTTTATTATCGATGGAAAATTATTTTGTTTCTAAATCCTGTTACTAATTCATCAAAAAATCTGTTGGTAATTTTTTAAAGGTTAAATTTTTTCATCGCTAATTCCACCTCTAAATTGTTTGCCAAGAAAATTTCTGTCAATAATTTCATTGCTAAGTTTATTCTCTCACTAACTTTAAATTTTATTATTTTATATTATAATCCTCCAATAATTTATAAATAACATAATTAAGAATGTAATGAATTAATCATGTTTTTAATTATAAAATAAATTGATATCTTTGTAGGGTTGATGTTAATGAAGGTATCATCATTATTCATCTAACCATTAGATACATACTGAAACAGAAAGATAATTTCTTAGAAAACTTGTTTTATGTTTTATTAAAATCAATTCCTCTTAATTATTAATAATAATTAAACAAATATGGTAAAAATATTAATAAATTTTTTATATAAATTAATATAATAATAAAATTAATAACTCATAGATTGATTTCTTCCTCACCACAAAAACAAATTGTATATATGAAGATTGTTTAGGAAAAAAAATTATGTAGGATACATACATAAATTAAAGAAGAATGTTTATTACAATCTATTCAAATCATTTAATTTCTTTATATATAATAATTTAATAGATTTTGTTATTATAATTATTTTTTAAATAATTAAATTTTTTTCTTAATTATAATATTTTTCATTAGATAGATAATATAACATAATATAATATAGTACATATATAATTAAATTATATATCTAATCATTGTTAATTAGAAAAATTAAATTAAAAAAATATATTTATGAAAAAATATTTACAATTTAAAATTTAAATTAGTTTCATTATAAATTAATATTGTATTAAAATAAATTTTAAAAGAAATAAATTTTATAAAATAAATGGTAACACAATTATTAAAAATGATTTTGTCAAAAAATAGTTAAAATTATAATTATCATATAATTTATTTTAATTTTTAATGATATATATGTTCTAGATAATTGTTTGTGTAAAAAAATATTACATATATATATATATATATATATATATATATATATATGTAACATGTTGGTAGTTTCATTAGAGCTATTAGAGTTTAACTGGTGAAGACGCATACATGCACACACGAGATTTTTGGTTTGAGCCTTGAAGAAGTAATTTTGAGGACGAATTATGTGGTAGCGAAGATGAGGTAGTTGGCAGTCATCACTGGGATAAGCTAGCAGATGATAGAAGTGCCACATGGCATTTTAATTTTTTGGAAAAACCATATTGAAGGTACTTATACTTTCTCTTCATTTTTAATTTGGTATCTATGTGTTTTTTTCTCTTTAATTAAACATTTAATTTTATCTTTTTAGCAACATTAACTCTTATAACTTTGTTCTATTGATATTTTTAGTCTCTACATAAGGATTAATGATGTTAATAGAGGAAAAATAAAGATTTAGTTAAGAACAAAAAACACATAGGTACCAAATTGAAAATTGAAAAAAAGTATAGGTACCTCCAATATGGTTTTTCCTAATTTTTTTAAAAACATTGAACCAGCAATGGAATTTGCGATGAAAATCTTTCATACCAAATTATGTCACCAATCACTTTTTTTTTATAGTGTCAAATGCGCAAGGTAGAGGAGAGAATCTGTTCCTTTTTTCTTTTGCTCACCCAATGCTTTGTTTGGCTCTACAGAACAAAGGGGAGGAGAGTTGAGGGATTTTGATAATCTCTTGTTTAAATTGATTGGAGAGAAATGGAAGAATTTTAATGATACTTTGTTCAAATTAGAAGATAACTTTATAAAAATTTAAATGAACGTTTCCCAAACTTTTTTATCAGTTTAAAAATGGTAAGAATTCAAATTAAATCCGGTTAAAATATCAAAATTCAAATTAAAGTGTACATTTTTTAACAGATACCTATTTAGGCCATGGGCCTTATTAGGAATTTTTTAATATTGTTAAAAGACTAAAATGCCCTTTAAGTTGGTAAATTGGTAATTACTCCAATCAATTTATGAATTGACTTGTTTTTTCTTGAGATGCCGCCAGATGATTCATCAATTTCACGCATTCTTACTCTATATGTTGTTAAAAGACTAAAATGTATAATTTTTTTATAAATTTATATTAAGTAGTTTATATTACTTTATCCATCCCATCAAATGGTTGAAAAATTATTTAAATTTCTAATATAAGTTTATATTAATTATTAGTATGAATTTTAGTAATAAGATGATAAAATATAACATGATGAGAACGTCTATATAACAGATACAGCAAAGCACTTAAGAAAGAAATGACAAATTTGATGGTAAAATTTGCTAATACATTTTAACTATTTTTTTGGTCAAAACTGATTTTTTTAACTGAAAGAAAAAAAAATTTTCCTTCAAAAAATTATTAATTTGATAGTGCTGGAATCAAGCAATTAAAAATTCCTTGTTCCCATTGCCAAAAAAAAAATTCCTGTTCCTATAAATTTCTTATCAATATTTTAGAGTTAGTATAAATATTATATTATGCATTGTTAATTTTTTGCTCTTAATATTTCCAAATTTTCTCATGTAAATTTTTTTTTTATAAATACTATATAATGTCAATTTTTCAGCCATTTTAGTCATTCAACAATATTTAACAATTCCTAATAAGGCTTTTTGGCCTGGTTAGAAATTTGTTAAAAATGCATACCTTAATTTGAGTTTTGATATTTTAAGTGGATTTAATTAAGATGCATTTTAGCAACTTTATATGTCTAATGCATTTTATTCATTATACCAATAAGTTATGGTTAAGATGGCAAATAGTCTCACCTCTGTAAGGAGAAAAATATAAATTTGAATCCCAGAAAACGTGTTCATTGAGAGGACTTTAACTTTAATACTTCCAACTCAATAGAAATTAGTTTTAAGTTCAATACGGTTTGAGGATATTATGAATTATACAAAAAAAAAATTCATTGCCTCTTATTTGAAGAGAAGAAAGGGGGGAAAACTGGTACAAGATCGTCAACGGTGTGCTCTCGTTCTCTTTAGTTTTAGCTCATGGGATGTACCAATTTTTTTTCAGAGCAAAACAGGTGAGGTAACACGTACAAGAATGTGATTTTCTTGAAATGTTCTGGATGATTTTTTTTATAAAAAAAATTCTGATTATTTTCTTTGACAATTTTGTGTTAGTTTGATTGATGTCTTAGGTTGGGATTTTTCTGGCAAGCAGGTAACGTACAAAAATTGATATCGTCGGCGTATATAATTGACAGCCCGTAAGTAGCAAATTATAGTGTTGCTCGAACAGGTGCTGGAACAAAAACTAAAGTCATCGGCACCTGAAATTGAGAAATCGACGTCTCTAAGATGAAAAAGGAAAACAATTTGATGGTCTATGAAAGGAAGGTGATCTTTAAATAGCAAAGACTTGTTAAATCTTCCTTCAGTAATTATATATTAATTATTGCAAATTATGAAATATATTCAAACGAAACTTTGCTATTCATCGTAACATAAAAGGGCAATGATTAAGAGAATACAAATGAAATGTGGATATGAAAAGCTTTATTGATATATAGAGATCTCCTCAACTAGAGCCGGGGAAAACGGGCCGAGCCCGTCTGGCCGGCCCTTTTAGGCCCTAAATTATAAGGGTCGGGCTTGATATTTTTCTCTTAAAATGAAACATAAGCCCTGGAGGGCCGAGGACTTAAAAGGGCCGGTCCTGGAGGGCCACGGGCCGGCCCTTTTAAGCCCTTTTATATTTTTTTATTTTTAAAATTTTTTATATAAATTTAATGTTATTAATTTTTTACATTGTTAATAATATTTCAAATATTTAGTTATTATTATCATTTTAAAAGTAAATTTAGTTTTAGATAATAATTTATCCAATTAAATTTTTAAAAATGGGTTAATTTGGACTTTAATAATGATTTGATTTATATTATATGCGTTGATATTTTTTAAACTATATATATATATTTGATAATAGAATATTTTTATACTTATATAACTTGTGATTCTATAATTTGAATTAGAAATTCATGAGTTTCAACAGCAATATTTCTCACATTAAAGTAAAATAATAGTTAGATTGCAAAATTTAAAAATAAAATTCTTATAAAGAAGAAAAACTTGATATTTTTGTTACGAAAGAAAAGTATACTTATGAAGAAAAGTAATTAATTATAGTGATGATGAAGTTTCAAAAGATTAATATAGTGTTTATTTATTGCACAATTGCATTATAGATAAAACTTTTAGATGTTGTTATCTTGTTAATGAATGTTTTAGATGTTGATGAATATTTATATATGATGATATTTTATATGTGACTTAATTTTATTCATATTTGTCTTTTATTAATTTCATTGATTTATTTTATAAAAAATATGATAAATATAAAAAATAGTATTTTTTCTTAAACGGGCCAAAGCCGCGGGCCGGCCCTGGTCCTGTAGCTTAAGGGCGGACCTAGTAAATTGGGGTATTTTTAAAATTCTAACCCTGGAGGGCCGGCCCTTTTAAGCCCACCAGCCCTGAAGGGCCGGCCCTGATTCCCGGCTCTATCCGGATATATGACCTGATAGTACAGAAATCAATGAAGAAATACGGTACAAGCTTTTCAGGGAAAATAACATAAAGAAATGTCAGAGAGTGCAGAAAGGAAAGGAAAAATTCTTCTAGGAAGTGAGAGTCCACAATAAAATATTCCACACCACTATCAGTACCTTCTTGTCCATATTATAGTCACGCGTCAGCCTCTAATTACGAGCTTCCAAGTTTTCCTTTAATTCTTTTGCTTCTATGGACCGAGCCATTTTGGACCGACCATCATTTGGCATTGGGCTCGAGTTCATTACATCACCCCCCATCTTTGAAACGAACCTTGTCCTCAAGGTTCAGTGTAGGATACGGCCACCACAAAAAAATATGTAAATAGTAGCGGTTAAATTGAGACATTTTAGCGGTTTTAACCGTTAGAAATATTATTCTAGCGGTTACAGAAACCGCTAGAAAATCAAGTGCAAGAAAAATTTTCTAGCGGTTATTGCAACCGCTACACATTTTGGTCAAAACGCCAGAAAATTTCTAGCTGTTCAATAACCGCTAGAAAACGCCAGCAGTGGTTTAGCCGGCCGAAACCTCTAGACAATTTGTAGCGGGTATATAACCGCTAGAAAAACCTGAACCAAATCTCATTTTGCCGGGAATTGAAAATTTGCATTATGGCGCCAAAATTTCTAGCGGTTTAGAACCGCTAGAAATTCCGTGGGAAATAAAATTTTGCCGACAAAATTAAAATTTTCAATTGGCGCCAAAAAATTTCTAGCGGTTGTAACCGCTAGAAAATGTGGCACAAAATTTTAGTTTCATAAAATATTCCCGCAATTTTTTTATTTCTAGCGGTTTGTAACCGCTAGAAATGTTTTCCGAGGCAAAAAATTTTTTTTGCTGTTTCATTATTAGAAAATATAATATTATAAATTTAAAAATATGAAATAGATTGTGTTGGATAATTTTTGTTAATTTGTATAATTAGTTATGTATTACATTTTATAGTTTTAATTTTGTAATAACAATATGTTATTAAATGATAGTGAATCATTTAATAAGATAATGAATTGAATATTTAATAATATAGTTGAATTAAAGATGAGATAGTTTGTAATATTGAACCTAAAGTGTTATGTTGAGAATATTTGAATAGTTGAGAAGGGTATGACAAGTGTGAAGAAGAAAAATCTGAAAGAAAAAGAAAAATAAATATGTTAGTAAATTATAAGTAAAAATAAATAAAAGATACAATGACTTATAAGAAAAATTCACTTACCATACAGTGAAGAGAAAAAAACCACCATATGAGAAAGTAAGAAAAAAAGAGAGAATTATGAGGAAGAATAGGAGAGGAAAGAAAGAGATGGAGATTTGAATGTAAAGATGATATGATATTTATAGAGATCAGCGACACATTTGTAGCGGTTTTTTTTTGTAGCGTTTTATTGCATTTTGTAGCTGTTTGTCATTTTCTAGCGTACGTATAACCGCCAGTATTTGTAGCGGTTAGCTTTTGTAGCGTTTATTTAACCACTACTAATTTTGTAATCAATTTGTAGTGGTTATATAACCGCTACAAATTTATATTTTTAATTTTTAAAAACCTATACCAATTTAATTGATACATATGTATTTATGGAAGAAATTTTTTTTAATAATAAAAATTTTGGCTGCTGCTATTCTTCATCATCATCCAACCTGAAAGGACATATTTAAAAAAAAATTTGTTAGAATTATAATGTATTTAGAAGAAATTAGTAATTAGTGGTTAATTATTTAAATAATTTAAGAAAAGACGTATACCTGATAATTGACAAATTATCATCTCCTTAAGGAAAGAAGTCTTCAAAATTCGAGGGTTGGAAGGGTTCACTGTCGTAAATAATGTCACCATCACCCATATCATAAAGATCTCGTGGCTTGAGGTGAACGACCATATTCCAATCTTTATGTTTCTCGTCCTCGACATAGTAAACCTGGTGTGCCTCGGAAGCAAGGATATATGGCTCATCATCTTCAGACATTCCCGTATGGATAAGTCTAGAGAAATTAACTGAGGTGATGTCCAAATGGTCAGTAGCGAATCCCCGTGAAGTTGTCGTATTTGCCCAGGAGCACTTGAACAGTGTCACGGTGAAAAGCTGGTAACTCAACTCAATAATGTCAATTAGCTTTACATAGTAAGTGACGCCTCCAAAGCGCATATCGCCATCACTGCTGCTAGCATAACATCTCGTTCCGAATGTCCCGCAAACTCCAGAGTTTTGTGTAAGCAATCCCTGATCACGTCTAACTGTACAGAACTTGAAGCCGTTGACATTATACGCGGTAAACCTTCATGCATGGTCTAACGGACCGAGAGAAAGGGCTTTGAATTCATCTATGTATGGGCCGTTGTCATTACGTATTCAACATGTAAACCAACTGGGAAACTCTTTGTGGACTCTTTTATCAATGTCAGCAGAACGCGCACGCCACCGTAGCTGACGCCTGAGGTAACTCCTAAACTCACTACAGTAACGTGTAATTTGTTAGAAGAGTCAGTGAGAAACAAATATAAAGTGTAAAAGCTAGTGAGCTTATATGATATACTTACTGCATGAAGGGTTCAACTTGGCTGCAATTTATCAAAACATGTCTGTGTGCTTGGAGTTTCTCTGTAGGAGTGAGTCTGAAGAATTCATATCCTCCAACTGGTTTCCCGACAAGAGAAAATAAAGTTGACGTGGAAGGACCAGGAGGAGAATCATCTACACGACGCGGGCGGTTAAACGATGTCTCCATGTCATCAAAATACCTTGAACAGAAAGTTAGGACCTCATCTCCAGAATAACCTTCTGCTATTGACCCCTCAGGCCATGCCTTATTCCTAACATATGATTTTAATTTTCCCAAATACCTGTAAGTTAAAATTGCATTAATAATTACAACCAAATGAAAGAACAATGTGAAATTTAAAGAGGCGGGAATAAAAGATAATCTAGTACCTCTCTATAGGGTACATCCATCGATAGTGAACTGGGCCAGCACCTTTGCTTCTCGAACAAGGTGGATAGTCAAGTGAACCATAACAGTAAAGAATGATGGAGGAAATATCATCTTCAAGTGACAAAGTGTAAGAATAATTTTATTTTACAGCTGATCAAGTTCTTCCGCTATCAAGACCTTCGCACACAACTTCTTGAAAAATGAACATAATTCTACCAAAACCACTGAAACATCAGAAGGAAGTGTGTTTTTCAAGGCCAATGGAAGTAACTGTTGCATAAGAACATGAAAGTCATGACTTTTTAACCCAATAACCTTTCAAGCCTGCAGATCGATACACCTTGAGATGTTGCTAGAATATCCATTTGGTACTCTTATGTTCTTCAACGTCGAGAGGAAGATATCCTTGTTCTGCTTCGTCAAGGTGAATTTAGCTGGTTGAAACTTGTCATTTTCATCAGGTCAAGCCTCTTCATGAATTCCCCAGGCCCGTAAATCTTTTCTAGCTGCGAGATGGTCTTTGGACTTTCCAGCTTCATTGAGCAACGTATATAGCACATTATCACACACATTTTTTTCAATGTGCATAACATCCAAACTGTATCGTAGCAAATTAGATTCCCAATAAGGAAGAGTGAAAAATATGCTTCTCTTCTACCATTGCATAGGTTGCGTATCAGATGTTCCACGAGATCGTCGTCCCAATCATTCGGGATCCACACTCTTACCAAACTCAACATTAACATCTTCTAACTGCCGCAAAATATCAGCACTAGACAAAGTAACAGGAGGATCTCTCTTCTCTTGTTTCCCATCAAAGCTAATCCGTTGCAATCTAAGTCTGTGCTTAGAATCAAGGAATCGTCGATTTCCTATGAAGCACCACTTGCGACTGTGTGGAAGGCGACATGGCACAGAATCAAAATTGCACCCAGGACAGGCCAACCCAATATGCACGTTCCAGCCGGACAAAGTTCCCAAATCGGGAAAATCACTTATTGTCCACATCAAGGTTGCATGGAGATTGAATAGTCGCTTGTCATATGAGTCATATGCCTCAACACCATTCGTCCACAGGTCTATCAATTCGTGTATCAACGGTTGCAGGTATACGTCTATATCATTTCCCGGTGCTTTCTTGCCAGGAATGATCATGGAAAGCAAAAAGGAGCTCTGCTTCATGCATATCCAAGGTGGTAGATTGTATGGAATTAACACCACCGGCCAGATACTGTAACTTGTGCTCATGTTTCCGAAGGGATTGAAACCATCGGTTGCCAATGCAAGACGTACATTTCTAGGATCATTGGCAAAGTTTGAAAATTTCGCATCAAATGCTTTCCACGCCTCCGAGTCTCGTGGGTGCCTTAACCTACCATCTTGATTTTCCTCAGTTGCATGCCACCTCATGTGCTGAGCCATTTTTGATGACATATATATTCTTTGCAACTGTGGTTTCAAAAGAAAGTATCTAAGAAAATAATATATTAAAAATTTCAAATACTAAATATTTAAAGACTGAACAAGTAACACATCATAATCAATTGTATTGAGAATTTTAAATATCGAATATGTAGAGACGGAACAAGTAACACATTATTGTAATAAATTGTACCTGAGAATTTTGGCCGGTTTCTTCTTTTGTTTTTTTCCCTTCCGTACCGACTTATAGCGTGACGTCTTGCATCTCGTACAAATCTCCTTGTTTGCATCATCTCCCTAGTATAGCATACAGTTGTTTGGGCATGCATCTATCTTCTTGTAGTTCAAGCCAAGCTTGTTAATAATCTTTTTTGCTTCACAAAAAGATGATGGAGGGAATTCAGCTTGGGAGAAAGCATCTCCCAGTAATTCCAACAACATGGACATCGCCTTGTCAGTCATACCACACAAGCATTTAATATGATACAGCCTCACCAGGAATGACAACTTCGAATACTTTGTGCACCCAGAATAAAGAGGCTTGTCAGCTTCGTTCATGAGGTCAAAAAATTCCCGAGCAGTTTCGTTTCTTAGAAACTCCGGTTGAGGCCCCTCTACTTCATCTTTGTTGGGATTCGGGCTTTCGTGAACACCAAAAGCATCACGCACGGCATCGTTCACGGCATCGGCTTCATCCACTTGAACTCCCATCCGTGAAACTACTGGAACTGATTCAGCAACCATATCTGGCCGTTCCCCATGTAGTTGCCAAAATACGTACTCTCGCGGAAAGGGCTTAAAGATCAAATGTTCTCTAATAATATCTTTGGGATGCCACTTCTTGAAATTACATTTAGGACATGGACACTGAATCTTACCATTTACGGCAGCATTGGCGAAAGCAAAATCCAAGAAATAGTTTAGACCAGCCAAGTATTGCGGAGTCGACCGGTGCAAATTGATCCACGACTTATCCATCACTAATGTTGCTCAAATTTCGTGAACATATGACACAGGAAGCTCAAAGAGAAGTTAAAATGAATTTCAATTGAAGTGTTTTAGCTTATAAAGGAGGCTACCAACGGATGTGTAACGGTCAATTTTTTGTAGCGGTTACCAAGCGCTAGAAATTTCTAGCGGTTTTAACGGATATTTTGATTTTCTAGCGGTTAAAAACCGCTACAAATTCAATCTGACAACGGTTATAAAATTTCCAGCGGTTAGGAACCGCTACAATGTTCTTGATGGGGCTTAGAGGTTTTAACGGAAATTTTAAGTTTCTAGCGGTTTATAACCGCTACAAATACAATCTGTCAATGGTTGTAACATTTCCAGCGGTTAGGAACCGCTACAATATTCTTGAAATTTCTAGCGGTTATGTAACCGCTAGAAAATTCGTTATCACCCCTTCAGTTTTGTAGCGGTTTTGTAACCGCTAGAAATTGTAATATTTTAAATATTAAAAATTACAAAAGTATTTTAAATACTGCGCAATTAATTAATGACATTTTTAGTACAATGTATTAATTAACACGTGATATAAAAAAAATTATTAACAAATTATTAATATTTATAAATATTTAGTAAATTAATAAATTAATAAATATTTATAGAAATATTTAATTTATAGAAATAAATTGTAGAAATTTTAATTAATTAACATGTTTAATAAAATTTAATGTTTATATAGTAATAAATTAATAAATATTTCAATGTTAATTAATACTTGACATAAATAAAATTATAGAAATAAATAAATAAAGTAAGCAAATAAATATAAATTTTAAATAAATATCTAAATAGAATATAAAATCATGAAATCAAAATTCAAATAAAATTCTATACAATGAAAAGGAGAAATCATGGGTGAGGGGCAGAAGCAGCATCATCGTGATCGTCCTCTACTGGATCCTCCTGCTGGGGGTGGGCAGGCCGCTCAACGTGCTGGGACTGGACTGGCGGATGGGGGGGTAGGGGCGGGACTGGTGGCAGGAGTAGGTTGGGGATCTCAGGAATTGCGATGTTTGGAGCTATACGGATCACCACATGACGCATAGCCGTAGCAGCTGCCAAGAGCTGGTCAAGCTGCGCCTGGAACTGAGCATCACGCTCCTGCAACTGATGATCACGCTCCTCGATCATGGCCTCTAACTCTCGTCTGAGCTCCTCTCGCAACTCCTCTGAGGATGAGGAACCTGGCCGCTTCGCTCTCGCACTCGCACTCGCCTGAGAGCTCCCGGCAGTATATAAAGGGCCAGCGCCACTTGAGCGGGGCAACCTAGTCGGTGTAGGTCCAAGTCCAAGCCCGCTAACTCGACCAGGGTGCTGCGGCCAGCCACGACCCGTTAAAAGTGAGGCAGTGGGATCCAAGGCAGACCCCTGAGACTCACGCAACTCGGTATCGACCTGAGTCATCCGTGCCTACCAAAATTAATGTAAAGAAGTTAATTAGAATAAAATGATATTTACACTATGATATTATATTAATATTTAACTTATTACTTACCGCTATCTCCTCAACCTCATTCGACCCACGCCCGTCTCGAGGTCTATACACCATCGGCCACATCTCGCCATAAGTGGCCGTGTATCCCTGCTCCTGCTGTATCTTTTCCCTCTGTAAATGAAATGAAAGAAATAATTAGTTACAAATTAAATACATATCCATATTTAACAAATTTATTTCAAGTACTTACAATCTCGTCATAGGTGATCACAAAGCTCTTGGATCCAGCCCTATGATGTCTTTGATGCCTGACGCTCCCAATATTTCTCTGGGAAAGAACCTGAAGCAAAATGTAAAAAAATTAAATTAAATTAGTCAAGTTGGACAAAAAAAATTAATACAATATTATCATACCATCTGCTCAGCCGTCATTCTAAAATAGACGTAACTGGACCAGTCTTGCTCCGGGACTCCACCAGGTATATCTGCCAGTATCTCCTGCAGGGGCCTCGTCCCGTCACCTTTCTTCTGCCTCCACAGGTCGGCCTTCCTGTTCTTCTATGCCACTCCAAACCTCTTGATCGTGTCGGCCCTCAACTCTTCCCCCAGAATAAACTTATTCTGTGATTAAAATAATAAATTAACTAAGTAACAAATTATAAACAACAACTAAGCAATTTCAATAAAAATATATATATTTTTAACTAACTTAAAAATATTATAAATGAAATAATTATATCAATAACAAATTATAATTAAACAATTAAGTAATTTAAATGAAAATATATTTTTAATTGATTTAAAATTATTATAAGTAATAAATTAATGAAATCAATAACAAATTATTTTCAAACAATAAATAATTTTTAAAAAAAGATATATATATTCATTTAACTATTTTAAAATATTATAAATAACAAACAATTAAATATAAAAAAATTATAATCAAACAATTAAATTATTTGAAAACAAAATATATAATCATTTATTTAAATTAAAAAAATATAAATAACAATTTCATATTACCTTCATCATTTCCCAGCCTTGCTGCTTCTTCTCTGAGGTGATCTTCTTTCAATCCTGCACGTAGATAGGAAACAGCGTCCACTGCTGACCAAGGAGGCGCACATACTTGTTGTACAACTGGCCACCTTTCTTCGTCGGTTGGCCCAACTCATTGAGCGGCACAACCACTCGTCCGCTCGTCGTCATAGACAGCTCTTTGGCTGTCAGCCTCCTATAAGACCTGTTCCCCTCAGAGTCTGCAAAATTTAACTAAGAAATAAATTACATATTAATGAATTAAAAAAATTTCTATATAAATTAAATAGTTGTCAAATTTAAAAAAGTAAATAAATACTTACCCACAAATTCCACCTCAAAACCGGCCTGACGTCTGGGAGCAGGACGCTCGCAGCCTGGAGATTCTCATTCCCCTGAACCTGCTCCTCCTACTCCTCAACAACATCATCATCAGCATCATCATCAGCATGGGGTTGTTCATCCCCAGTCAAATGAGCCTCCTCAGTCCGCTCAACATCGTCCTGCTCCATAAAACTGAGTATATCCTCCTTGCTGAGATCGTAGTCGTGAATACTAAAAAATGGCTCACCAGCACCATGACTACCATCACAACGAACCTCACTGGGTCCAGCCCTCTCATCCTTACTGGGTCCAGCCCTGTTAGGATCAACTGGCTCCTTCCCTGGCCGACGACTCATCCTAATAACAACAAATAGTAATTATTTATAAATAAAAAAAGAAACTATTTATAAGGAAAAATATAATAAATTAAATAAAAATAAGAATAAAATTATTTATAAATAAATTACTACTTGTACCTAAAAATAAAGATTTGTAACTGAATCAGAATTCGGATATGTTTTGTGGAGAAAATTCAGCAGAGCTTCGCTTCATGAATGACTGATACAATGAAAATTAGCGGGGGGTATATATAGGCAGCGAATTTCTAGCAGTTATGTAACAAAACAGGTAGAAAGTGCAAAGGTCAGCCGCCCGCATTTAAGGCACCTTGGGAATTCCCAGATTTTCTAGCGGTTTCACTATAAACGCTAGAAATTTCTAGCGGTTTTCAACAAAACCGCTAGAAAGTGCAACGGTCATGAAATATTTCTAGCGGCTTTAGTTAAAACCGCTATAAATTCTCAGACCATTACTAGTGGTTTAAGGAACCGCTAGAAATTAAACGCTACAATTTTGGCGTCAAGTTCCCGCCAAAACGCGGGAAGGATTTTAGCTGTGATTTTCTAGCGGTTGGCTTGTAACCGCTAGAAAGTTGTGCATGCATGGTCAAAGCGATGGTAATTTCTAGCGCTTCTGAGTGAAACCGCTAGAAATGCTAACATTTCTTGTAGTGAGTTGTCGTAGATCGTGTTCAAACTCCCCCGTATGGTTCGGCGATCAGTCCTATTGAACTAGACATTAGTGAGCCTACTGGTCATTTTGTTGTACCCACGGAGCTTCCAAAATCTGAGTTGGTTGAATAACAGGTCTTTCTAGTATTAAAGATTAGTAGTAGGGGCAAATAGGTAGTGGTCTCATCGCCATGAAACTTCTTCAGCATAGAGACATAAAAAACAGGATGGATCTTAGCATGATCAGGTAATTTCACTTTATAAGCAACCAACCCAGTTCGTTCCACAATAGAAAATGGACCAAAATAGTGTATGGCAAGTTTTTGGGATTTTCTAAGCTGCACGAAATGTTGCCTATAACGCTAGAGTTTGACGAGTACCAAATCCCCAACCTGAAACTTGACCTCTGTTCTCTTCTTATCTACATAATGCTTCATTCGTTGCTGAGCTATCTTAATGTTCAATTTCAAAATATCCAATACTTCATCCTTTTGTTCCAGTTGTTGATGAAAGTCTAGGGGAGCATCTTCTAGAGAAATGTGGTGTGGCAATGGAGGTGGATTTCTGCCATAAACAACTTTGAAGGGCACCTTACCGATGGAAGAATGAAAAGAAGTGTTATATTAGAACTCCGCCCAAGGCAAATAACTGAGCCATCTTCGAGGATAATCTGATACAAAGTGTCTTAGATACATTTCAACACATTTGTTGAGCACCTTCGATTGACCATTAGACTGAGGATGGTATGCCGAGCTAAAACACAACCGAACCCCTTGTAACTTCATCAGATGTTTCTAGAAAGCACTCGTGAAAGTTCTATCTCTGTCAGAGACAGTGGTGTGGGGTATACCATGCAATTTAATGATGTTTTACGAGAAAGCTTCAGCAACTATTTGGCTAGAGAAATTACTGGGCAGGGGAATAAAATGATTGTATTTGGACAATCGGCCAACTACTACCATAATCACCTAATAACCTTTCACAATCGGCAAGCCAACAATAAAATCTATAGCAAGGTCCTCCTATATCCTTTAAGGAACAGACAAGGTTTGAAGCAAACTTAAGGGATTTAATTGTGATAACATAACATATTGACAGACGGTGCAATTTCGTATGTAATCTATGATATATTTCCTCATCTTCTGCTAAAAATAAAGCCTGGTTATGTGATAGAAAGTACATAGAAATCCTGCATGTCCCCTTGTGATGGACGAATGAAACTCATCTAGAATCATCTTGAGTAAGGTTGCATCATCATATGGAACCACCAACCGTTGTTTCCAATATAAATCCTAGCTCCGAATGTCGAAATGCTTTAGTGAACTCAGGTCGTCTTTCAGCTTGTCTTTCATTTGGGAAATCAAAGGAGATTCTCTAACTTGGCTATAAACTTGATCCATGAAAGTGTTCTCCATACTAGTGAGTGTCATGCATGATACTCTCAACAAAGCATCAGCCAATTGGTTGGTTTTCCCAGTTTTATACTCAATATTAAACTCATAGCCCAATAATTTAGGTAAGTAAGCCACCTGTTCTAGTTTTTGAATTTTCTGGCTATTGATGTGCTTCAAGCTAACCTGGTCAGTCCCTTTGATGAAGTGATGACCAAATAAATAATGACAAAAATGTGAGACCACTTCGGTAATTGCATAGGGTTCTTGAACATATATAGACTGAGCTTGCATACGGGGTGATAGCTTTTTAGAGAAAAAAGCAATAGTGTGGTGATGTTTGCTCAGCATAGCCCCAATCCCAGCAATGCATGCATCGGTCTCCAACACAAAGGTTTTTTGAAAATTTGGCAGAGCTAAAACAAGGGCTCAGGTAAGTTCCTACTTAAGGGTTTCAAAAGCTTCTTGGGCTTGTAAGTTCCAAACAAAAGGGTCTTTTCTTAACAGATCAGTTAATGGACCCATAATAGTAGCATAGTTGTTTATGAATTTTTGGGAATATCTACTAAGGCCCAGAAATCCCTTCAACTATGAAACATTCGTGGGCACTGGCCATTCTTGTATGGCTCGGATCTTCAATGGATCCATCTCGACTCCCTTAGCTGACACTGTGTGCCCTAAATACTCGATCTTCATCTTGCTAAAAGCACTTTTGGACATTTTCGCATATGAACGGTGCTCTGTGTAACATCCTAAGTTTTACCGGGTTTTAATAGCCTCTTTTGGGTTGATTTTGAGGATAGATTAGTGATTTAATCTTGATCTTGGTGTTTGGGTTGGATTTGAGGTTGGTTGGAGGCATAGGTGAACGTACCCCTCTCAGGGTATGTTCGCCGCTTCGCCGCGGCGAACCGAGAGTTTCAGAGGGGAGTGTCTTCTCGGGAAGGTTTGGCCGCGGCGAAGTCTTGGGGACGCCGCGGCGAAGTTGTTCTGGTGAGCGAGGCTTCCCTTTCGGGAAGGTTTCGCCGCGGCGAAGGTAAGGGCACGCCGCGGCGAAGTTCTTCTGGGCGAGCGAGAGTTTCCTCTCAGGAAGCTTTCGCCGCGGCGAAGTTTGGAGTTCGCCGCGGCGAAGTCGGTTTTTCAGGCGAGTAATCCCTCTCGGGATTAGTTCGCCGCGGCGAAGATGGAGTTCGCCGCGGCGAAAGGTCGCGATTCTATATAATCGCTGGAGGGTTCAGAGTTGCGAAAATAAGAAAATCTGAAGGAGGAGAGAGAGACTCTGCTAGGGTTTCGTGGAGGAGGCTTGAGAAAGGCATTTCTAAGGATCCATTACCTCAAGTAAGTGATTTTAACCTCTAATCTTCTTTCTTTTTGGAATTTCTTGGAAATTTCTGAGGATTTTTGGTGAAACCCTAGATTTTCTAAGTTGTGATGGAACTGAGGTTTTTGACCGATTGCTTTGAGTTTAATTGATTGCATTGGGTTAGTTTAAGTATTTAATCGGTGTAGTTTCCTTGGATTTAAAGAATCTTGAATTTTGGAGTTAGGGTTTATGGAATTGGATGATTTGGGATTGAGGATGATAATGTAGAGATTGATTTTGAGTTTTGTGAATTGGGTTATGTTAAGGAGGGTTAAATTGGATGTTTAATCGGTTTAGATTTGTTGTTGGAACCTTAATTGCTCAAATGGGTTGTTGGAGGTTGAATTCCATAGTGGGTCCTTGAGGTTGTGAATCTTAATTGATGTTTGGAAAGGAATTAAGGTGTTAATGGATTGGTATGATTTTGGAGGGTTGTTTTGATAGTTTTACCCTTTGAGTTGGGTAGAGTTTTGATGGGAGATAGGAATTTTGTGTCCCCAAGTGTTGTTTTGGCCACATTATTAGTTTGAGAGCTAATATATGTTGGTTGTGTGTTTGTGTGCTTGTGTAGACCGGTTGTGAGTCTTGGTGGTGCACGGGGCCACATTGTTGATTGTTATTCCTTGCTCAGGCGAGAGGTAACCACTTTCCAATCCTTAGTACTTGCTTCTGTGGTATTGTGAGTAGATTTGTGTTTTGTGCTCCAAATAGTAATTGTGTTCGAATTATATGTTGTATATAATAATGGAAAACCGTCTTGTGGGGTTTGGATTTATGATGAATGAAATTGTGGAATTGTGAAAGATATGCCACTGAATGAGGTTAATTGTGAAATGTTTCTTACTCTAGATTATGATTTGAGCATGATGCATTAATTGGGAAATTGGTGAGAGTTTTGTCTGTTACTACCACGTGGTAAGGCCTCTATTGATGCATGATGGTTGGCTCTTTACGTCCCCCATAGTGAGGGATAGGCCTTCGGGCTCATTACGTCCCCCAGAGTGAGGGATAGGCCTTTATGGCTCCTTACGTCCCCCATAGTGAGGGATAGGCCGGGTTCGGCTCCTAAAAATCCCCCAAAGTGAGGGATTTGGTTGATGGGATTGCATCATTTCACTTGCATAATTTGTTGTGGCTATTATTATGTATTATTTGTGAACTGCCCCACTTGACACCTCACGAGCACCTATTTAGTAGTACCTAGTATTGGAAAGGTTGGTTACTGAGACTTTGTCTCACCCCGTGGTTTAAAATGTTTTCAGGTGAAGGTTCTAGGCGTGGGCCTTCGGGAAGAGACGCGGAGGCTTGAGCTTGGTTAGCTTTAGGCCTCTAGCTTTATTTATGTATGGATAGTTGTATATTGCCACAGCTAGGGTTTTCTTGAAATATTCTGATTTCCTGGCCTTATTGTAAACTGGAGAATATATTCCCTACTCGTTTTGTTGGCCGGAGGCCCTTCCTATTACTTTATGAAACCTTGTTATTCGTGGTTGAGATCAATTGGAAAGGGGCTGATTTTGATGTATGTTGTTACCCGGGCCGGAGGCTCGGAGGCCCAGTAGATTATGATTGAATGATGATAGTTGCATGCAACTGTGTTTGAGATGGAACCGAGTTTTAAATGTTAATTTTCTAAAATCACGCGATTTCTTTCTACTATGGTAGTTGTTGTACATCTTTCCTTTTTCTACCATAGTAGTGGTCTTATGAAAAGTATTGATGTTTAAGGAGAAGGGTTTTACACTCTGCCAACACTTTCATCTCTAGATCCAGATGTTGCAAATGGGATTCCCATATCTCACTATATATGATAATATCATCAAAGAAGATGAGAACAAACTTCCTTAAGAAGGATCGGAACACATAATTCATCAAAGCCTGGAAAGTGGTAGGAGCATTGGTCAACTCAAATGGCATCATGAGCCATTCATATAATCCTTGGTACATTCAAAAACCTGTCTTCTCTTTGTCAATTTCTCTCATAAGAATCTGATGGTACTCAGATTGAGGATCTAACTTGGAGTAATAAGTTGATCTATGTAATTCATCAACTAATTCATCAACGGTCAACATCGAAAAAGTGTCTTTTATGGTAACTACGTTTAGAGCCGTATAATCAATGCAAAATAACTATGTCCTATCTTTTTTCTTGAGCAGTATTACAGGGGCAAAGAAAGGGCTCGTACTTGGTTGAATTAATCCTTCACTCAACAACTCATTTGCCATACTCAATCTCAGCTTTCTGGCTCACTAGGTACCTATAGGGATGCACCTTCATGGGTCCTGTCCCTGGCTTTAACTCAATTCAATACTCGTGCCCCCTACTCGATGGCAAGCTATGTGGCTGTTTAAAGACTTCCCCATATTGTTGAATAATTCGAACAATATTAGGTGTAACTTCTTCTTCCGCTTGCTGTGGCATCTCTTCTGCATTACCATTATTCATGATATATATTTTAGCCATTGCATCTGTCTGGCACAGTTGAACTAGGTGATGAAAATGTGCTTGGGCCATAGCAGACCCTCTATACCCTCGCAATGCTACAAACTACCCATCTTGCAGGAATCTTATAGTAGAAGTACTATAGTCTACCATATGAGCCCCTAGTGTCTCTAATCAGTTTGATCCCATTACCAAATCAAACCCAGCTATCAGCAAAACAAACAAAGTCAACACAATGGTATGCCTGCTAATTTGAATGGGTATATTAGTGACTTGCTTATTGTTCCTTAGCATTCGACCGGTACCCCTTAAGACTTTGAGTTCAGTAGTGTATTCAACGAGTAAGCCTAGGTGTTCTAACTATCCAAGAATGTATGAAATTATCAGAACTTCTACCATCTAGCAATATTTGAGCCTCAGTTCCATTGATATGGCCATTGAAACATATCGTAGCTGGACCCTTTCTCTCTCTTAGAGCATATAATGACAGGTGATGTAATGTAGCCTCCATCATAGTATTCTTTGGGCCCTATTCTCCTTCCTTATTTTCACACTCTTTATCGCATATCATCATCATCATCATCTGTCAATTAGGGAATTTATGATTGGGTGAGAATTTTGCATCACAAGTGTAATATAATCCCTTCTCTCGACAAACTTGTACTTCGGCAGGGGTCAACCTCTTAATCTGAGGACTATTGGGTGTTGGTAATGGAGGAGGCAGAGTTGCTTTTCCTCCACTCAAGACTGCTAAACCCATATTGCCAACTCATAGTCTGGTCATTATGTTAGTCTTGCTCAAATTAAGCCTTGTGGCACCTCCTTTTTCCTTCATGTTAACGAACCCGTATGCAGAGTTCTTGTAAAAATGCCGACCTAACGACATAGCTGCTCTTATAGTTATGGGCTGTTGAACCAGCGCATCTTGGCTCAACTCCATCTTCAACCCCCTATATAACAATCCAATAGTGCAACTTTAGGGACATCCTCTGTTCGGTTGGATAGAGTCAAAAACTTGTTATTATATTCATCAAGATTATTCTGCATTGTCAGCTTGAAAGGCTGTGCTTGGGCACTGTCAAACTTGGATGGTCCATATTGATCCTCCACAGCCTATGCCATAGAATTCCAATAGGTTATCTGGCGTGTCTTTTCGAGAACTTGAAACCATGGTAGTACATTCCCATCCAAATGGACTACGGCTATCACTAAACATTGTGGGTCCTTGATCTCATATTACTTAAAATACTACTCGGCTTTGAAGATCCAATCTAGCATGTTTGTCCCATCAAACCTGGGAAGATCCATCTAAATCTGCTTTCCCGTTGTTGGAAAGGTTACTGTGGTTTGAACTACTTGTTCTTCAGGAGATTGAAGGGGCTCCTTTGAGCTCAAAGCAGCCTGCTCCACCTTTTTGTTCAAGTTGGCGACTGATTTCACTACTACTTCCAAGAGGCCTTCTATTTTGCTAAATCGACTGGTTGCCTTGCCAATGAACTCATTTGCTTTCTTCATGTCTGCTTGTAACTCTTTCATTCTCGTGTGTTTTGCCACACTCCCCTAATGAAAGCACCATAATATAATGCAATGATTGAGAGAATACAAATGAAATATGGATATGAAAAGCTTTATTGATATATAGAGATCTCCTCAACAGATATATGATCTGATAGTACAGAAATCAATGAGGAAATATGGTACAAGCTTTTTAGGGAAAATAACAAAAAGAAATGTCAGAGAGTGCAGAAAGGAAAGGAAAGATTCCTCCAGGGAAAGAGAGTCCACAATAAAATATTCCACACCACTATCAGTACTCTCTTGTCCATATTATAGTTACGCATCAAGCTTTAATTTGTGAAGCTTCCAAGTTTTCCTTTTAATTCTTTTGCTTCTACAGGTCAAGCCATTTTGGACCTAACTATCATTTAGCATTGGGCCAGAGTTCATTACAAAAAGAAAATACAGTTGAGGTGCAAATTAAATTTATTCCTGAAGTTTGCACTTAGGAATGTCGGATACTGTTATGAGTCCTATATTAGGGAGCCATATATATATATATATATATATATTTTATAAGTTCAAAAAATTCTTTCTTCTAATAGGTTAGTCTTTTAGGATTGTATTTTTTCTTTGGACTTATATATATTTATCAAATTGGTACTTTCATTAAGAGTTGACTAATTAGAGAGGGCTATCTACTGAGGGTCTTACTGCTAGGAGACCGAGTGAGACATTGGGGAGGATCACAAGTGGTGTAGAGTTTATAAGTTCTTTCCTTTCACTACTGTAAAAAATATATTTAACGGCGGTTAAAATAAGCTTTTTACGGCGGTTTTGAGACCGACGTCTATACCATCAACGTAAAATATAGAGGATTTCACGGCGGTTCTTAACCGCTGTGATATGTGACTTTTAACGGCGGTTATATAAATAACCGCCGTGAAATTTTTTTATTTTTTTAGACTACGTTTCACCCTACTGATTAAGATGGAACGGGAGAACAAAGCTTCAAAGGAAGTCTCTCACCAGTTAAAAGCATTCTGATGGATTAATAGCGTCACTTAGCTTCACCTTCAGCCACCAGATTGAAGCAACTAAGATTTAATAAAGATAAAATCAAATACTCAGATCTGATAAAATCAAAGACTCAGATCTGCTAAAAATCATATCTCTTTAAACTCATATTAAACATCATATTTTGAACCAAAGAAAATAATCATATCAAACCACAAAACTATGAAATCCACGGAGAGAATGGAGGTGAAAAACTCACAAATAAGAATGAAGAGGATGAGGCGATGGCGACCGCGACGACAACGGCAACAGCAACAGCAACAACGACGATGATGGAAGAACATGGCGGAAATGATAGAAGCAATGGATAAACACCGACAAATGTAGGAGGAGGGAGAAAACAGAGTGAGGATGATACGGGGGACTATGAGCTCTGACTCTGAAAAGTGAAAACTATCGCACGATGGATTTTAAAATTCTGATAGACTTTTTATGGCGGTTTTTTAAAAAACTGCCGTTAAAAGTATTTTTTATGGCGGTTATTTAAAAAACCGCCGTTAAAAGTCTGCCTATAGTTACAGAAATGCCACCATCATATTTTTTACAATGTTTTTTCTAATAACCGCCGTAAATTAGCGTCGTGAAAACTCTTTTTTGTAGTAGTGCTTCGTTTGTGTATATTATGTAATAGACAAGATATTTTATATTTTAAAATAAATTAATAGACAATTTAATCTTTGTTCTTTCCATTCATGCTTGGGGAAAAAGTGCGAGAGAGAGAAAAGCTGGGGAAAACAAAGAGAAAAAGTTGCATTTTGCCCGATTATACCATGGAGAGAAAAAATAGAAAGGACAAATAAAAAGAAGCAAGATAGCATATGGAGTCCGCAAATGGCATGCCTCTGCAAAGTAAAACCCGTACCTCGACAACAAAATGGCTTGCGACTCAGATAATTTTTCCAAGGTGTGGGCGCCTGACTTTTTCTCTTGTGTCCTCAAAGCTGGGCATTTTTTGGAGCCTTTATAGGGAGTGCCACCAGATTTATTACCATTGTAAGCGACTATTGATTTTATGCTTATCTTCGGTGTTCTTTTCAATCTCAATGATGTAATGTAAGAATGAACTAGACCACAAGGTCAAAAAAAAAAGAAGAGAAATGGACCTCCTATCCTCAATCTCATCTTAGGTTAAAAAAAAAAGAAAGAAGTCTTTTATATTTCGTGAAACAAGTTTTTTTTTTCAAATATCTACATCACACAGTGTAAACTTACTTGAAGTAAACAGATTTTTTATACAAACATAATCTCTGATTCAAACTACCCCCCCGTCTGGAACATCAGCCAACTAATTTGCAAGAGCACGAAATCTTAAAATTATAAGACAAGTGACGTTAAATTTTTTTTTTTTTTTTGCTTTTTGGGTTTATGATTAGTGGAATTTACTTGATTAAATAGATATATTTTGAGAATTTTAACTCATAACATAAGAAAATACTAATTCCCATGGTGCCTTCTGAATGGAATTTCCAAATCCTCCTTGAAAACATTGGTGTTTTAAGGTAATTTAGTACTTAACATGACAGCTACCTGATTTGGGTCCTTATTTCTGCGTTTTAGCTTTGTTTGTTTATTTTGGGGGAAAGATTCGCTTTGTCAATGCTAAGGATCAGTTTCCCCTAAACGATTCTCCAATCTTTGGTGTTTGATGGTTGCGATTGTTTTTCATAGGCTTGCCTCTGGCTTTGCATAATGGATTTCATTTTGGGATTAAACCTTTATGTTCACTGTTGGTTATTGCAGTTTAAGGTGACTGGGTTTGGGCAGTGTGTAGCATTCCGAATTTCTGTCGGAATTGCATGGCTACTTTTTAAACTTTGCTTCTCATATCTATATTTCATGTTCTATATTCCTGTTGTCCTATTGTTGATTTCAACTATACCAAACGCTTTATTTCGCTCAACGGAATTCAAGAAAAGGGGGGAGAGAGATCTTAACAATCCCTTTGTTTGAAATGATTAGAAAGAAAGGAGGGATACCCTGCTTGTTTTCAGAGTATTTTTTCCAATAACGTACAATATCTTAAATTAATTTTTTTAACAAAATATCACTACAAAAAAAAATTGATTAGCAACAGAATTTGTGACGGAAACAAATTCCATCGCTAATTTCTGATGGAATTGCGACAGAAATTCTGTCGCTAATTTTTTCTGACGGATTAGCGATGGAATTTTTCCATTGCTAATATTAGTGACAGATTAGTGACGAAATTTCTGTTCGTCACTAAATTCCGTCGCTAATCCGTCAATAAATATTTAGCGATGAAATTAGTGATGGAGTTTTTTCTGTCAGAAATATCGGTCGCTAAATTGTTTGTCACAGAAGTTTTTGTCACTAATTCCGTTGCTAATTCTATTCCGTCGCAATTCCATCGCTAATCCATAACTAATTTTAAATTTCATTATTTTAAATCATAATCTTACAAAAATTTATATAATAACAATTAAGAATATAATGATTTTAAAATATTTTTAATTATAAAATAAATTGATATATTTGTGGAGATAGTGTTAATAAAGATATCGTCATCGTTCATGTTATCATTATGTATATGCTGAAAATAGAAGGACAATTTCTTAGAAAACTTGTTTATATTTCGTTAAAACAAATTCCTCTTGATTATTAATAATAATTAAAAAATATAATAAGAATATTAATAACTTTCTTATACAAACTGATATATATAAAAAATAATTTTATCATATGTACAATATATTGAAATATATAATATATGATAGAAATTCAAAACCAAACAATGAATTTATATGAACACAAATTAATATTGAAGTGAATTTTGAATTTCAATAATTAAACAATAAAATTTAATCATAATATAATTAATATCTATGATATAGATTGATTTTGGTCTTCAACACAAAAACAAATGGTATATACAAAGAAGATTAAGAAAATAAATTACATAGAATATATATACAAGTAGGAGAATACTGTTTATCATAATCTATTCAAATCATTTAATTTTTTATGTAGAATAATTTATTAGATTTTATTATAGTATTTATTTTTTGAATAAAAAGATTTTTTGACTAATTGTAAATGATTTTCTTCAAATATATAAAACATATATAGATAATATAATATAATGTAATATAATACATATATAATTAAATTGTATATCTTATCAATGTTAATTAAAAATAAATTTTAAAAAATATTTATAAAAATTATTTATGATTTAAAATTCAAAATAAGTGTCATTAGAAATAAGTGTCGTTAGAAATTAAAATTATATTAAAAATATTTTTTAAAAAATAAAACATTACAAAACAAATAGTAAAACAAATATTTAAAAATTATTTTTTCATTAAAATAGTTATGATTAAAATTATCATATAGTATATTTTTAGTTTTTAATAATATATATAATTGTTTGTGTAAAATAATATTATATATATTTAATTTTACATAATAAGTCATCAGGTTTATTGCAACTCAACTGGCAAAGCCCCACGCACGCATAGATGAGGTCCTAGGTTCGAGTCATGGAGAAGTCACTTTGATGAGGGAATTATATGGTGGCGATACGTGGTAGGCAAAGGTGACATGTGATGTGCCAGGCAGAGGTGAGGTGGTAGCAACATGTGGAGATGGTCACCGGTGATGACATGGTGATTGGTAGAAGTGTCACGTGATATTTTAATTTTTTTTCCAAAAATCGGGTTAGCGACGGAATTTTTCTGTCACTAATTTAAGATGAAAATTTTTGTCAAGAATTAGCAACGGATTAGTGACAAAAAATTTCTGTTAGTTATTCCAAAATTCCGTCGTTAATCAATTAACGACAAAGGAATTAGTGACAGAACAAATTCCTTTGCTAATTTGTTTCTGTCTTTAATCCGTTGCCGAATAAAAAATTTCGTTGCTAAATTCCATCACCAAAAGCATGTTTTTTTGTATCTTAAATTAATTGACAGTGCATCAAACACCTTAAAATATTTTTTAAATAGCAACAACCATTGTAAACTTAGGATACTAAGTGCAAATGAAAAATCTTTCAAGAAGCTGGATGCATAAAAATTACTTCAAAATATTAGATGTTATTAAAAAAATAATTTAAGTTGTTAGATGTGGTAAAGATTAGTTTATGCTATTGACGAGTGTTTCTGGAAATATACTTTAAGGTGCAACTTGCTAGATACTGGATATTATTTAAAAAAAAATATGTCATGGTACTGAGTGCTCAAAAATTACCTTAAAATACTAAGTGTTATTAAAAAAAGAACTTAGATTGGTGGATGTTATTTTGAGGAAAAGAAGTGGTCAGACTCAGTATTTTACACCAAAAAATAGTATAGTTTTGAGTAGAAGGTTGGCAGGGAATGCTAAAGGTAGAGTAGAGAGAAGTTGGTTCCTTTTTCCTTTTGCTTATCTAATGCTTTGTTTGGTTCAACAAAAGAAAGGGAGGAGAGTGAATAGATTTTAACGATCTCTTATTTAAATTGATTAATTAGGAAGAAATAGAGGAATTCTAATGATACTTTGTTTGACTTAATTAGGAGAGGAAGGGAGAGGAGTTGATAAAAAAAAATTAACTATTTTAATTTTATTAAAATTTAAGTGAATGTTTCTCAATTTTCTTTTTTTTATCAATTTAATGTATAATGTATTTCATCAATTTTTTTAACTTACAATAATAAAAAGTATTCATTACCTCTTATTTGAACCCAAAAAAAAAAATTGTGCAAGATCGTCAACAGTGCGCTCTCATTCTCTGTTTCTATTTGTCTAACTTCACTTGCTAGTTTTCTTGATCTGTTTTAGCAAACCGAAGGCCAAGATTGTAGACCTAGCTATGCGAGAATGGGGATGCACACGTTAGAGAATAAGCTTATATTTGTATACCCCCCTTGGATATTGCAGCATATATATTGGACTTGTTTGTAAATTTATAATTTCTATGTTTGTTTTCTATGATTTTTAGCTTATGGGATGTACCATTTTCTTTTTCAGATGCAAAACAGGTAACGTGTACAAGAATGTGATTTCTTTGAGATGTTCTGGATGATTTTTTTTTTAATCTTCTGATTATTTTTATTTATTTCTTTGACCAATTTTGTTACGTATTTTGATTGATGTGTTTGGCTGGGATCCTTTTTGGCATTAAAATTAGCGGGGAAGACAATCATGGAAATGCTGGTTTGATGAGATATAAAAGGAGAGGTAGATAATTGTTAATGGGGTATATTAGGACTTTCTTAAGGTACTGGAAGAAAAAAGAGAAGTCATCAGCACAAGAAAAATCAACATCTCTAATAAAAACTATAAAGAAAATATGAAGGTAATCTTGAAATAATAAAGACCTACTAAATCTGCATTCAAAAATTAGATATTAATTATTGCAGCTGATGAAATATATTCAAATGAAACTTTGCAATACATCATAACATAAACGAAAATAGAGTTCAGTGCAAATTAAATTTGGTCCATTAAAAGCTTTCACTCAAAATTGTTGGATACTTGAAAGTCTTTTTTTGGATCTAATATTACTCTGGAAGTTTAAAAGCAAAATTATGCTCCCTACTATTAAAAATGTTGACAGTTAATGTTAATATTTCAACATTTAACATTAGTTTTTTAATTGTATGGGGCAAAATTGCTATCATTTTAAAGTTTTGGAGTAATATTGAATCCAAAAAAAAACTCTTGAGTATCTAGCATTTCAGAGTAAAAATTTTCTGAACAAATTTACATTATATTCTAAGAAAGTACATACATACATGCAATCTTAACAATACAATGGAGAGAATATAGCAACACGTACCACAACACTTACTTACTCATTTAATTTTCCAGAAATTTAATCCTCAATATAGACACTCTGCTTTTGGCCAGAAAGGAAAATTCTTTGATGCCTCCCTTCCAAGATGTTTCAGAATGATCCATCCCTCCATGCAAAGTTTAGCGGCGAAAAAAAAAATTTTAATTAGCGAAGGCTCTTGATTAAAAAGATTTAGCAGCAGAAGAAAAAGAGTAATTAATCCCTTTATATTATTTTCTTTTATATTCTATACATCAATATAAAGTTGTCAAGAAACAGTTCAATGCCCATTAGTCTCCCGTAAAATTTATACATGCGTGTGTGTGTAATTTTCTTGTTAAAAAAGAAATATGTAATTTTTTAAAATATATATACAAGAACTTGTACGCATAAATCATTTACTAAAATATTAGATCTTGAACACGGCGTAAAGAATTCAATGTTGGGTCTTTGAAGTATCTTTGATTAATTATATTAATAAACTAATTGATTATTCCCACATGCGTTTTAAAAAATTAAACCATTTTCGTCCTTATATAATTTTTAATAAATTTATTGCATATATTAGCTTAATGGTTTTAATTAGGCATGAAAAGAATTATTCATATCTTTTCGGCCAAATACTCATTGAACTTTTTTAAGGGTGTGTTTAGCTGAAAAGAGGGGAGGGGAGGATACTAGGCCCTGTAAGAAAAATACTTTATATAGTGTTGGATTCACAAAAATTAATTTAAAATAATGAGTACAATTAAGAAGGTTTACCTTTTTTCTTTGTTAAAACTTTAATGTATTAGCATTTTTCGTAAAAATGAAGGGAAAAAAATATGTTTGTAAACACAAGCTATTATCACCAACAACATTGAAGTTAAAAGAGACCTTTCCAGATATTTTGTTTTAACCTGATCACCTTATAATATTTGCATGTCAATGCAAAATGGAGAAAGAAATATCTTGAAATGGGTGAAGGAAGCTTCATTGGATAGATAGACGAAAATGTGAAATCGTTCATGATCTGAAGGATTTCACTTATTTCCTTTAAAAAAAAAATAGAAATGTCGAATAATATGGTAAAGATGAGAAAGCAAAGTTAATGTGAACTTGTTCTTAGAATGAATAGGTTTTTCTTAATTTTAAATTTGTTTCTGACCTAAAGATTAAGTGTAATATTTTGATAAGTACTTCTAACCATGTAAAATTTCGGCATTTTTTTCTTTTTACTGTTTTTAGTGTATTATTAGTAATAAAAGGCGAGAAAAAGAGTGAATGAGAAAGAGAGAAAGGGTGTGATGGTAACGTTTAACAGTGAGCGTTAGTGGATGTTAATAAAAGAAGACATTGCACCGTTTTCGGAACACTTAAAAAACCGCTAGAAAATTTTGGACGAAATTACATTTACCGAGAAACAAAATTTTCATATTGGCGCCAAAACTTTCTAGCAGTTAGAAACTGCTAGAAAGTTTTTGGATGAAATTACATTTTTTCCAGGAAACGAAAATTTGAAATTGGCGCCAAAAATTGTAAAGCCCTTCTTGTAAAACCCCTTTTGCTTAAACATCAATACTCTTCATAAGACCACTACTATGGTAGAAAAGGAAAGTTGTTAATACGAGCTACCATAGTAGAAGGAAAATTTTATATTTTTAGAAATTGACTTTCAAACTCGGGTCAACCCGATAGACGTTGCATGCAACCAAAATAATCCATTCATATCTACTGGGCCTCCGAGCCTCCGGCCCGGGTAACACACACATCAAAATCAGCCCATCCAAATCGTTTTCAACCATATAACCAAGTTCCATAAAACAATAGCAATGGCCTCCGGTCAACTAAAATAAGGAGATAACGCATCCTCCAATTTACAATAGATCAACAATCAAAATATCACAAAAGACCCTAACTGTGGCAATATACAACCGATCATACATAAATAAAGGCTAGAGACCTAGAGCTAACCAAGCTCAAGCCTCTGCGTCTCTTCCCGAAGGCGCACGCCTAGAACCTTCACCTGAAAACATTGTAAACCACGGGGTGAGACAAAGTCCCAGTAACCAGCCTTTCCAATACTAGGTACTACTAAATAGGTGCTCGTGAGGTGTCAGGTGGGGCAGTTCACAAATAATACATAATGATAGCCACAACAATTTATGCAAGTGCAATGATGCAATCCCATCAACCAAATCCCTCACTTTGGGGGATTTTCAGGAGCCGAAGCCGGCCTATCCCTCACTATGGGGGACATAAGGAGCCATAAAAGGCCTATCCCTCACTCTGGGGGACGTAAGGAGCCAAAAGGCCTATCCCTCACTATGGGGGACATACCAAGCCAACCATCATGCATTAATGGCGGCCTTACCACGCGATAGTAACAGACAAAACTCTCACCAATTCCCAATTAATGCATCATGCTCAAATCATAATCAAAGAGTAATAATCATTTCATAATTAACCTCATTCAGTGGCATATCTTTCACAATTCCAAAATTTCATTCATCATCAATCAAAATCCCACAAGACGGTTTTCCCTTCTTATATACAACATATAGTTCGAACACAATTACTATTTGGAGCACAAAACACAAATCTACTCACAATACCACAGAAGCAAGTACTAAGGATTGGAAAGTGGTTACCTCTCGCCTGAGCAAGGAATAACAAACCAACGATGTGGCCCCGTGCACCACCAAGACTCACAACCGGTCTACACAAGCACACAAACATACAACCAACATATATTAGCTTTCAAACTAATAATGTGGCCAAAACAACACTTGGGGACACAAAATTCCTATCTCCCATCAAAACTCTACCCAACTCAAGGGGTATATCTATCAAGGCAACACTCCAAAATCATACCAATCCATTAACACCTTAATTCCTTTCCAAACATCAATTAAGATTCACAACCTCAAGGACCCACTATGGAATTCTACACCCAAACATCCCATTTGAGCAACTAAGGTTCCAACAACAATTCTAAACCGATTAAACATCCAATTTAACCCTCCTTAACATAACCCAAATCGCAAAACCCAAAATCAATCTCTACATTATCATCCTCAATCCTAAATCATCCAATTCCATAAACCCTAACTCCAAAAATTCAAGATTCTTTAAATCCAAGGAAACTACACCGATTAAATACTTAAACTAACCCAATGCAATCAATTAAACTCAAAACAATCGATCAAAAACCTCAGTTCCATCACAACCTAGAAAATCCTAGGGTTCCACCACAAATCCTCAGAAATTCCAAGTAATTCCAAGAAAGAAAGAAGATTAGAGGTTAAAATCACTTACTTGAGGTAATGGATCCTTAGAAATGTCTTTCCCAAGCCTTAAAACCGAAACCCTAGCAGAGCTCCTCTCTCCTCCTTCAGATTTTCTAATTTTTGCACAACTGAACCCTTCAGCGACTATATAGAATCGCGCCCTTTCGCCGCGGCGAACTCCATCTTCGCCGCGACGAACTAATCCCGAGAGGGATTACTCGCCTGAAAACCTGACTTCGCCGTGGCGAACTCCAAACTTCGCCGCGGCGAAAGCTTCCCGAGAGGAAACTCTCGCTCGCCCAGAAGAACTTCGCAGCGGCGTGCCTTTACCTTCGCCGTGGCGAAACCTTCCCGAAAGGGAAGCCTCACTCACCAGAACAACTTCGCCACGGCGTCCCCTAGACTTCGCCGCGGCCAAACCTTCCCGAGAAGACACTCCCCTCTGAAACTCCCGGTGCGCCGCGGCGAAGGGTATATTCACCTATTCCTCCAACAAATCTCAAATCCAACCCAAACACCAAGATCAAGATTAAATCACTAATCTATCCTCAAAATCAACCCAAAAGAGGCTATTAAAACCCGATACGACTTAGGATGTTACAAAAATTCCTAGCGGTTTGTAACCACTAGAAATATGACGCCAGGTGGCACCAAATTTAAATTTTGTGAAATTTTTTCCTCTTTTATTTACTTTTCTAGCAGTTTTGAACTGCTAAAAATTTTATTCTAGGCAAAAAAAAATTTTTAATGTTTCATTTCTAAAAAATATAATCTCATAAATTAAAAAAACATCAAATAAATTATATTAGAGAATTTTTATTAATATGTATATTTACCAATGTATTACATGTTACATATTTGAATTTTGTGAGAAATAATAAGTAATTAAATTATAATTGTGTCAAATAAATTGAAGTTAATTTAATAAGATAGTTGAATTGGAGATGAGATAATTTATAATATTGAACCTAAGCTCTTCTTATGTTAAAAAGTGGTTGAATCAGTTAAGAAAGGCATGACAAATGTGAAGAAGAAAAATCTGAAACAAATAAATAAATAAATAAATATGTTAGTAAATTATAAATAAAGATAAATGAAAGAAATAAGGATTTATAAAATAAATATCATCTTACCATATAAAGAAGAGGAAAAAACCACCATGCTAACAGAGTAAGAAGAAAAGAGAGAATTATAAAGAAGAAGAGGAGAGGAAAGAAAAGAGATGGGGTAAATGAATGAGAAGGTAATATGGTATTTATAGAAATCAGCAAGACCTTTCTAGTGGTTGTTTACTATTTGTAGCAGTTTTATTCATTTTGTAGCGGTTTTTCAATTTCTAGCGGTTTTATAACCACTAATTTTTTTTTAATTTTTAAAAAACTAAACCAATTTTATTTATTTGTAGTTTCTGGCAGTTTCTTAACCACTAGAAATTGCAATTTTTTAATTTTTAAAAAACTGAACCAATTTTTTTATTTGCATTTTCTAGCGGTTTTCTAACCGCTAGAAATTGCAAATTTTTAATTTTTAAAAAACTGAACCAATTTTAATTTGAACATATTTATTTATGAAAAACAAATTATTTGAATGATAAAAGATTTTGAAACTGCTATTCTTAATCATCATCCTGCCTGAAAGGAGATATTAAAAAAAAATTTGTTAGAATTATAATCTATTTAGAAAAAATTAGTAATCAATAGTTAATTATTTAAATAATTTAAGAAAAGATATGTACCTAATAATGGCCAAATTATCGTCTCCTTAAGGAAACAAGTTTTCAAAATTTGTGGGTTGGAAGGATTTGCTGTCATAAGTAATGTCACCATCACCCATATCATAAAGATCTCGTGGCTTGAGGTAAATGACTATATTCCAATCCTTATGTTTCTTATCCTCGACATAGTAAACCTGGTGTGTATCGAAGGCAAGAATATATGGCTCACTATCTTCAGATTCTCCCGTATGAATAAGTCTGGAGAAATTAATAGAGGTGATGCCCAGGTGGTCAGTAGTGAGTCCCCGTGAAATTGTTGTATTTGCCTAAGAGCACTTGAACAGAGTTACGGTGAAAAGCTGGTATCCAAAGCGCATATCATTATCACTGTTGCTAGCATAACATCTCATCTGGAATGTCCTGCAAACTCCAGAGTTTTGTGTGAGCAATCCATGATTACGTCCAACCATACAGAACTTAAACCCATTGACATTATACGCAGTAAACCTTCATGCATGGTCTAACGGGCCGAGGAAAAGAGTTTTGAATTCATCTGCGTATGGGCTGTTGTCATTACGTATTCGACGTGTAACCAACCAGGAAACTTTTTGTGGACTCTTTTATCAATGTCAGCGGAATGCGCATGCCCTTGTAGCTACCGCCTAAGGTAACTTCTAAACTCACTATAATGAAGTGTAATTTGTTAGAAGAGTCAATGAGAAATAAATATAAAGTATAAAAATTAGTGAACTTATACAATACTTACTGCATGAAGGGTTCAACTTGGCTGTAATTTATCAAAACATGTATGTGTGCTTGGACTTTCTCTGTGGGAGTGAGTCTGAAGAATTCATATCCTCCAACTGGTTTCCCAACAGGAGGAAATAAAGTTGACGTGGAAGGATCAGGAGGAGAATCATCTACGTGACACAAGCGGTTAAAAGATGTTTCCGTGTCATCAAAGTACCTTGAACAGAAAGTTAGGACCTCATCTCCGGAATAACCTTCTGCTATTGACCCTCAGGCCACGTCTTATTCCTAACATATGATTTTAATTTTCCCAAATACCTGTAGGTTAATATTCCATTACAATTGAAATAACAATGTCAAATTTAAAGAGGGCAGGGATAAAAGATAATGTAGTACTTCTTTATAGGGTACATCCATCGATAGTGAACTAGGCTAGCAACCTTTACTTCCTGAGTAAGGTGGACAATCAAGTGGACCATGACAATAAAGAATGATGGAGGAAATATCATCTCTAAGTGACAATGTGTAAGAATTACTTTATTTTGCAACTGATCGAGCTCTTTCGGTATCAAGACCTTCGCATACAACTTCTTGAAAAATGAACACAATTCCACCAAAACCATCGATACATCATAAGGAAGTGTGTTTCTCAAAGCCAATGGAAGTAACTATTGCATAAGAACATGGGAGTCATGACTTTTTAACCCAGTAACCTTTCGAGCTTGCAGATCGATACACCTTGAGATGTTGCTAGAATATTCATAAGGTACTTTTATGTTCTTCAGCATCGAAAGGAAGATATCCTTGTTTTGCTTTGTCAAGGTGAATTTAGCTGGTTGAAACTTGTCATTTTCATCAGGCCAAGCCTCTTCATGAATTTCCCAGGGCCGTAAATCTTTTCTAGCTGCAAGATGGTCTTTGAACTTTCCAGCTTCATTGAGCAACATATATAGCACATTATCGCACACATTTTTTTCAATATGCATAACATCCAAATTATGTCGTAGCAAATTAGATTCCCAATAAGGAAGAGTGAAAATATGCTTTTCTTCTGCCATTGCATAGGTTACGCATCAGATGTCCCACGAGACCGTCGTCCCAGTCATTCGGGATCCACATTCTTGCCAAATTTGACATTAACATCTTCTAACTGCCGCAAAATATCCACATCAGACAAAGTAATAGGAGGATCTCTCTTTTCTTGTTCTCCATCAAAATGAATCTGTTGCAATATAAATCCATGCTTGGCTTGGATTTGAGGAACTGTCGATGTCCTATGGAGCACCACTTGTGACTGTGTGGAAGGCGACATGATACGGCATCAAAATTGCACTCAAGACGGGCCAACCCAATATGCACGTTCCAGCCAAAGTTCCCAAACCGAGAAAATCACTTATTGTCCACATCAAGGCTGCACAGAAATTGAATAGTCACTTGTTATACGAGTCATATGTCTCAACACCATTCATCAACAGGTCGATCAATTCGTGTATCAACTATTGCAAGTACATATCTATATCATTTTCTGGTGCTTTCTTACCAAGAATGATCATGGAAAGCAAAAAGGAGCTCTGTTTCATGCACATTCAAGGTGGGAGATTGTATGAAATTAACACCACCAGCCAGATACTGTGGCTTGTGCTCATATTTTTGAAGGGATTAAAAGCATCGGTTGCCAACACAAGACGTACATTTCTAGGATCACCAGCAAAGTCTGAAAATTTCACATAAAAGTCCTCCGAATCTCGTGGGTGTCTTAACCTGTCATCTGGATTTTCCTCAGTCACATGCCACCTCATGTGCTCAGCCATTTTAGATGACATATACATTCTTTGCAACCACGGTTTCAAAGGAAAGTATTGAACAAAATAATGTATTAAGAATTTCAAATATCGAATAGTTAAAGACTAAACAAGTAACACATTATAATGAATAGTATTGAGAATTTCAAATATCAAATGTTTAGAGATGAAACAAGTAACACATTATAATGAATTGTACCTGAGAATTTTGACTAGTTTCTTCTTCTGCTTTTTCCCCTTCTGTACTGACTTATAGCAAGACGTCTTACATCTTGTACAAATCTCTTGTTTGCATCATCTCCCTAGTACAACATACAGTCATTTGGGCATGCCTCTATCTTCTTGTAGTTCAAGCCAATCTTGTTAATAATCTTCTTTGCTTCATAAAAAGATAAAGAGAATTCAGCTTGAGGGAAAGCATCCCCCAGTAATTCCAATAGCATGGACATTTGCCTTGTTAGTCATACCACACAAGCATTTGATATGATAAAGCTTCACCAAGAATGACAACTTTAGAATACTTTGTGCACCTAGAATAAAGAGGTTTATCAACTTTGTTCATGAGGTCAAAAATTTTTTGGGCAGTTTCGTTTCTAAGATACTCCGGTTGAGGCCCCTCTACTTTATTTTCATTGGATTCTCACTTTGTGAACACCAAAAGCATCACGCACAGTATCGTTCATGGCATTAGCTTCTTCCGCTCGAACTCCCATCTGTGAAACTAATGGAACTGACTCAACAATCATATATGGTCGTTCCCCATATAATTGCCAAAATACATACTCTGGCAGGAAGGGCTTAAAGATCAAATGCTCTCTAACAATATCTCTGGGATGCCACTTCTTGAAATTACATTTAGGACATGGACATTGAATCTTACCGTTTACGGCAGAATTAAAGAAAGCAAAATCCAAGAAATAGTTTAGACCAGCCAAGTATTGCGGAGTCGACCGATGCAAGTTGATCCATGACCTATCCATAGCTAATATAGCTCTAATTTTGTGAACATATGAGATGAAAAGCTCAAAGAGAAGTTAAAATGAATTTCAGATGAAGTTTTTCAGCTTATAAAGGCAGCTGGCAATGGATAGTTAACAGTCAAATTTTTGTAGCGGTTATAAACTATTAGAAGTTTATAGCGTTTAAAAACACTTTGTAGCTATTCAAACTGCTAGAAATTTATAGAAGATTTTTCTAGCAGTCAATTACCACTAGAAATGTTGAGGTAATTTGCCAACGACACGAATTTTCTAGCGATTTATAACCGCTAGAAATGTCGAGGTGGGAGAAAAATTTGAATTTGGGAACGGCCAAAATTTTGTAACGGTTATTAACTGCTAGAAATGTTGGGGTAGGAGGGAAATTTGAATTTTAGTGTAACAGTAAGAAATTTCCAGCAGTTAGTAACCGCTAGAAATTCTCAAGAAGCATTTAAAATTTCTAGCCAAGTTTGTAGCAGTTAGTAACCGCTAGAAATTGTTAGCTAGCATTTAATATTTATTGCAACGATTGTAGTGGTTTGTAACCGCTAGAAATTTTGTCTGCCTTTAAAAATAAGAAGACAGTAACAAATAATAAAAACGAATTAGCGACTAATAATAAAATAAAACAACTATGGTTTTAAATAAATAAACATAAAATTTAAATAAATATCCACATAAAACATAACATAATAAAATCCAAATCCAAATAAAATCTAATACAAAAAAACAGGGAAAATCAGGGGTGAGGGGTAGAAGTAGCATCATCGTGATTGTCAGGCACTGGATCCTCCTGCTGAGGTTGGGTAAGCTGTTGATCGTGTTGGGGGCTGGACTAGCTGCTGGCCGTGTAAGGGCTAGGTTGGTGTCAGGTGTATGTCAGGAAAATCGAGAATCATGTTTGGAGCGAAATTGAGCATCACATCACACATGGCCATAGCAGCTACCCTAAACTCATCAAGTTGTAACTACAACTACCAATCACGCTCCTCCATCCTGGCCTCTATCTCTCGCAACTTGTCTAAGGATAAAGAACTCGACCGCTTCGCTCCTGCGCTGGCCTGATGGGACACTGCTGCTGACTGAGAGCTCCCTGCAGTGTATGAAGGGCCAGCGCTACCTGAGCGGGGTAGGCTAGTTGGTGTAGGTCCAAGACCGAGCCCGCTAACTCGATCGGGCTGCTATGCTTAACCACAACCTACTAAAAGTGAGGTGGTGGGATCCAAGGCAAACCCCTGAGACTCTCGCAGCTCAGTATCGACCTGACTCATCCGCGCCTATCAAAATTAATATAAAAATATGAGTATGGAATATTTATACTGCAATATTAATTAATATTTAATTAATTACTTACTGCCATCTCCTCAACCTCATCCGAAGTAGGAGACCCGTCTTGAGGCCTGTATAGGCTCGGCCACATCTCACCATAGGTAGGCATGTATCCCCGCTCCTACCGCGTCTTTTCCCTCTATAAATGAAATGAAAAAATCATTAATTACAAATTAAATACATATACACAACATACAAATTCTTTTCAAGTACTCAGAATCTCGTCATAGGTCATAGCAAAGCTCCTAGATCTAGCCTTATGACACATTGTCTGATGCCTGACGTTCCCAGTATTTCTTTGGAAAAGAGTCTAAAACAAAATGTATAAAAATTAAATTAGTCAAATTGGACAAAAATAAAAAACTTTATAATTAATGCAATAATATCATACCATCTGGTCAACTGACATCCTAAAATACACATAACTTGACCAGTCTTGCTCTAGGACTCCATTAGGTATATCTACCAGTATCTCCTGTAGGGACTTTATCCCGTCACAGGTCAGCCCTCCTGTTCTTCTATGCCACCACAAGTCTCTTGATCGTATCCGCCCTCAAGTCCTCCCCCAATATAAATTTACTCTATAATTAAAAAAAAATTATATTCATTTCACTAATTTAAATAAAAAATAAATTAAATAAATAAAAATTATAATCAAACAATTAAGTAATTTAAATAAAAAAATATTATTCATTTAACTAATCTAAAAATATTATAAATATAAAATAAATTACATAAACAACAAATTATAGTCAAACAATTAAGTAATTTAAATAAAAAATATATATTCATTTAACTAACCTAAAAAAAATAACAAATAACAAATAAATTAAATAAATAATAAATTATAATCAAACAATTAAGTAATTTAAATAAAAAATATATTCATTTAAATAATTCAAAAATATTATTAATAAAAAATATATATTCATTTAACTAAACTAAAAAATTACAAATAACAAATAAATTAAATAAATAACAAATTATAATCAAAAAATAAATAATTTAAATAAAATATATATTTATTTAACAAATCGAAAAAAAATACAAATAAGAAATAAATTAAATAAATAAAAAATTATAATCAAACAATTAAGTAATTTAAATAAAAAATATATATTCATTAACTAATTTAAAAAATTATAAATAAAAAATATATATTGATTTAACTAATCTAAAAAAAATTATAAATAACAAATAAATTAAATGTATAACAATTATAATCAAACAATTAAATAATTTAAATAAAAAATATATTTATTTAACTAATCTAAAAAAATACAAATACAAAATAAATTATATAAATAACAAATTATAATAAAAAAAATTAAGTAATCTAATAAAAAAATATATATTCATTTAACTAATTTTAAAAATTATAAATAATAAATTTATATTACCTTCATCATTTTTCAAACCTTACTGCTTCTTTTTGGCATGATTTTCTTCCAATCCTTCACATAAATGGGGAACAAAGTCTACTGCTGACCAACAAGGCACACGTATTTATTGTATAACTGGTTACCTTTCTTAGTTGATTGGCCCAATTCATTCAACGACACAACCACCCGTCCGCTGGTCATCATGGACAGATCTCTGACTGTCAGCCTCTTCTAGGACCTGATCCCCTCAGAGTCTGCAATATTTAATTAGGAAATTAATTTAACAGTTTTCAAATTAAAAACAAAAAACAAAATTACCCACAAACTCTACTTCAAAACTAGTCTGGCGTCTGGGAGCTGGACACTACTCATTATGGGGATTCTCATTCCCCTGAACCTCCTCCTCCTCCTCTCACCAGCATCACCATGGAGTTGTTCATGCCCCGAGAAATGAGCCTCCTCAGTACACTGGATATCATCAACGTTCCATGAACTGCAAGATATCCTCCTCGTTCAGATCGTAGTCAAGAGTGCTCGGGAATGGCTCACAACATCATGACCCCCACCACCACGATCCTCGTTGAGTCCTCCTCTCTCAGGATCGATTGGCTTCTTCCCTGGTCGACGAGTAATCCTAATAATAACAAATAACAATTGCAATGAAAATATATTTTATAATTACAATTATTAAAAAAAACAATTATATCAAATAATAATTATTTCTATTAACTCTAAATAATAATATCAAATAATAATAATTGAAAAATAGATATTCGTACATTTAGATTTGCCATCAACTCATTAAAAAAATAACGATTTTTATTAACTCTATATAAACTAGTCTATTATAAAAAACATTTCTATTAAGTCAAACTAAACCAGTCTACTAAATTTAATATAAAAAATAAATAAAATAAAGAAAATAAAAAATAAAAACAAAAACACTTTATAAATAAATTTTTATTCTTACCTGAAAATGTAGAATACTATCTGGATTTGGATTTGGATCTGGATCTGTATTTGCTTTGTGAAGAGAATTCGGCAGAGCTTCGCTTCACAATTCGCTAAAACAGTGCAACTGAGGCAGAGGGGGTATATATAGACTGAGATTTTCTACCAAAACCACTAGAAATTTGTAGTGCTGCCACTCTGCCCCCCACCGGCATACAGCCATGTGTCAGGCCTCTTTAGGAAAAATAAAAAATTTCTAGCGGTTTTAGTAAAAACCGCTAGAAAATTTGTTAAACTTTCTAGCGGTTGGGTAACTGCTAGAAAATACAAGGATGATTTGCGTTCTCTAGCGATTCTGTCAATAAAATCGTTAGAAATTAAATGCCGAAAATATGACGCCAACTTGGCACCAAATGGCAGCAACACTTGTGGCAATCACTTTCTAGCGGTTGGGGCAAAATCGCTAAAATGTTGTGTGGCCCACACCATTTCTAGTCAAAGTGCTACAAATTTCTTGCAGTTTCTATTATGACCACTAGAAATTATTGATTTTGTAGCATTTTTTTTAACCGCTAAAAATGGACCACTGATAATTTGCTATTTTTTTTTGTAGTGGCATATTGATGATTAAAGACTTTACATTATTCTAACTCTTGGGCTTAGGAAACTTTGCATATTAATACAAAAACAAAAGTTGAATATGTTTATAATTGAGAGCTACAAGTACTATTTCTAGTCCTTAATATAAGAGCTAGTTTGACATTTTATTTAATTTGGTCTTAAATATAAGATCCTAATCCATTTTATCTCTCATATTTATCTATTTTTCTCAAGGTAGCCCTTGTCATAGTTGTACATGTTAGATATTTCGTTAAATGGTAGTTCTAGCTAATACATATTATTAGCAAGGGTATTTTAGGGAAGACAATACTAATTCATTACAGATAACTAACTTAACTGATTTTTTTAATTTACTCAATTAGTTCTCACTACAAAAAAACAGGTCATTACCGCCGGAGTTAGTGATAGAAAATTATTCTGTCGCTAATTTCTGAAGAATTACTGATGAAAATTTCGTTGCTAAATTTAGCGACGGATTAGTGACAAAATTTTTATATCGCTAATATTAGCGACAAATTAGTGACGGAATTTCTATTTGTCGCTAAATTCTGTTGCTAATCCATCGGAAAATCCGTCAATAAACAATTTAGCGATGGAATTTTTTCTGTCAGAAATTTCCGTTGCTAATTCCATTGCTAAATTGTTTGTCACAGAAGTTTCCGTCACTAATTCCGTCACTAATCTGTCGCTAATTTTAAATTTTATTATTTTAGATTATAATCTTACAACAATCTTGATTATTAATAATAATTAAAAAATATGATAAGAATATTAATAACTTTCTTATACAAACTGATATAAGAAAGAAATAATTTTATCATATGTATAATATATTGAAAGACATAATATAATAGAAATTCAAAATCAAAAAAATGAATTTATATGAACACAAATTAATGTTAAAGTGAATTTTGAATTTCAATCATTAAATAATAAAATTTAATCATGATATAATTAATACACATGATATAGATTGATTTTGGTTTTCAATACAAAAACAAATGGAATATATACAAGAATTTTGAGAAAATAATTACAAAGGGTACATATATAAGTAGGAGAATATTGTTTATCATAATCTATTCAAATCATTTAATTTTTTATATTGAATAATTTATTATATTTTATTGTAGTAGTTATTTTTTGAATAACAAGATTTTTTGACTAATTGTAAATAGTTTTCATCAAATATATAAAACACACATAGATAATATAATATAATATAATATAATACATATATAATTAAATTGTATGTCTTATCAATGTTAATTAAAAAATAAATTTATAAAAATATTTATTAAAAAATTATTTATGATTTAAAATTAAAAATAGTGTCATTAGAAATTAAAATTATATTAAAAATATTTTTTTAAAAAATAAAAAATTATAAAATAAATAGTTAAACAATATTTAAAAATTATTTTGTCATTAAAATAGTTATGATTAAAATTATCATATAGTTTATTTTTATTTTTTTAATATATACATTTATTATAATTGTTTGTGTAAAAGATGTTATATATATATATATTTAATTTCACATAATAAGTTAATAGGTTTATTGTAGCTCAACTAGTAAAGCCACACACACGCATAGATGAGGTTCTAGGTTCGAGCCATGGAGAAGTCACTTTGAGGACGGAATCATGTGGTGGCGACATGTGACATGCAGAGAGTGGTAGGGACACGTGGAGGTGGTTGCTGGTGATGATGTGGTGACTGGTAGAGGTGTCACATGGCATTTTTAATTTTTTTTCCAAAAATTGGGTTAGTGACGGATTAGTAACGAAATTTTTCCGTCGCTGATTATCGATCGAAATTTCTGTCAATAATTAGCAACATAGATTTCCGTAGCTAATTAGCGACCGAAAATTTTGTCGCTAATTCGTGGCTAATTAGCGATAAAAGAATTAGCAACGGAACAAATTTTGTTGCTAATCTATCGCTAAATAAAAACTTACGTTACTAATTTCGTCATTATAACATGTTTTTTTTATAGTGTCTTATACTAAGAACTGGAGGTAGTAGCAAATTAAAATTGGTCGAAGAGGTGAGGTGGAATGAAAACCAAACTCTTCAGCACCTGAGATTGAGAAAATCAACATCGCTAAGATGAAAATGGAAAACAATTTGATGGCTAATTACCAATGGGGAAATATGAAGAGTAACGAGTAAAGAAGACTGCTGGTTTGAATAATAGATAAGAAAAATATGAAGGTAATCTTTAAACTTAATTATCAATAGGGATTGGTTCCAGTTGAAAGGGACAATCCCTTGTAGCGAATCAAAACTCAAGTCACTATGAAGAGAATCGCCCACATTTAGTGCTTGATAAGTTGTTATTATTGTCTATATAAAATTAACCACTTTTATCCCCTTCCTATTTTATCCTGCTTAACTAAGCATAAAGAGTGAAAATCATATATTTTAACTTTTCTCTTCTCTTCATATTCTCTCCACTCGATTTTCTTCTATCACGACGGATCTAGATTCAATGTGATGGGTGAAATTTCCCTCAGGTTTTTTTTTAAAAAAAATATGCTAACATTCTTTTTCAATTAAAAGTTTTTGACAACGCTTCAAATAAACATCAAGCATACTTATCTTTGACCAAAATAGGTTCAGAAGTTCTCAAACATTCCCATACAATTTCCATACATACATCATCAATAGTTTCGAAGCGCACGAGCATGCTTGTAAAGGGCAAATCTCACATTAAATCATTTAAACTTTTCTCTCCGAAAATTGGGAGATTACGAAGAGAAAATTCTTCTCCCAAATTTGCCAGTCAATATATTTACTTTTCCTTAATGTAATGTTATACTCTTCCGGTCTTTAATATAAAACATATTTAACTAATTTGATTAGGTTAAAGAAGTTAGGTAAGTTAGTTAATTATGAGAAATATGACATATTTTTCCTAAAATACCATAATCATTTTTCTTAATATCCTTTTTTCCTCTTCTACTTGATTATGGTTGAAGGAGTATCTATAGGGGGTAATTTTAGAAAAAACTGATAAATATGAAAAATATGTATTATATTTAAGATCAAAATTAACTTAATAATTAGGTCTTACATTAAGGACAAGAGGAGTATAATTTCGATTTTACAAGTACCTCTAGAAATATCCTGCTGTCACTGTGACGCAGTAAATTCGTCAGAAACTTGTGCCATTCATTTCTAGATTCTGTTTTCGTAAAGGAATTTGTAAACTTTGATCTTATGTTTTCGGAGATGATGTATAAGAAAAAATATTTTGAAACACTTATTTGAGGAAACAAAATCGTTGTTTTTATCATCATCCCTCTCCTTTTTCTTGAATAGAACAATCTTTTTCACATGCATATTTACATAGTTTGAAGATTTTACATCTAACCTTTCTTCGGCTCAAGAAACTTAATTTCGGATATCAAAAAAACAGAAAGTTGAATATGTTTAACATACATAATTTGTATATCAATAAAGTATTCAAAAGGCCGGGTGCATGACACTACTATCTGAAAGAATATATTTATATACTATCTCCGGTCCTACATATAAGAGCTAGTTGATTAATTTGAGAATCAAAGAAACTAGTTAAGTTGTTATTTGTAATAAATAGGTATTGTCTTTTCTAAAATATCCTCCTAATGAAGTGTATTGGATAAATTACTATTATAAGAAAACTACCTTAGAAAAAGTACAAATATGAGAGACAAAGCAGATTAGGTCTTACATTATGATCAAAATAAAAATTAAACAAGATTTTATATTAAGGATTGGAGGTATATATAGCACAAGTACTCTAGCATTTACACTCGTTTATTTATAGAAATGTTATCTTCAATAGACCACTCTGTTTTTTCGCCTGAAAGGAAAATCTCCAAGACACCCTCCTGCAAGATGTTTTAGAATGTGATTCATCCCTGCATTCAAATTTAGCGGGAAAAACCAATTAGCAAAGGCTCTTGATAAAACGGATATTGCAGTAGATGGATATGAGTAATTAATCCTTTTATATCTCTTTTTATATTCTATAAGTCATAAATTTGTTAAGGAACGGTTCATTGCCCGTTAGACACCTGTAAATTTTCTTTTATACATATGTCCTTTTCAAAATAAAATTATTAAATTATTATTGTATATAATTTATATATATGAAATTTTCTTAGTAGTACCAAAAAATACGTGATTTTTTTAAAATATCTATACAAGAATTTTGTATGCATAAATCATTTGCTAAAATAAAAGGTCTTGAACACTTTAGAGTTCAAATGTTAGGTCTTTGAAGTGTCTTTGATTACTTATATCCATAAAGTAATTAATAAATGGTATTTTTTTTCCAACCAAAAAGCACGATTCATATCATTATTTTTGCCAATTGCTCATTAAACTTTTTTAATTAATCGTAGAAACGACCATAAAAAGGCCCAGGCTAAAACAGAACAAAGGGCACAAAACCCACCACTAGCAGCCAGCAAGTATAAAACTGTGAACTAATTAATAGAGCAAAAATAGAAGTCTATAAACTGTACATATGCAGGTAAGCATTCTATATCAAGTTTTTCTGATATATGTGCGTACTTTCATAAGGAAAAAATCTACAAATTTGAAACGTGAAATTCAAGATGCAACAATCCATATGAAATTTGAAAAAAAAAATTATTCACAAATGTTATAATCACATGATAAATATTTATATGCATGCATCGCTTGGGTCAATCAGAAAGCATTCACATTTACTCCAAAGTTTAACTGATTGCGATTACTTGACAGAAATAAATACCTTTCTCCAGATTTTGATGAAAAAAGATGCTGAATAGCTTCGTCTTCTCATGCGTATAGTTAATCCGATTCAAGTTCATATGAAAGGAGACGCTTGGTAGTTTCATCTTCCCATTGCAGTTGTTTCAAACCACCTATAACTTCCTATAAGCACTGTATATTTCCAATGCACTTTGAGAATTAAAAGGGAGCTTCTTCAAATCGGGGCAATCTATTAATTTAATCTCTTTCAAACAAGGAAACTGTAATGCCATTCTACAAATACTCCTTAAGTTACTTAGAAATCCCAATTGAAGATAAGTGAGAGTGGAAAAGATATTACTTTTCACTCTCTCAATGTTAGCAGTCCCAAATCTTCATTTATAACTTCCACTAATGAATGACAACGGCCTAATTCAGGGACTTGATGGTTTGGAGCATGTATAAGCCAATTCAAGTCAACTATGTTATTACACCCAATTCAATTCATGGTTAACGTTTTACCACTAATTGTTGAGTTTGAAAATTTTATGCCCAAAGATCTTTTTAATATTGTTATTACACAAATCACGTAGCCAAAGCCATTAACGTGGAGAGCCGTGAAGTCTAAAATGGAATAATAGCCATCTTTTCTTCAATTATGTATTTCAAGCTATGTTGATCGGTTTGGATGATGTAAGTTCAGAAACACCTTGCTATGACTATAATACAGCAAATTCATTTGGACACTTGTGTCATTTTCAATTTCAGACTTTGTTTTTATAAAAGGATTTTTAAACTCTGATCTCAAGGTTTTAAAGATTTCTAAGACATTACCTTCTACATATGCGTATTGATGGTTAAAGATTTTACATTCTAACCTCTCTTGCGCTGAGGAAACGTTACGTATCAAAAAACAAAAGTTGAATATGTTTATAATTGAGAGCTACGAATACTACCTTCGGTTCTTAATATAAGATCTAGTTTGACATTTAATTTGGTCTTAAATGTAAGACCTCAATCTACTTTGCCTCTCATATATATCCCTTTTCTTTTCAAAGTAATCATTGTTGTCATTGTGCATGTTAATGTTTCATCAAATGATGGTTTTGGTTAATACATATTATTAGTAAGGGTATTAAAAAAACACATTTATTATAAATAATTAACTTAATAATTTTTTATCTATTCAAATTAGTCAACTAGTTCTTATATTAAAGCCAGGAGATAGTAACAAATTAATGTTGGTCAAAGAGGTGAAACAAAAAACCAAAGTCTTCAGCACCTAAGATTGAGAAAATCAACATCGCTAAGGTGAAAAAGGAAAACATTTGATGGCTAATGAAAGAGTGAAGAATGTAACACCTCACATGATGATATCCGCATGGGCAACAAAATACTTTATTTAAAAGTTCATACATATTTCTAACACTCCAAATAGGTCATAATTTTAAAATATTTTCTCACATAACATAATAAACGATTAAAGTCTTATAGTCATAGCAAATAAAAATATAACATAGCATGTACATGAGGAGCACAGAAGCCTTCATGGCTCACTCTATTGGTGCCTTCCCTTGATTTCTACTAGATCCTTCGCTTGAAAATATTAATATAGGAGATGAGATCTAATGTCTTAGCAACTACTGAAATTCTAACTTATACAAGCAAACCATATATGACAAAAAAAAAACTGATTATATATATATGTACATGCATATATTTTTGTATGGAAATCATGAATTTATACATTCAACTCAAATTCATTTTTAATTCAACAAGAGGCCAACATCATTTTTCAATATATCAAAAAATAATGCAATATGCATCCTCCCTTATATCACCATCCACCCTTATACAGCTAACTGGAGCTATAAGCTAACACAGAGTCTAATAGAAACTAATCTATTTTACTGAATTATTCTAAGCTCAATGATACTGGAGATATATTAGGTCAAAGATATAGAGCTCAAGTTTGGACTATGGCTCCCCTTCTTTGTAAATAAAATAAGGAGGTGTCACATGTCCCACAGCTTCAATGAATTTTTGACCAAAGGAAAAATGGAAGAAGGGGCCCTAACAAGTGCCATTTACTGTGCACCGAATAATGGCATACTACATGGTAATTTTATATCCATGCAAATCTCCTTCTATCCTTGGTCCAATAATGCATATGTCATATGCAAATAATATTACGTTAGCAGTACGTCGTCAAATATATTATTAAAACTAAGGTAGCAATAAAATTTCTGTATCCATACCTATCAATATATTTAAATATTGATCATGATTAATAGTAATAAATCTTAACAAATTAAAGTAACACATCAAAACATTTATTTGAAAAAAATCATAATACACATATATTTCAATATGGTATAATAAAAATCAATAAATCCACAATATAATCATACACAATTCACATGTACATGAAAGAACTTTCTGAATTACCTACTGCTCTTTAGCTTACAAATATTCACACAATGATTATTTCAAAATTCTTAGGAGTCTAAAAAATTGCACATAAATATTTATTAATATAAAACTCAAAATTACTTCAAAACTATTCTAAAATTCTAAGACTACCCCTAAACTAAAATTACAAAAATATACTAACTCTCACAAATTTTGCTATTTATAATGGATACAATGTTATTTTGAAAATAAAAATTTTCATATAATACTTTAAATTTAATAACTTAAGTAAATATATTTTTATTACCCAAAATCTGAATATTTTATATTAAAATCCTCAATTTACAGTTTTGAGCCTTCAAAAATTATTTCAATAATAGATTTTTAACTTATTCAATATTCAAATGGATTAAATCTCAATAATATATTAAATAGCTCGAGTAAATTATTTAACTTAAATTTAATCAGTAAAAACATTTTATATGTCTTTGAATAACTAATTTTTCAACTAAAATCTTAATTTAAAATTCTCAAAATAATCAAAAAACAAATATAACCGATTAAAATTTATTAATAATATATATTTAAATTTCTACGGTCATATATTATCGAAACTCACTATTTACTACTCATACTCAAATCGTAAAATTTTCTCTAAACATTATAATGATACTACTAATATAAAACTCTAAATATATAGGAAACATTCATAAAGAAAATATGATTAAAAAAGTATATTTGTGTACCTAAATGGTTTTCAAATCTTGTCTTATCCTTCATACAGAACATATTTTTACTCTCTCTTGATTTTTCCTCTCGCTCTCTCTTTATTCTCTGCTCACTTTCATTTTTCTCTTCCGCCTCCTCCCTTCTCTTTTATTCTATCTTCCTTCAACTTCCAACTACCCATTTCCCTTTTTTACCTTCTTCATTTACTACTCCTCCCCAAAAATTCTTTCTTCCCAATTCAATGTCCCAGGGAAAAGCTGTCTTTTTTTTTTTTAATTTTAATAATAATAAAATACTATTATTTATATATATCTTTTTTTTTTATTTTTTTAAAATTGTCTTATTTATTATTTTTTTAAAAATAAGTATGTTACAAAGAAAGATTGTGGGTTTGAATAATATAATGGATAAGAAAAACACGAAGGTAATCTTTTAAACTTCATTACCAATGGTGAATGGTTCTAATAGAAAGGAACAATTCTTTATAACGTGGCAAATCCAAATCCAAATCTCTATTAAGAAAGTCGCTCACATCTAGTGACCGATGAAGTTTTTATTATTATTGTCTATATAAAATTAACCACTTTTACCCTTTCTGTGTTATCCTGCTTAATTAGGCATAAAGAGTGAAAATCATATATCTTAACTTTTCTCTTCTCTTCATGTTCTCTCCCCTCTATTTTCTTCTATCACGACGGATCTAGATTCAGTGCCATGGGGTGAAATTTTCTCAAGTTTTTTTTATAAATATAATGCTAATATTCTTTTTCAATTAAAAGTATTTAACAACAGTTTGCTCACCCTGTTTCCACACTTCAAATAATTTATATATGGTGATGTGGATCCCTGCATGCAAGATACCGGTGATCCTTTAATATATATGTGTGCGCGCGCGCGTGTAATATATATGCAATTTAATATATATATATGTAATTTTTTTTAATAGGACACATTGAGAAATCTTTCATATAAATGTGCAATTTTACTCTTCATTTATTATTGTGTTGACTTTATTTTTGTGGGGTATAATATATATTAAATAAGGATAAAATTGAAAAGTTTTTGAATTTTGAATGAGAGTTAATAAAGTTTGATGTTTTTTTAGTCTGTGTGAAACATATTGAAAGTGACTTATAAATAGGACTAGGACAGTATCATTTACCAAAATAATAGATCTTGAAAACGGCTTAGAATTCAATGTTGGGTTTTTGAAGTATCATTTATTAATTATATTAATAAACTAATTAATTATTCCCAAATTTTTGAAAATTGAAAAACCCATTTTATTCCTTATACAAGTTTTAATAAATTTATCTTATATAATAGCTTAATGGTTTTAATTAGGCATGAAAAAGAATCATTCATATAATCTTTTTTGTTTTTGCCAAATACTCACTTTTGTTTGTTTGCTAGGCATAGTATTCTCTTGTTGAACTGTCAGGTACTAAATATGGATACTTTTCCTAATAAGAATTTGAACTTTGATTTGTGATCTTGTGAGATTAATCTTTTCTATTAGACCTAACCATTGTTGGTCATTAAACTTTTTTAATCAAGTTATAAAGACAGATCATACAAAGGCCCAAGTTAAAACAAAACAAGGGGCGCAAAACCCATTGCCAGCATATAGCAACCCATTGAAACTATGAAGCAAAATATTTACTATTTCTCTTCATTTTTGTGTAGAAATCTATAAACAAGACAAATGCAAGTAAGTTTGACAATGCATTAGTCGATGCTATGTTCAAGAAGGACTGCACAAATCTAGCTCACTTGGGATATTAGGGTCTAGAAGAAGGCCGTCATTGATTTTGGAAACTCAGATGCTTCTACTTCATCCACTGTGTAACGCCCTTTCTTCTAACATCCCACAATAACTTAAAACAAAAACAAAAGACAATATACATTCAAAACTATATATTAACCATTGTAGTTGTTATGAAACTTTCCATTGCAATCCATCGTAACATAGAACAAATACATAATATACAATCTTATGGGACTGTTTATGGGCAAAGAGTATTGAAACTCACTATATGGTGTTGTAATATCAACAAAAGGTACTCAAAAGGGTGCATAACATTACAATCTGAGAGAATATATATATATATATATTTATGTAGCAACAAGTACTCCAGCATTTCCTCATCTGTGTATAGAAATTTTATCTTCAATAGAGACACTCTGATTTTCACCTGAAAAGGAAAAATCTTAAGACACCTCCTGCAAGATGTTTTAGAATGTGATTCATCCCTTCATGCAAAATTTAGTGGGAAAAAAATTAATTAGCAAAGACTCTTGATAAAAAAGGATATTGCAGTAGATGAATACGAGTAATTAATTCTTTTATATCTCTTTTTATATTCTATAAGTCAATAAATCTGTTAAGGAACGGTTCATTGCCCGTTAGACACTTGTAAAATTTCTTTTATATATATATGTCGCTTTTCAAAATAAAATTTATTAAATTATTGTTGTGTATAATTTAATCTATATGTAATTTTCTTAGCAGTACCAAAAAATATGTAATTTTTTAAAATATATTACAAGAATTTGTATGCATAAATCATTTACTAAAATAAAAGATCTTGAACACTGTTTACAATTCATATGTAAGGTCTTTGAAGTGTCTTTGATTACTTATATTCATAAAGTAATTAATAAATGGTTTTTTTCCCAACAAAAAAGCATGATTCATATCATTGTTTTTGCCAAATGCTCATTAAACTTTTTTAATTAAATACTAGAAACAGACGTTGTAAAGGCCCCAGCTAAAACAGAACAAAGGTACAAAGCCCGCTCCTAACATACGGCAACTATAGAAACTGTGAACTAAATAACAGAGCAAAAATAGATGTCTATGAACTGTACATATGCAGGTAAGCATTCTATATCAAAGTTTATATATATATATATATATATATATATATATATTTGTGTGAAATATGCTATGCGTACTTTTATTTTAAAAAAAATTGTACAAATTTTGAAACGTGGAATTCAAGATGCAACAATCTATATGAAATTTTTGAAAAGACAAATTATTCACAAATGTTGTAATCACATGATAGCTATTTACATGCATGCATCTATCCCTTGGGTCGATCAGAAAGAATTAACATGTACTCTAAAGCTCAACTGATTGCGATTACCTGACAGAAATAATTACCTTTCTCCAAATTTTGGTGAAAGAAGATGCTGAATAGCTTCGTCTTCTCATGCGTATGGCTGATACGATTCAAGTTTAAATGAGGGGAGACGCTTGGTAGCTTCATCTTCCCATTGCAATTGTTCCAACCACCTATAATTTCCTATAAAGCCCTGTATATTTTCCAATGCACTTTGAGAATTAAAAGGGAGCTTCTTCAAATCGGGGCAGCCTATTAGTTTAGTCTCTTTCAAACAAGGGAACTGTAATGCCATTCTACAAATGCTCCTTAAGTTACTTGTATATCCCAATTGAAGATAAGTGAGACTGGAAAAGACATTACTTTTCACTCTCTCAGTGTCAGCAGTCCCAAAATCTTCATTTATAACTTCCACCAATGAATGACAACGACCTAATTCAAGGACTTGAAGGTTTGGAGCATGTATAAGCCAATTCAAGTCAACTACGTTATTACATCCCATGAGAGTCAACTTGTGAAGGCTGATTATATATTCATGTCCCCAAAATGAGCTTCTCGCAATGTTGGCAGCTTCAGAATCCTCTTGTCCTAAGCCACCCATTACTTGTAATATTTCGAGATACGTCATTTTTCCAAGTGATGAGAACAAGTTATGGGTTGGTGAGCTTACTCTATCAACAAATAACTCACACATGCACTTTTGCAATTTTGAGGAGATTGGTATTTTTTCAACAGAGGATATGCTCTAGACAGAAATGCGTATATCTTTAAGATAATCTAAGCCTTCTAGCTCATTCAACAACACATTTTCATCAATCCCTTCAATTCTCCAACTTCTCATACTAAAAGGTTGAAGAGATAACAAACTGGATATAACTTCCCTTGGCAGTTCAAGCTCTACAAGTCCGTCCAGCAACAAGAGCCTCAGCTTCTTCAGATTCTTCAAATCCTCTGGCAATTTTGTTATATGAGTATGGGACAGGTTCATGTGTTCTAAGTTTACAAAGTCCCCAATTATTGATGGCAGATTTTTTATTCTCTTATTGGATGACAAGTCTAGTACTCTAATAATACCTGGAAGGACAAATACGTCAGTTGGAAAGACTTGTATCTGACTTTCCCTAATAAGCAAAGTGACCAGTTTAGGACAATGAGGTTTTTGTGAGAAGTTCGTAATCATTCTACCCCAGCCCTGTCACACCTCTCTTTATAAGCCATAATACATCAATTGAGACTATTATAACGTGTTTCGCAGCGTTTCCAGATGTAAAATTTTAACTTCAAGATTTTACTTTTAATTCTGTTTGTATATTAGTCATCCGAAAATGGGTCAACTTTGAAAATTCATAACTAAATCTAGAAAAATGGAAACGAATTGATTCCAATTTTTACGTGAAACTTGCTAAGAGTTCTATGGAAGAAAAATAATCATTAGGTCCAATTCCATCCAGAATAATTTCAGGAAATTTGACAAAATGTACTGTTTATATGGTCAATTTTCGCATTTCCAGTATTTTTGCCCAACTTTGGAAGGTCATAACTCTTAGCACAAAACTTCAAATTTAATGAATTACCACTTGTTTTAAAGCTAAAAATAAGATCTATTTTCCTGTAACATTTCATGCCCAAACTCTAACAATTGCTCATTATTTTATGTGTCACAAGTTTGACACTTTTTAGGGAATTTCTATCCCCCAATGTCACTTTCTTTAACTTATCTCCCATTTTCCTCTTTCCTACACTCCTTTAACATTGCATCATTCATAATTTTAGCATAAGGACATGTCATACAAACATAATTTACATTACGTATCATTCAGAATCCATTACATTTTCAACATAAAGCTCATTAATACATTACATAACATAACATAATAGCATCACTTCCATAATGCTCCTCTATCCCAAAATCATTTCCTTGCCCTTGCCATCAAATGGATCATTCCCTATTTGAGACATAATTTAACATAGGGGGAATGAGATTTTAAAGAAATCCCAGCAGCATATGAATTATAATGATCATGTAAATTAAGCAAGTTAAAATGTGACATATTATATAACTTCAAGACATCCTCAAACCACATAAAATCATATCCAATATCATGCTAAGAGAGGAACATCAACACTTCCACATTAACATAATTCAATGCATTTGGCCAAAGTATAAACCAATGTCATCCCATCCACAAGGATCACAACACAAGTTCCTTAATTAATGCAACAAACATAATCACATTAAACAAGCAAGATAAACAATCAAATTATAATTCAAAGTTACTTTTGTAAAGCTTGTCCAACACTAGTACAAAAAGTGGCTTTGGTAGCATACATGTAGTAGCATTTTATAAAAGAAATGCTACCTGTTATATATAAATTATATTTGGATTTTTTTTAAACTTAACTGCAGCACTTGGTTTATTAAACGCTACCGCTTATCACATTGTTTTTATTTTTCAAAAACAATGAGAGAGCGTTTCTATCTCATAAGCGCTACCAGTTATACTAATTCTTTTATATTTACCAAGAGGTAGCATTTCATCTAATCAAATGCTACCTCAAAGATATACATATTTTATTTAATAAAATGTTGACGTAGCGCTCGGGAAATCGAATGCTACCTCTACACTATTTTTGTTTTTTTTTTTCCCTCATTAAATAAGGCGGCATAGTTTGTGAACCAAAAACTACCTCTTAATGGGGGAAAAAAATTAGATCCTGACCCTAGCCCCACCCCCTTTCCCTCAGACCTTCCGCACTCCCTTTCCGTGCAGCACCCAAACATCTTCCCTCTTAAAAACATCTTTCTCGCTCTGCGTCGAACTGCTTCTTTGCTTCCATGGTGAGCTTCTTCCACACCATCGCTTGTTCTTCGTTTTCACTTTTTCTCTTTTGTTTTTCTTTGATTTTCAGCCACTTCCCTACTTGTTGTCGTCTCTCAATTTTGTCGCTGTCGTCTTGTTCGTTAACCGAAGTCGCTTTTTGAGCTTCCAAGCGCGTCTGGCGGATAGGCTTCGTAGTTGCAGGCACTTGAAGGAGAAACCATTAGAACCTATCGAGCTTTTTTATACTATAATAGTGTCATAAATTCTACTTAATCGTTTATGCAAGAGAGCCAATTACTGGTTTCTCTGATTTATCGTGCAGAAAGGGAACGTGAACTCAAGCAAAGATTAAGTTTACTCCATGAACTCTGTGATCTCCCATTTTAAAGAAGATTGCCCTGTAACAGGATTTTCTTTTGCTGATCTTCATATGGTTTGTTTTGTCATTTTGTCTATTGGCATTTTGGATGATATCTGCAGGTTAGGCAGCTGCATTTTTTTAGATATGACTAGACTTAAAGTTGAATCTTCGTTGAAATTGTAATTAATGCGAGACGAAGAAGGTAATAGTAATTTCCCAATTGCAAAACCTTCCTAATTAAAAGTTAGTGATTGTATTTAAGCCATTCCGTATAATTTAACAATTAACTCTTCTCTGTTGAATGCAAATTGATTTGGGTTTGAAATTGATTCCAATGGAGCAAATTATCACGGAAGCCATGGAGGACTGAAGAGGAAGGGGTAGGAGTTTGAAATACATGATAGTGGGAAATGAAGTCTATTTGTCTTTTACTCTTCAATATTTTCTCATTACTTTACCATTCTATAATTATGCAGCTAATTGCTTTTATTTTCTAGTGCCAAACATTGAAAGACGAAGACATATTTGAAGTTCAAGACAGTTATTAACGTTTTCCTTTAGGCTTAATACATCTAAGTGCTCCTTTTTACTTTACAGAATCCATAATTTTTTTAGTTACCATGATATTTAATCCTGTTGAAATTTCTTCATTTATCAAAATAAAAAATGGTTGTAAAAAAGAGTGGCAACCACTAAAATTGTATTATCTTTTTTGATATCTTGTTGGTTATGAGCCTATGAAGATATAACAAGTCATAACTTTTCTCCATAGTCTCAAAATATTTTTTGATATGCAATACTAAAATCAATTTTGACTACCAGTGATACGTAAACAAAAGTTTCCAACATCAAGGTTGCGAGCTTCGTGAAAAATTAAACAAGGTTGTGCTAGCTTACAGTGGTGGGTTCGACTCATCAATAATTTTCCCATGGCTAAGGTTTGTATGGTGGTGTTTTTTTTTTAAAAACTTTTTTTCATAGCTAAACTTCCATTGCAAGCTAAGTTGCAAAATTTGATTCCCTTATATGATAATTGATTTGCTGAAGAGAACTAGCAGCATTTGCTCGCATGCTAAATAAAGTCTAAACTCTGAAGAATAAGCCACTTGTAAATAATGCAGTCTATTGAAGATATTGTTATGTATATAGTGATTTGGATATAAACATTAAAGATCTAAACTAAAGACTTGGAGTTTTGTAGAAAACGACAATCATGAAAAGGAAAATTCGGGGGGTCTATTTTTTTTATTATTCAGATACTATTCTTAATTATCTTGGCATGAAACCAGAAAATTCAAGTAGGAGATATAGTAAGACGGATAAAACTAACCTGATGAAAATAATCAAAACTATGGCTATGATGACATTTAATATCTTGGAGGAGATTTTTATCGTTGACTAGTTAGATGGAAAAAGTGAATGAGCTTCAAATATTCTATTAGAATTAGGATTTTCGGTGCAGCTCATTGTATTTATTTGTCTAAATAGTAGACTGGGGATTTAACTACGTAGGTTTTGGTGTGTTTTCCCTTTTATATTTAACTATTCTTGACAGTTGACACACATAATGGTCTGAAATTTTTTTTTTTAATGATGGTAACTTGAATAGATATGTCAAAAACTTTTTCCTCATCATCAAACTAATGCCTCGATCTTTCTTTGTTCTTGCTGAGCTTGCATTGTGCATAACTAGATGAGTTAACAGCTGAAAGATTAGCCTAGTCAAATACTTACTAGCTTAGAACTTTAAAACATAACTATTCTATCATAAGAGAATGGTAAACTATGGAGTTGAATTTGTATTTGTCTATCAATAATTACTTTTGTTCTCATTGCACTTGGCATGTTTGTATGAATTCATTGCTTCTCCCCATTAATTTGGCAAGTCACATTTGCTTATGACCTGGCTTATGATCTAATTACAATATATTGCATGCAATATGATGAAGTTGAAAGGAGAAAGATGGCAACCAACTCATTGGAGAGATACATACCTTATTATGACTGGTGGGCTAGCAATCAGTCAGTATGCAACTCCAAACTTACTCTGCTAGCTGACAATATTTTAATTTCTTCGTTAAAAATTTTGCATTTGGCTTGTATTCTACTAATACAATTAGTTAACTGACAATTGATGCAAGTTTTTTTTTTTTCCCTGATCTTAATTTTCTTCGGTTTGTTTGCTTCTTGTTGGATAGAATTAGATTTTGTTTGTTTAGAGAACAATAAGCATCTCGTAATGCCACTAATTTATTTTTTTTAATTTGTGCCAATTTATTACATTTTACCTTCGAAAATTAGTGGAGCCTATTATTGGATTTTCTAATTACAATATTTTTTAAAAAGTATACCTCAGGTAGCTTCTGTGAGTCAAAAACGCTACCTGGGGTATTATTTTTTTAATAAAGAAAAATCCATTAGTTAGCATTTCTAATAACTAACGCTGCCTTAAACTACCCAAGCGGTAGCCTCTCTGGCTGGGAAATGCCACGGCTTGCATAATTTTTTTTTTTTAATAAAAAATTGAATGTGGTAGCGCTTCCTTTTAGGAAATGCCACCGCTGGCCAACTTAACGTAGCGTTTCACAAGCGTTACCTAATATAATAGTAGCAGTGGAATAGGTAGCATTTGAGAAGCGCTACTAATGACAAAAAATAAATGCCACCATTCCTTTTTTTTTTTCCGCAGTAGTGCAATTAATTCCTCCAAGGAGCAATGCTTTTCCTTAATTCTTCCTCTCAATGCCTATTAAATCAAGCATAAATATAGGCCATATTAATCACAAAACAACTTAATTCCAATACTTGAATATTAACTCAACAATTTCCGCCCTTTTTCCTTGATTTTTAACAATATGATTCCTCTTTTAGAATCAATCATCTCACGGCTCAATCCTTATAATTTTTCATGAGGAATCAAATAGTACAACCAGATTTTAAAAATTCATAATCCTTCCCCATGAAGTTCACTTGGCTGAATAGAGGGTTCTTAACTTCCAAAAATTTCATTTTTGATTCCAATAATTTTAAACACTTTCCAACAACATATCCCTACACAAAAACATGTTTTAAAGCCATTGGAATCATCAAATCAAGCAAAATCAAATTGCTTCTGCATGAACAGTGCTGACCGAATTGCTTCCCCTTAAACCCTAACTTTGATTTCATCCAAAAATCAATCCATACACCACTTAATCTTCCTTATTCCACTTGATTATTAAGGTTTCTATCCTTCCCTAAACATCACAAGGTCCAGCAAAATTTTGACAGAATTTTTCCTAATTTTTCAAGCTAAAAACTTCAACTAACCAAGCTTGAAACTTAGGAATAGGAAGGCATAAGCATACCTTAATGTTTTCTTGGTATATGTTGAATGATTCCCTGTCCAAAACACTTAGAATTTTCAATTGAATGGTGTTGGAAGCAAAATGGCAGAACCTCCCTTTGTTTTTCTATTTTTCCAACAGTTTTTTGTATTTTCTAAGGGGGTATTTATAGGAAAATTCCATCTGCCCTCACCCCTCTTCAATTGGACGAAATTGGACACCTAATAAGGTGTATGTGGCAGCTATCAAGTGTCCAAAATATTCAGATCACTCCATGTGGCTTTTCTCTAGATTTTTCCACAAAAATATCTCTTAATTTCACATTTTATTTAATAAAAATGGAGCGACTTGGAAGGTGCACGAAATTGGGCCCTTATTGGGCTCAATGTGGACCCCACAAAAGTTTTGGGCTGATCTAAAAAGATGGCCCACAAATCAAATCACTATCCAAACCAATTAGAAACTTTATCAATTACTATTCATTAGTAACATTCCATAATTTTTTCAGACCTCCAAAAATTTATTTCTATTCATAATAATTCACCTTTTAATATGGGAGTATGACGTGAGAATTTTCAGAATTTTTTGTTACCTCCAGGTATTTATTTTGAATTTTCTCTGATTAGGCCTTTATTAGTGTCACTACAGGAAAATAAATTTCTTAAAATTAATTCCTGAGCTTTCAAGACCTAAAACCAATTTTATAAATTCAAATAAATATTTAGATGAATTTTCATGAATCTCCCAAATTTATTGAGGTCTCTAACTAATTAAAATAATTATTTTTCTCTGATTTTCTAATATTTTTTTGAAAAATCTCCATTTACAGGAAATTCCGTAATAAATTATTTTCACTGAAATTCCATCTTTCGGGCCTCAACCAAGTTTTCAAAATCTCTACTCTACACTTTTTCCATTTTTCAGGGATTTTCTGGAATTTTTTTCAAATTTTTCCATTTTGCCCTTCTTAGACCGGTAGTTATGAAAATGCCAGCCCAGACCTTATCGGGGTTTCACATCAAAAGTTGGTTTATCTCCCCGTCTAGTTTTTACATTGGCCCTCATCCCAATTTTTGATTTCCTATGTCCAAGTAAAATTTCTCGAGGTGTGACAATTCTTTCCCACTTTTAAATAAATTTCGTCCTTGAAATTTAGAAACATACCTTATCTAATAGCTTTGCGTATCTAGCCTTCATGTCGTCTTCCTTCTCTAACGTGGCCTCTTCTTGAGTTAGATCCCTCTTGATGACTTTAACCTTTGGAATAGTTTTATTCTACAGTTGTTTGATCTCCCGATCTATCACTTTTATCAACTTCATCTCAAAGTGAGGTTATCTTGCAGCTTTATATTTTCATATTTCAAAATGTGAGAGGGATCTGACTGGTACTTCTTCAGTTGAGAAACATGGAAGACGTCATAAATTTGGCTCAAATCAGGGGGTAGGGCCAAGCTATAAGTCTCCGAGCAGCTTTGGATAGGATTTGGAAGGGTCTTGATGAACTTCGGCATCAAATTGCGGCCTTTATTGACCTTCCTACACTCGTAATTGGAGGTACTTCCAGATAACCTTAGTTTCCAACTTCAAATTTCAGGGGTTTCCATCGTATGTTGGCATAGTTTTTCTGTCCTCTGTACGAACCTAGCTCATTTTCATGACATTGCCATGGCAGTGCTTCTGCCTTCATGGCTTTTTACTGTACCCTGGCACTTCGGCTTCCTCTAACACTGCTTTTATCTGTCACTTCTAGCATACCCGTTTGTTCCCATCTTTACTTTAAGGGCATGCCTCTTCTATTTCATATTCTTGTCTCGCATTTAGCTTGCCTGAACATGTACCCTTCAGGACTTACAGCTTGTAGTTCCTTTAACTCTTACTTTCCTCGTCTTCTTTTATTGGCTAGAGTATAATTGAATTCGACTTATTCAACACTAATGGTGTTTGTGAAAAAGTAAAGGTACTCTCTTTGTATCAAGCAACCAACCTGAGGAAGTTTTCCCATCTTAGAATCATCATTGGTTATCTCATTCTCCTGTTTGAAAGAGACACTATCCTCATAGCTCGGTAACCTTCCTTCAGGCTTGATCTACTGTGACCTTGAGAGCTACCACCCTCTCCTGTAAGCCTCTTCAGGACCTACCGTGACCCTCAATTCTTTCTCGTTATGCCTAAACCATGATCCTTTAGGAGTCTTTAGGCTAGTGGACTGAGTTAGAGAATAGGTTGTCTATCCTCAGTTGGTGGCTTAATTGGTCATTTCCCAAGACTGATCACAGGTGCCAGTACTGTCTTTCTAGATCTGACTCACTTCTTTCAGTCATCCCTAAAATCATTCATTTTTCTTGTGTTTCCTTTTCCCCTTAACTTTTAGCTACCTCAGGCCATTTTCCTATCACGGTGCTCGTAAAATTTTCTAAATCGTTGGCTCATCTCTATGGCCCTTCTGGGCTTGTTATCATATCCATGCCAATCTGCCATGCCTTGCGATTTTCTTCTTCATCTTGTGGGAAGAGATCCTGTAAAATCATCTCTACGCTCTTCTTATATTTTCCATCATTTCCTTATTCTTGGCCAGTTTCGTTCCCATTAGGATAAGGTTGACTCTGTGAATCTTTCCTGCCTTTTAGAGAACAGCTCGCTCTCGGTAGAGTGGCGTCAGCTCAGTGTCAGAGAATCACTCCTTCTTCAGAGAACAGCTCACCCCCCCTAATAGAGCGACGTCAACCCTGTATCGGAGAATCACTTCCTGTTTAGAGAACAGCTCGCCCCCAATAGAGCGGCGTCAACCCTTCATCAGAGAATCACTTCCTCTTCAGAGAACAGCTTGCCCCCAATAGAGCGGCGTCAACCCTATATCAGAGAACCACTTTCTTTTTAGAGAACAGCTTGCTCTCAATAGAGCAGCATTACCTTGAACCGGAGAACCACCTCCCAAATTTTTTTTTGAAACATTCTATTGCCAAGACTAGCCGGTTGCTTAGTCTCTATCTCGGCATATTCTTTTCATACTGTATCCCTATTAGGGGACTCTCTCCCAACTTGATTTATTTAATCACTATGGCAGTGGCATCTATCCATACGAGTCTTATTTCTTGCATTCTTATTGGCCTGAGTGCTATGGTCGCACTTCTCATTGATGCCTGAGGAACATAAAGGTATATTTACTAGTGCCCATCGTTATCATGTGTATAAATATTATCGCACTCTAGGCATCATTGGGAACTTGCTCATCACTTTCTATATATCACTTTTCAGTGCAACCAACATCTATTACATTCTCATCTATTTCCTTTTCATAATATTCTTAAGAGAGATCTTGCCTGATTCTAATCTCTCAATTTACCTCACTTTCTGGCTAGTTATCCTTACGGCCAAATATCGACCACCTTCCTTCTATCATATTACACAGCAAATATTTAATCACCACGCTGTGTTATTTTGGTCAGGCACTTAACTTAGCATTAGTTCTTCATTATGTATCATCTCGTCTTTATCCCTCTTGGTTTATCATGCTTAAGGGCTTTTATCCCTATTCAGGGTTCTAATACAAACTTCAAGCATCTTATCCTATCATCTTGCCTCTATTTTACTTAGGTTTATAATGACCCTATCTCAGGTATTTACCCGTCTTTACCTTTGTAATGCAATTTGGTTTCCCTTTAATGTGAAGACCAAATCTTCCGACAGGTAGGGTCAATGCTTTCTTCTTACCGGCTTGTTGGCCCAGTGGTGTAGGTGTGTGCGTGGGTGTGTGTGTGATGCATGTTCGATCCCGCCCTCCTATAACTCAAAAAAAGGAGTAAATTATGCAAGGATAACCCATTCAATTTGAGTATAGCATCAATATCATGGGAAGGCATGCTTATGGGGTTCAATGTAGTGCCACAAGGAACGTATTGGGACATGCAATTTAGATAACCATTAGAAATTAAACATCTAATGTTCGTATGAATGAAAACACAGAGATCATGTAATAACGTGTCAAAGGTGAGGCCTATGCGTCTAGCGTCATCATACAATATAAAGGAATGATTGGCACTCGAGTCAAACAATGCATGTATAAAGAAATCATTCGAAATAATTATGCCTCGGGGCGTCTCAGGTGACTTGCTAGTTTCTTCCTTACTGAGGGTGAATACCCTGCCCTGAGTTTATGGCCTCGAACTATCCATATTATGTGGGTACTCTTGTATGAAATGTCCCGGTTTTCCACACTTAAAGCATACGTTCTAGCCCCCATGGCTTTTACCACAAATCTCACATTCCCTTCCTCAGCGAATGGGGTTTATTCTTTCTTGTCTTGCTCTTCCTCCTCGCTTAAGCCTTCTTGACAAACCAAGCCTTTTTCTTTTCTTGCTATTACCATAGGAAGTCCCTTCCTGACTTGGCCTCTCCATGAATCTCTCAGCCCATTGGGTTACCCTGGCCAAAAGGATCTACGACATTAGAAAATTCTATTATCATGTGAGTGTTTCTTTCACGATAGATCAATCCTTCCGAATATAATTTAATCTCAAATTTAGAAGGAAAGCCACATTATTAGATCAATACCTGTACACACGTACACAGATACTGATATGTCTCTCTTAGAGCTCTTCGGTTGCAGAAAATGAAAGGCCTCCTTCTTTAGTCTTCTTCATTGCGCATAAAATAAACATGTAGTGGATGTTAAACTTCTATTGTCATTTTAGTTAGATATACCCAAAAAAAAAAAAAATTCCAGATCATGTAATTATCATTTCGCTTCCTTAATTTTGATGGCCAATGAAAGAGTAGACAAGCCTGTGTGGTGTGAATAATGGAGAAGAAAATTATGAAGGTAATCTTTAAAGATAAATACTTAATTTTCATTCAAAAATTAGTTTTTTTTTTGTTGTAAAAGAAAGTTTAGATGAGTTGGATCCTAAAGATTTACTAGGATTAGGATATGTCTCCAAGAGTTCAGGCTCAAAGAGTACTTAGAGAGGTACTCATTATCACTTGCGTGTTTCTTTCACAATAAATCAATCCTTCCAAATATAATTTAATTCAAATCTAAAAGGAAAGCCAAATTTTATATCAATCCTTGTACACACGTAAACAGATGCTGATATGTCTCTATTAGAGCTGTCTGGCTGCAGAAAATGAAAGCCCTCCTTCAGTCTTCTTCATTGCGCATAAAATAAACATGTAATGTATGTTAAACTTCTATTATCATTTTAGTTAGATATACCCCAAAAAAAAATTTCCAGATCATGGAATTATCATTTTGCTTCCTTAATTTTGTACAGCGTTCATTCTTCTTCGTATTAAATGGCCCTCTTTACATTATCATCATCACTCCAACCCCACAAACAACAATATCCATTGTTCCTATGGAGTATCGGTCTCGGTCTCCCCAATATAGGTTCGGCTAATGGATCCCTCCATCAAAGATCACGCGCCAGCTCTTCATAAACTACTTGAAAAATTAAGCCATTTTTTCTTTCGTATAAGTTTTAATAAATTTATTGCATATAATTGCCTAATGGTTTTTAAGTAGGCACGAAAAAGAATCATTCATATCAATTTTGCCAAATACTCATTAAACATTTTTAATTTAATAATAAAAATAGACCATACCAAGATCCAAGCCGAAACAAAACAAAACAAAGGGCGCAAAACCCATAACCCGCAGACAGCAACAAAAGGGGGGGGGGAACTTCAAACCAAGTCATAGAATACAAACCGATTTATATATCAAAATACTTAAAGAGTTAATTGAGTGATTTGAGTAAATTAAAAAAATTAGTTAAATTAGTTACTTGTAATAAATAGATATTATCTTCCCTAAAATACCCTTGTTAATCACGTGTATTAACTAAAACTATTATTTGATAAAGCTTTTAACACGTGCAAGTACTACAAAGACTACGTTAAGAAAAAATAGATAAATATGATAGAAAAATTAAATTGAGGTATTATATTTAGAACCAAATCAAATGTCAAATTAGCTCTTATATTAATAAAGGCAGTCTTATATATTTTTATACTACCTTCGGTTCTAATTATAAGATCTTGTTTATAGTTTACAAATAAAATCTTATCATTAGAACCGGATAGAGTACCTTTTTTTTGGGTGAAAGATGAAATGACCCATATGAAATATTGGGAAAACAATCAGTCACAGATATAATAAACTCATGATATCGGTCAATTAGTAAGTATTAGCATTTGCACTGAAGTGGGAATAACTTTACTTGGCAGAAATAATTACCTTTCAAATTTTGATGAAAGAAGATTCTTAGTAGCTTCGTCTTTCCATTGCAATTGATCAAACCACTGACGTTGTCCTACATAGTGCTGTAGATTTTTCAATGCACTTTGAGAATTAAATCGGAGCTCCTTCAAAGTGGGGCAATCTATTACTTGAATCTCCTTCAAACAAGGAAATTGCAGTGCCATTCTCCAAATGCTTCTTAAGTTAAACATAAATTTCAAACGAAGATAATTGTGACTGGTAAAAAGATTACTTTTCATTCCCAAAATCTTCACTTGCAGCTTCCACCAATGAACCACAAGCACGTAATTCGAGGACTTCAAAGGTTGGAGCGTGTATAAGCCAATTGAAGTCCACTCTATGATGACACTTCCCGAGAATCAACGTGCGAAGGTTGATTTTATAATCATGTCCCCAACAAGAGCTCCTTGGAATATCCACGGCTCCAAAATCCACTACAAAAAACATGCTATAATCATGTTGCTAGTTACTGACGGAAAAATTTCGTCGCTAATCTGTCACTAATTATTGATAGAAATTTCCGTCACAAATTAATGACGGAAAAATTCCGTCACTAACCCAACTTTTAAAAAATTAAAATTAAAATGCATGTGGCGTCTCTACCAGTCGCCACATCATCGTGAGTGACCACCTCTATGAGTCCCTGCCACATGTGCTACCATCTCATATGTCTTACCTCTACTTGCCACGTGTCGTCACCATATAATTCCTTCCTCAAAGTGACTTCTCCATGACTTGAGCCTAGGACTTCGTATGTGCCCGCGTGCAGCTTTATCAGTTGAGTTCCAATGAACCTGTTGATTTATTATGCAAAATTAAATATATATATAATTTTTTTACACAAGCAATTATATATACATATATATTATTAAAAACTAAAAATAAACTATATGATAATTTTAATCATAACTATTTTAATGACAAAATAATTTTTAAATATTTGTTTTACTATTTATTTTGTAATGCTTTATTTCTTAAAACAATATTTTTAATATAATTTTAATTTCTAATGACACTAATTTTGAATTTTAAATCATAAATAATTTTTTCATAAATATTTTTATAAATTTATTTTTAATTAACATTGATAAGATATACAATACTACTACAAAATATTTTATTTGTAGTGCCTATTTTGTAGCATTTATTTATCAAAACGCTACAGCTACTAGTACTTAATAATCTATTAAAAATAAAAAAGACATATTTTGTAGTACTTTTTTAAATAAGTACTAAAGTATATATGATATTTGTTGTAACTCTTTCTTAAAAAAACATTACAGAGGTTCATTTCTTTTTTATAAAAAAATTATAAAACTCATAGCGTTTTGTTAAAAAAATACTACAGGAGAGTAGGGATTAAAGCACTACAGCAGCCCATTTTCTTTTTTTAAAAAGCTACAGTTAATACTTTATTTTTTAAAAAATTTAAAAATCCCATGTGCTGCTTGCTGTAGCGCACAAAACGCTACAGCACCTGTCAAACAGCAAGTCATGTCTTTTTCCTTTTTTTTGTGTTTTTTATTTTCCCTCTCTTTTTTTAACACAGCTCACATCACTCCCGTCACTCCATCATCTTCTTCTCATAATGATGCCGTATTTTCAGCTTGCTCCCATTTCCCCTCAGTTCCCTTCCCATTTTCACTCCCTTCTGTCTCCGTACTTACCTCTTCCTTTTTCCAAAGTGTCCCCCACCACTCTGTCCCTACCCCTCATTCCACTTTCCATATCCATTCCTACCTCCTCCTTTTCGCCTCCACCGACGGTTCTTATCCCATTTTTTCTTTTTTCATTCTCACCCTTTTCCTTTCCTGATTTCAACACGGTCCCCACCCCTATCCACAGTTCCCACCCCTTGCCATCTCAACTCCACCTTCCTTGCCCCCACCCCCTCCCCCTTCCCCTCCCCACCTCCTCTCTATACCCACTTTCCCAATTCCTACTAATTTTCATTCCATTTGTTCTCACCCCTCTTCCCCATCCCCACTCTCATTTTACTTTATTTATTTTTTTTACAGGGCACTCAATATAATTCAACTCAGTATACAATAAATTGTAAGTATTTTTATTTTTTAAGCTAAATTATTTCAAAAGCTTACAGATTTAAATTTGTTAGTGATAAATATTTTAATTTGCTTAATATTTTTTTATTTTAATTGTTTAAATTTTATAAAATTATTTCTTGGTGAAAACTTAAAATATGTTGGAAAATTAATGAGATAGGATTAATTATTATCAGCTTACATGTGAAAATATGTGATAGTTATAATTTTTTATTTTCTATTTTAGAGGGAATAATATGTTGGCAAATATGATTGCTATTGTTATGAGCTGTGAAAAATTGATAAAATATGCTATATGAATTGTTTAATTAAGTATCATTGGTTAAAAAGAGGTTTTAGGACCATGAAATTTTTTAGTTGTTATGCCGCTAAATTTTTTTAAGGTAAAGAACATTATTTAAACAACTATTTACATAGTTTTGTAATTTGATATTGTGAGATATGCAAGTTAGAATGATCTAAATATTTAATCTGTTGGCTTTTAATGCTTTCTATTTTATATTTGATATATGTTGGCAAATATGATTTTTTTTTTGTTTATAGTTGTGAAAAATCATTGAGTTGTGCTGGATCAATTGGTTAATTAATACTATTGGTTAAAAGAGATGGGTTAAACCCGAAAAACTTCCATTTTTAAGCCGTTATGCCGTCGATTTTATTTTGAGATAAATAAAAAAAATACAAAATGTTATTAATAGGTATAATAATTATGTACTTAACTATTTATTTATAATAGGTTGAAGACATAGATTGAAAATGGATGTCATCTAATCGGTGTTCAATAGAATATATAAACATGGCGAAAGAGTTTATTTGTAACATCTCGAATTTTCTGACTCAGGATGAGCAGAAAAGAGAAAATTCATTAAAATTATTTAATAGCTCAAGCACAATTGGGAAAAATTATGGAATATTGATTTTCAAGGTTTAGAAATATTTTGGAAAAGTTCATTCACCACAAAGTGGCTTAAATGATTTTAAAGCTATTTTCATAGCACAATGGGTTATTTTCTTAGAAAATACTTAGAGGTTTCTAATTAACTAGAAACTTTTAGGGAAATTATCTTATGAGGTAAAGAAGTTATTTGAGGCATAAAATCCTTAAAATGGGTTAAGGATTAATTTCTGGAATTAAGAGTTATTTTCTTGAAAAATTTAAGAAAAATAGTTATGAGTTAATTTTTGACCCAAAATTCTTCGAGAAATTATTTTATGGGTCAAAGAAGCTAATAGAAAGAAAGCTCCATATAAAACATGGGGGAATAATTTTTGGATTTATCTATTTATCTCAGAATTATAGAGGAAGGATGAAAATGAAAGAAAGCATTGAGTGTAAGGACAAAATGGTCTAGAAACTTTGTAATACACGTGCTGCCTTCTCTATTAGCCACCTGGTTCACTCCTCCATTTAACAGCTGTTTACCCATGCGTTTAATTCGTTTCGTTCGGTGTCCAAAAGAAAAGAGAGATAGAGATGGAGAGCGAGAGAGGGAGAGCACGGGAGAAACTGAGTTGGTGGAGCTGGAGGAGTGACCGGAGGTAGTATCCAGTGCATGCAAACCGATCAAACATTCTAGGTAAGCTCCCTAATCCTTCTCGCATCTTTATTGTCGTTGAACAGGGGCTGTTTGAGGTGTTGATGAAGATAGAAGTTGGGTTTTAGTGAGAGAAAGTCAAGGAAAGGAGAGAAGGATCGGTGGGTTCATGTTATATGGCAATATTGAAGTATATGATGCTGGTTTTTGAGCTTGCATGTGCTGTTTTCCTTCTCTGTTTTGGTTGCCAAAAAACAGAGGTTTGTCGCTGCATGTTGATCTCATTGGTTAAGGGGGAAAATGCTTGATGAATGTTTAATCAACTGATGTTTGTCGCTGCATGTTGATTTCGTTTCTGGTTTTTAGCTTCTAACACAGGCGCTAATAACTTGAGATAATGATGTCTCTGATATGTTGATTGATGTTGCTGTCATGGGACTGAAATTTTAGAAACTAAAGTAGCAGAGATGTATATTTATGCATGGGTGTATCGGGTTCTAAATGGAATGAAGGAATATGATGTTGCTGCTGAATGGAGTTGAGTTTGGGTTTTATATATTTATATAATTGCTTGAGTGTTTGACCGTGGGAGCTGGAATGTGAATGGCGAGAGATATATGGGAAAGAAGGAAGTGGTGGTGTGTGTGAGCTTTAAATCTGGAATTTAAGTTTAAAGATTCTAAGCTAGTTATTTTAAATATTGTTCTTTAAGATGAAAATTTCCAGATTTAAGTTAGCAATTGAAACAAGATGTTGAAATAAGGATTTTGAGTTTGAGGATAAAAATTTATTGGGATTCAAGTGTGAGTGGGAGAGATGGAGTTTAATGGAAAGAATGATTAAGAATACAAAGAATAATGATATATGTGCGTGGCTGTTTAGTTGTGATATGAAGAGTTGACTTTGGAAACCTAGAGTTGATGTGGAAATGCTGTCTAAATAAATAAATAAGAGTGTGATTTTAGAACCTTGATACTCGGAATTCACTAGGAGGAGAACCATGTATGGTTTGTTCTTAAGGTTTTGAATGATAAGTGATGATTATGTAAGTTAATTTGTTATATGATCGAATGGTGAATAGAAATGGTTGAAGCTTGAGGGCTTTTGAATTTTTAAGAGGAAAATTGATGAGAACTCTAAAATGTAAAACTTTGAACCAAGGGATATTTTGTTACAAAGTATTGATAAATCATTGGATTTTATTGATAAAAGAACCTATAGAAGGTTGAGTGGAGTGACTTAGCTATTGGCTTTCAATATGGAATTTTCTTTTAGACTTAAAGTGAAGAATTGTATGGATTTGGAAATTACAGTATGAAGTTAATTAAGCCAAGCCAATTTTAGAAGCAAGTTAGAAGTACAAAAATAATAATTTATACTTTAGCATAGGCGCCTAAGTGTTAGGAGAATAGCATGGGAGGTGCTACAAAATATATATTTGTGTGTGTGTACACACTTTCGATTAGTAAGCTTGTAAGGCTAGGGGATAAGAGTATCTAAAGGCTAATAGAGTTGTTATATATAGTTGTTTTGGAATATGGTTAGAAATTTATCAAAGTGCTGTGATGATGATTTTCAAAACTGGAAAATAATTTTGAGATTTAATATGAAGTGTTAATAGAAAATATTTTAAAGATAGAAGACTTGTATGTGTATATATAATATTTTTTACTAAGATGACCAGTTACTAAGAAAAGTAACTGTTTGGGCTGAGATAAAGAGAGAAACCCTCCACAGTAAATGTATTAAATAAGAAAATTGTCCAGGATGACCAACTATTAAATAAGGGTAGAGACTAAAAAAGATTGGGATTTAAAGAGTTACTTAATTTATGAGATACAGTTGGATCAAGTGTTAATCTACCCTTACCAATATGATAGGTTTATATATCTGCTCAAGCCTACCAAGAAGCAGAAAGAAAGGAGAACAGTAAGGTTTGATTTGGAGGGAAGCAGCCCAGGTAGTAGTTCTTTCCTACCTTACACTTGTGTATGATTGCTGCATGTCTGTTTGTGCCATATTGCTATTTAAAGCATGAGAACATGTAATCCTTAATTCCTTGCATGGATTATTCAGCCGTGATCACGTGTAGCTGATAGACGTGAGGCAGTATTTGCCAATTATTTGCGCATTATTTATTCAGCTTGTCTATTTGTCATTGTGCATAAATGCTTAATTGCATTAGCTTGCAAGGTTATGTTCTACTTTGGCTTGTTTTGCATGCTTTATGTAATCTACACATTTGTTTGATGGAAATTACTACTACGGGGATTCTTCGGAATCTCACCCTCCAATTTATGATGAACAGCGAAAGCTAGTAGCTCGAAAGATAAGGAGGTTGTTTAAGAAGAAGGTGGGCTGGTTGAAGAGCAGAGATATCTGTTATAATTCTATAAATTGTATAGCAAAATATATGGACACGTAACTTTACTTGCTTTATGTAAATATTATTTTATATCCTTCATAAGCGGAAGAGCACTGCCGGGAGCAGGTATGTGCAGTCAACCAAAATGGTTGCTATATTTTTAATATAATATTATAAGGTTGCACAGTATGAAATCATTCTGGGTGATTAAAGATTAAGTTGAAAGTAGGATTGATTGTGGATCACTCTTCAATTACTCTAAAGGTTTGAAATTTGATCGACGAATTCCAATGTTGAAGGAAAGAAAAAAAAATCTCTATCATTTCCCAGGTCGGAAACCTGGCGTTAATTATTCACAGACGTTAAAATGATCCTATTAGTATATATAAAAGTAAGGTGTTGCATTATTAGTTTTGCAATGAGGCATGCAAAAGATCTTGAAAATTTTTTTTGTCCTTGCTTAGCTGCTTGTTATGGAAAGCGAATTAGTCCACCTGATTTGCTAGATCATTTGGTATGTCATGGAATTGATCACTCTTATACATGATGGATAAGGCATGGTGAGACTTATGATACATTAGTGATCAAGTTCATAGCGCAAGTGGTGCTTCATAGGAGTTTGGCACAAGCATATGTGATGAAGACAATGGCCTTGAAGAAATGCTAAATGTAATTGAAGAGGATCTTTGTGATTATCCTAATTTATTTGAGAGGTTGAAAAGTGATGCAAAAAGACCTTTGCACAAAATATAAAAGATTGCTAGTGGTGTTAAAATTGTATAACTTGAAAACGTGTCATGGCTAGAGTGATTTGAGTTTTACTACATTGCTTACACTTTTACAAGACATGCTTCTAGAGAAAAAAGAACTTCCTACCAAAATACACGAGCTAAGCAAATTCTTTACTCTACTGGCATAGGTTACAAGAAGATACACGCATGTCCTAATGACTACATTTTATTTTGAAATCAGTATGCATCTTTGGAGAAGTGCCCTACATGCAATGCATTATGAGATGGGAAGAAAGGCAAAAATCCTTTGAAGGTTCTTTGGTATTTTCCCATTATTCCAAGATTTAGGTGCATGTACAGTAATACGAATATTGCTAAGCAGTTGACATGGCATGCAAATGAGAGGATTGAAGACACAAAGCTTAGGCACCCTGCAGATTCTCTAAAATGGAAAAAATGGATTATAAGTATCCTAACTTTGGGGAAGAAGAAAGGAACCTACAACTTGCATTGGCAATTGATAGAATTAATCCATATGGTGTTCAAAGTAGTACTCATAGCACATGGCTAGTGATATTGATGATATATAACCTCCCGTCACGCTTAATCATGAAATGTAAGTTTATGATGCTATCCATGTTAATTTCTAGGCCTAGGCAGACTGGGAATGATACAGATGTATACTTAGCTCCTTTAATTAATGGCCTAAAGTTGATGTGGGAGATTAGCGTGAATGTGTATGATGGGTAGGGGGAGGAAAGTTTTAATTTAAGAGTTGTGCTGTTTGGCACAATTAATGATTTTCCAGCTTATGGTAATCTATCCAAATATAGTATCAAAGGATATAATGCATGCTCTATATGTGCAGATAACATTCATTCAATGCGATTAGATTATTGTAAGAAAAATATCTAGATGGGACATCGTAGATCATTAAGCAGTATTATGAAGATGCATGTTGCGCAAAGTACATTGACAACCAAGTAAATGAAGTCATTGAAAAGTGGTGTAGATATGTGTTCCAACAATTCTTTATATAAATGGGTTGTTCTATAGCTTCTCTTCTATGTTTTGGCTTTAGTTGGGCACTAAACAAAACTATAACACTAGTAAGTGTAACCATCACTATTGGATGTATATATTATATTGTAGAATTAGAACTAGATTTATCTTGTTTACAATTGTTGTCAGTATACATAGTAGTAATATAAGTTTGCTAATTAATTATCTATGCTGTTCTGAGAATTTTATTACATGTATTTGATCTCTGAATTTTGCTGGGAGTTGAGAAATTTCTATGTAAAGGTTTTGCATGTAAATGTGGTAAGTGAATCTCCTGTAGCGTTTTCCTATTCACTTCCTGTAGTGCTTTCTTAACCAAGCGCTACAGGAAGGGCTACATGAACTGCCTTCTAGTAGCACTTCAACAAGGGCTACTGTTTATTCCCATCATCTTCTGTAGCAGATTTAAATGTAGCATTTTGTAAATGCTACAAAAGTGAAAAAATAAGCGCTACATTTAGCTTCTTTTTTTTTGTAGTAGTGAATCTAATTATATATGTATTAAATTACATTATATTATATTATCTATATGTATTTTATATATTTGATGAAAACCATTTATAATTAGTTAAAAAAATTTGTCATTCAAAAAATAGCTACTATAATAAAATCTAATAAATTATTCCGTATAAAAAATTAAATGATTTGAATAGATTATGATAAACAATATTCTCCTACTTGTATATATATATCATATGTGATTTATTTTGTTAAAATTCTTTATATGTACCATTTTTTTTGCATTGGAGACCAAAATCAATCAATATTATGGGTATTAATTATAGCATGATTAATGATTGAAATTCAAAATGCATTTCAATATTAGTTTGTGTTCATATAAATTTATTTTTTGATTTTGAATTTCTATGATACATTATATCTTTCAATATATTGTACATATGATAAAATTATTTCTTTGTTATATCAATTTGTATAAGAAAGTTATTAATATTTTTATTATGTTTTTTAATTATTATTAATAATCAAGGGGAATTTATTTTAACGAAATATAAATAAGTTTTCTAAGAAATTGTCTTCCTATTTTCAGTATATATCTAATGATGACATGAATAATGACGATACCTTCATTAACACCAACTTCACAAATATATCAATTTATTTTACAATTAAAAATATTTTTAAATCATTATATTCTTAATTATGTTATTATATTAATTGTTGTAAGATTATGATCTAAAATAATGAAATTTAAAATTAGTGACGAATTAGCAATGGAATTTTGATGGAATAGAATTAGCAACGAAATTAGTGATAAAAATTTTTGTGACAAACAATTTAGCGACAGAATTAGCAATGAAAATTTCTGATAGAAAAAATTTCAGATTTTTTTACAAATTAGCGATAGAATAATTTTCCGTCGCTAATTCCATTAATGAGCTTTTTTTTTTTTTGTAGTGATCCTCTTGTTCTCTAGAATCCTCTTGTTCTCTAGTAAAATTCCTTTAGCATGGGCAGTTTATCTCATTGATTGGGTTTAGGGGACCAACAATGCTTCATGCTCAATTGCACCATCTAACCTGCATTTATTAGACTGATGTTATGGCAGCGTGCTTTGTGCTCAAAAGTTCATATGATGATGTGGAATCTGGTGAACCGGTAGAGGACATACCGAATGATTTAGCTCAATTATTGCAACAATTTGTGAAGGTGTTTGAGACACCATGAGGTTTAGCCTTTCGTGGGGCCATGAACAGGAACAGGGCCTGTTCGGGTTTGACCATATCGATATCCTGTTAGCTAGAAAACAAAAATAAAAAATATGGTTTTTGAATTACTTAGTGAGGGCTTGATAGAACCTAATTCAAGTCCATTTTCAACCCTAGTGATTCTGGTGAAAAAGAAAGACGGTACATGGCGCTTTTGTGTTGATTACAAGGCTTTGAATGCCGTTACCATCAAAGATGCATTTCTTATGCCAATAGTGGATGAGCTATTAAAAGAACTTTGTGGCTCTGTTTTTTATTCCTAACTCGATCTCAGGTCTGGTTATCATCAAATATTAATAAGGGAAGCTGATCGAGAGAAGACAACCTTTCAGACACACCTAGGATTATATGAATGGCTTGTAATGCCGTTTGGGCTAACAAACGCACCGGCAACATTTCAAGCTTTAATGAACACGATTTTTCGGCCTTTTCTATGTCATTTTGTGTTGATTTTTTTTTGGATGATATATTGGTGTATAGTCCTACCTAGGAATCACACTTGATTCATTTGGAAACAGTACTTAAGACTTTTTTGTAGCATCAAGTATTCACTAAGATGGCAAAGTACACCTTCGGTCGATGACTTGTTGAATATCTTGGGCATATTGTAACAGGGAGCGGAGTGGAGATGGACCCAGGTAAATTGAAGGCGGTCTAAGATTGGCCCATACCTAAGAATGTCAGCTAACTTAAGAGATTTTTGGGCTTTAGTGGTTATTATTGTAGGTTCATTAAGCATTTTGCTAAGCGAGTTGGACCTTTAACATGTTTATTATGTAAGGATGGGTTTCAATGGTCCTCTAAGGCCCAAACTGTGTTTGATGGACTCAAGGCCGCTTTGACTCAAGCTCCTGTATTAGCCCTCCCTAACTTCTCTAAGCCTTTCATGCTTGAAACCGATGTATCCGGTGACAGAGTGGGTGCTTTGTTAAGCCAATAGGACCACCCTATCACATTTTTCTCCAAGAAGTTCTCTCCTAGGATGCAAGCTCAGTCCATCTATGTTCGCGAACTTCATGCTATTACAGAAGCCGTTGCTAAGTTCCACCATTATCTACTTGGTCATCCTTTTGTCATTCGCACTGACCATACTAGTTTACCAAATCTTAATAACCAAACTATTCCGACACCAAGATAGGAGGCTTGCCTTCCAAAGCTTTTAAGGTACTAGTTCACCATTGAGTATAAATCTGGGAAGCATAATCAGGCTACCGATGCTTTGTTTGGCAGCTGCTGTATGGCATTGTTAGCCATGCCTGATCCCTTCATCAATAAGGTTTATACAGAGGTTTGTTCTTCTATGAAAATTGGTAAATTAAAAGAAAAGGTGGAACAGGGGTTAATTACTGAACAATAGTATAGTATTAGACATGGTGATCTTTTTTGGAACCAGTGTTTAGTCATCCCTCGGGATAAACCTAAGCTACTCCCTCTAATACTTACTAAGCTTCATTCATCAATTATAGGCAGTCATGTGGGGTTTATGCGTACTTTTTATAGAATTGCTCGACTATTTTTTTGGAAGAACATGCGTGCTGATATTCGAGACTTTATCCGACAATGCTCAGTGTGCAAATAGGCCAAAATTTTGAACCTTCATCCGGCAAGATTACTCAATCCTTTACTAGTTCCGGACCGTATTTGGGAGGATATTGCTATGGATTTTATTGTAGGGTTACCAAAGATTAATAATTTTCTGCTATATTGGTGGTTGTAGGATGTCTCTCTAAGTATGGGCACTTTATCACCCTCCTTGGTAATTTTTCTAGCACTTAGGTTGCAAAGGTCTTCATTCAGCGTATTGTCAAATTACATGGCATTCCAAAGACAATAGTCTCAGACAGGGATAAGGTATTTATGAGTGCTTTTTGGCGGCACCTTATGAAGCTACAAGGAACCCAGTTAAATTTTAGTTCGGTGTACCATCCTTAAACGGACAGTCAATTAGAGGCACTCAACAAGTGTGTGGAAATCTATTTGTGGTGCTTCGTTTATGACTACCTGACGAAATGGCTCGCATCTCTTCCATGGGCTGAGCTGTGGTACAACACCTCATTCCATCACTCTACCAACATGACTCCTTTTAAGATTGTGTACGATTGTGATCCCCTACCACTGATTCGACACTCATCTCCGGAGGATACTCCCTTCGATGTCCACCAGGAATTGGAGCACCAAGATGAATTAATTGCACAACTAAAGGTCAACATCCTTCACCAAGATGGGAAGTGGAATTCCAGGTTGATGACTAGGTTTTGGTGAAACTTCAACCATATCGATAGCATTCTGTTGCTCTTCATCATTTTCAGAAATTAGCTTTGGTGTATTTTGGTCTATTTTGGGTCATTGAGCGAGTTGGCAACATTGCAATAAGCTTTTGTGTTTTAAAGTTATAATCCTGAGGGAATAAGACACAATACATAAAACATGATTTGTAGGTATCTTTTGGTAATCTATCATAACTAAATTCAAGTAAGCAATAGACATCTTTAACAATACCTTGGAGCTTTGATGGATAACTCCTCAGTTTTTGTAGCACGCTTTTATTCATTGGGAGTGACCTAGTTAGCCATGGCACGTCCAACAATACAAAGAGCAAGTGGCAAGCCTTGACACTCTTTCACCACTTTCTTTGCAAGACACCATATATATATATATGAGGGTTTCAAGAGTAGTTTCACCCACTTTTTCCTTGAACAAATCAAATGCTTTATCTGGCATGAGGTAACTTACTTTACTACTTCTCTGTGCATCCATTTGCTGGCATCCATTTTCCTACCGAGTTGTGAATATTATCTTGCATTCATGATTTTAGGGGGAAAGAACCCCCATTTCCAGCAGTTAATCCTTTTCCACACATCATCTAATAACAACACAAATGTCTTCTTATTTAAGATATTGTATAACAAAAGAGTTCTGTCATCCATTGTCTTATTATTCCATTTATCGCCTTCAACACGCAATTTCTTCCTAATGGCATCTTGACTTTTTCCTTCATCATCTATTTCTTTAGACACCACAACCCAGATAACTACATGGTTTGTTTCTTTGAGAGGAAATCATTGTTCAATTCTTAAGCAAAGTTGTTTTGCTTACCCCTCTCATTCCATACAAACCGATGATGCCCCCATGAACACAGCTCCTCAGTTGTTGATTCTACCCCCACAACTTTACCTAAGGGAAGTTCATCGAACCGATCATGAGCAAACCTTTCTGCTACAGCATCAAAATGCCCTTTGTTTATAAGATCATTAACATCACTCAGCTTCTGGGTAACATCCTTGTGTAGCTTGTAGCTAGACTGACAATTCTTGGGACAGCGACCTCCAAAACACTTGGCTTGTATTTCTCTATCACCTTGCTGCAGAATGGGCTGGACTTCTTTTCGACAAGGAAAAAAAAATGTAACGTTACTTTTCTTGTAATTTTAAGATTTGGTGCTTTTGCAAATTAGTTGATTGATATTCCATGCAAGGTGCTAGTTTGAATGAGAGATTATGTTGGTATAAAGATTAATTAGTTTAGTTTAAGTAATTTTACACTGTTTTATGTAAATACTTGGAAAAAAAACTTGTTTCACAAAATATAAAAGAATTTCTTTTTCTAAGGAGAGTAAGGACTAAGAAGGTATTCTTTCTGATTTAAAATATAAGCTAAATTTTGTTAGAGGGAGTTGATTTTTTTTATAAAATAACATTTATTTTTGTTTAACCATTTAACGAGTTTTTTCTAATTTTATTCTATACATTCTCTTTTTATCTTTTACTTATTCTCTTCATTAATAAAAACATATTTAGCAAAAAAAAATATACCTTATGTATTTATTATTTTTAATTAATTTTAATTAATTTTTTAATAAACGCAAATAAATAAAATTTATCAGCAGCAACACTTCTCATTATTGAGATTGAAAAGTCTATCGAAGATAAGCATAAAACCAGTAGTACGGCGTCTGACCAGCTTTGTGGACACGAAAGAAAAATGATTCAGGTCATATGGCATCATGGCGCATCAGCCTTTTCTTTTGCTTCCGCAAACGCAGACTAAGATAAAATTTTATCAGTATAATATGATTTATATTTAGATTAATTTTTATATAAAAAAATTAATTCGACAAACTGAAATGTGTACTCAATTCCGTAAATCAAAAAATGAATTAAATAATTTTTTTCAACTTTTTCCTTTATTAAAAGAAGGGTACAAAAGAATATGCTTTATATTTTTTTTCTCACCTATTTAAGTCAACAGGGATAAAATTAGAAAAAAAATCATTGATTATCCTACAAACAACTTATATTTAGGAACAAATTTTCTCCTTGCATGTAACTTATAAATAGAAAGAAAATAGTACATGAGAGATAATAAATAAAAATTTATTATAGAGAGATAATAAGTAATGTATATTTTAATAGAGGTAAGAGTGGGAAGACTAGTTTCAGATTTCAGACCAAACAAAAGATTTTTGTCTCCCCACATTTTTTTGGGTAAATAAGAGGGCTAAGCCCGAGAATGTATTAAGGGTGTGTTTGGATGAAACCAAACCGTGGTTTGGAAAAGTGATTCTGGAGAATAGATTTTGGGAAGAATAGATTCTGGAAAGAATAGATTTTATGAAAAAGTGATTTTGAGAAGTGAGAGTGTTTGGATAGTTGTTATCAGAAGCACTTTTTATATATACAAATTACTAAAAAAAAGAAATAAGTTAATATGATAATTACAGAAAAAATAGATTTTATGATATATTTTAATTTAGAGGAATAAAATTGTTAATAATATATTTTTTATTAACATAATTAATAATACATAAGATAATATAATTAATTAATAATTAATATGTATATATATTTATAAAATATAAGATTAAATATGTTTATAAAAAAATATGTTTATAAAAAAAATAACAAGATACATATCCTATAGGCTCTCACACTCTTCCTTTTTTCTCCAAAAGCAAAAAATTTTTGCTTTTTCCAAAACCATGGTTTTGGAACTAAAACCATAATTTGGTCCAAAACCATAATTTTGATTTTTGAGGGGGGTGTTTGGATAGCATTTTGTGCAAACCATGGTTTGGGCTTCCAAACCATGGTTTGCAAGTGCATCCAAACGGTGCCTAAAAGGACTTAGAGGGAAACGGCCCCCATGCAATCACCGGAGAACAAACTTGCTAACTGAGTAGGACGGGAATGTAAACCTGAATTAAAGAGCGCCATTACTATAACAGAGATTTATTTTATCTTTTTTTTTAAATTAAAAATAAAGTGGCTTTTGGGCTAAAGCCCATATCATCTTTCTTTTTTTGACCAAAGAAAGCCCATATCATCTAAAGCCACCCAATCATCTCTAAATCTTTAATGGTTGCTTATGATCGGTTTCTCACGCCCAAGTTCCAAAATATATATGTTTAATCATATAAATTAGTGTAGCTCGAAGAGTTATTGCAATAAAAACAAAAGTCATCAGCACCTGACACTGAGAAAATCGACATCTCAAGGATGAAATGGAAATAAAACAACGTGATGGCCAGTGAAAGAGTAGAGAAGCCTTGTGGGTTCGAATTATGGAGAAGATCAGATGAACGTGATCTTTAAAGACTGAAGACTTAATATGTAGGTTGGAATAATGAAACTTGCACCGCCGTTGCAATCCATCATAACATAAAAGAAAATATATAATATACAATGTTATGGTACTGTTTATGGGTAAACAGTGTTGAAACTTAAACCACATGGCGTTGTAATGTGAATAAAAGGTATTTGAAACGATACATAACATTACAATAAAAGGTACTCACTCAATTGTTTTCAGAAGTAACTTCCACAGTACAGACTTGGTATATGATTCCCTGCATGCAAAGTTTAGCAGATGAACACCAATAATTAAGGAAGAATTACTATAAGGTTCTAAAAAAGGAGTATATTCACTAAAAAATCTCATAACAACTATGTGACTTGAAAAATTAAACGATTTTATACTCCTTATATAAGTTTCAATAAATTTATTGCATATAATAGCTTTATGGTTTTAATTAGGAATGAAAAAAGAATTATATTCATATAATTTTTTTTTGCCAAATACTCATTGAACTTTTTTAACTAAATAATAGAAACAGACAAGACAAAGACCAAAGCTAAAAAGAAATCAAGGGCACAAAACCCAAAAAACTTCAAGCCAAGTAAAAGAACACATCTAGGTTTTTTTTTTTTTTGGGTATAGAGACCACATGCAGATTGATAAGTCAAAAGAAATACAAATTTCTTATTTCTCTTCATTTTCCCTGCAGTTCTATAGAAGTAGTGCGGAAGCAAGACATATGTAGGTAACCATGACAATATCAAAATTTTCATATATGTTATTTGTACTTTTTTGGTTGAAATATGCTGTGCATACTTTAATTAAAAATTCTAGAATTTTAAAACGTGAAATCCAAGTCCAATGATCCATATGAAATATTGGGAAAATAAATTATTCGCAGACATTATAATCTCATGATAAATATTCATATGCATGCAGTGCTCTGGTGAGCAATAAGAAAGCATTAGCATTTGCAAAGTAAGAATAATTTTACTCTAAAGCCTTTAACTGATTCCGTTTACTCTGCAGAAATATTACCTTTCAAATTTTGATGAAAGAAGATGCTTGGTTTCTTCGTCTTCCCATTCCAATTGATCCAACAACTGATGAGGATATACCGTAAAGCGTTGTAGGCTTTTCAATGCACTTTGAGAATTAAATGGGAGCTTCTTCAAATAGGGGCACTTTGCTACCCGAATCTCCTTCAAACAAGGAAACTGTAATGGTATTCTACAAATGCTCCTTAAATTATTCAGAGATTCCAAATGAAGATAAGTGAGACTACAAAATAGATTGCTTTTCACTCTCTCAATGCCAGCAGTCCCAAAATCTGCACTCACAACTTCAACCAATGAATCACAATCTCTTATTTGAAGGACTTCAAGGTTTGGAGCATGTATAAGCCAATTCAAGTCAACTATATTATTACCACACCCATAGAGAACCAACTCTCGAAGGTTGATTATATGATCAGGTGCCCAAAATGAGCGCCTTGGAATATCCACAACGTCAGAATAATAAACTCGTAATGTTTCAAGATGCTCCATCTTTCCAAGTGATGAGAAGAAGTCATGGAGTGGTGAGCTTTCTCCTTCAAAGTTTAACCCACAAATGCACCTTTGCAATTTTGAGGAGATCAGTATTTTTCCAATAGAGGATATGCTAATGACAGATAAACGCATATCTTGAAGATGCTCTAAGCCTTCTAGCTCATCCAACAACACATTTTCATCAATCCCTCGAACTTTTGACCGTGTCGAGCTAAAAGCTTGAAGGGATAGCAAACCAGATATAACTTTTTCTGGGAATTCAAGCTCTCCTAGTCCGTCCAACAACAAGAACCTCAGCTTCTTCAAATTCTTCGACTCCTCTGGCAATTTTCTTATACCAGTATATGATAGGTTCATGTGTTCAAGGTTTACAAAGTCTCCAATTTCTGATGGTACATCTCTTATTCCACGTTCAAAAGAAAAGTCTAGAACTCTGACAGTGCTTGGAAGGACAAATACCTCAGTTGGAAAGACTTGTATCCTAGTATTCCTAATAAGCAGAGTCACGAGATTAGGACAATGAGGTTTTTGTGAGAAGTTTGTACTCGCTTCACCCCACCCCCACATTGACAGCTTTTCTACCTCTTTCCACTTTGCATGATTGTATACTTTAAGGCCACTAGTCCCAAAAACATTTCCAGAAAAGAATTTTGTCTTTTTCCCATGATCACAAGCTACCCAGAGAGCCATGTCTCTTATGACATCATGCATCTTAAATGTACCTTCTTCCACACCATTTTCCAATAAGCAAGCATCTTTTAGACTGGAAATTATATCTTCCCCTTGTTTACGTGCTTCATATATATCATAATCAAATTCAACCAGAAAACCTTCTGCTATCCAGAGCAAAATAAGCTCTTGTTTTTTAAAGCTATAATCTTCAGGGAATAAGGCACAATACAGAAAACACGATTTGTAAGTATCATCCGGCAGTCTCTCATAACTAAATTCAAGCAAGTAATACACATCATTAACAATACCTTGGACTTTTGATGGATAACTCCTCAAAATTTCTATAGCACGGCTCCATTCAGTGGGAGTCACCTTGTTAGCCATGGCACGTCCAACGGTACAAAGAGCGAGTGGTAGGCCTTGACACTCTTTCACCACTTGCTTTGCAAGAGTCAATATATGAGGGTTCTCAAGAGCATTTTCATCCATTTTCTCCTTGAACAACTCAAATGCTTTATCAAACGTGAGGCAATTTACTTTTATGCTTTTCTGTGCATCCATTTGGCCGCATATCTCTTGTGACCGAGTTGTGAATATTATCTTACATTCATGATCTTTAGGAGAAGGAACCCCTAATTTCAACATGTCAATCCTTTCCCACACGTCATCTACTAACAACGCAAATTTCTTACTCTTTAAGATATTATATAAAAAACGAGCTCTGTCATTCACTGTCCTATTATTCCAAATATCATCTCCAATGCGTAATTTCTTCCTAATATCTTCTTGTATTTTTCCTGGATCTACATCTTTAGATGCCTCAACCCAGATGACTACATATTGTGGCATTGTTGAGAGGAAATCATTGTTGAATTTCTTAAGCAGAGTTGTTTTGCCTACCCCTCCTATCCCATACAAACCAATGACACGCACCTGATTGTTCTCAAAGCATGAACGTAGCTCCTCAAATGTTGATTCTACACCCACAGCCGTATCCACAGGAAGTTCTTCAAACTGATCACAAGCAAACTTTTCTGCTACAACATCAAAATGCCCATTGCTTATAAGAGCATTTACATCACTCAACTTCTGGGTAGCGTCTTTGTGTAGCTTGTAGCAAGCCCGACAATTTTTGGGACAGCGACCCCCAAAACACTTCGCTTGTATTTCTTGATCGCCTTGCTGCAGAATGGCCTGGACCCCCTTTTGCAGCTCTTCAACTCTGCCCATCCAACCCCTTACCACCTCCAAAACCGTCAACTCTGGATCTGGATCCTGCTCCGCCGATTCGACCCTCCTCTTGACATCAACATACATGTCATCGAGTTCATTTGAAGCATTTCTCAAAGAGATGAGGTTGTCTCCTAGTTGGTTTATTGAATCTGCCCATTTGGAACAGTAACCACACAAACGAGTTAGGATGTCGATGACTGGATTAATAAAGTCGGCCATGGTTTGGTTTGGGTGCAGCAAAGAAGTGAAGAACGAAAGTGAGAAGGGGAAGATAGAAATGCAGGGAACAACGGATAGCAATGTTTGACGGTTTCGGTGAGCACCATAAGCTCATCAGATCTAAACCGTCTATATCTTATTTAGAAGGTTTAGATTTAATTTTTTTAATTAATTATTTTTAAATAGAATAAACTATTTTTTGAAAGAATGATAGTTAAGAGATCATCACTATTATAGATTCTCTACATATTAAAATAATTATTTTAAATAAATAAAAATAAAAAAAAATCAAATCTGAACCATCCAAATGAAATATGGACGGTTCAAATCTGATGAGCTTATGGTGTTCATCAAATGGATGAGTACCGAAACTAGTTCCATGTTTGACTAGTAGTTGGAGCGAGCTTTGAGGACAATTATTAAAGTGGATGAACCAACCTACAACTAATGAAAAATTACCGTAAACAATTGTTAATAATTTAAATTACTTAGAAGGTGCATAATGCAATTAAGTTTTGCCATCAACTGTCTAAAACGGCGTTCCTTGTTTTCTTTTAATTATATTTAAATTGACAGGGGGTCTTTCCCGGCCTGTGAGAGATAATAATATTTCTATATATTAATATTTTAATTTATTGAGTGAAAAGTGAAAACCACTTCGTGGAATTTGTATTGATAAAATCCCTTAAAAATTTGAATCGACAAGATTTTTCTGGGTTTTTTTTTTGGGTCGAGATTTTACTATATCATTTCCATAAAAATCTCGTTATATCCTTCATGAAATCTGTAATGCCTTGTAGCTGATACTACCAGCATCTTGAATAGGTTTAGATTTTTGTAGCATATGTTGGCATTTAATTTTCCTTTTGTTTCTGTATATTATGTAATAAAAAAGATATTTTATATTCTAAAATAAATTAATAGGCAACTTAATCTCTGTTCTTTCTATATATGCATGAATGGAGAAAAAAGTGGAAGAGACAGAAAAGCTGGGGAAAACAGAGATAAAAAGTTGCCTTTTACCCGACTTTTCCATGGAGAGAAAAATAGAAAGGACGAAAAAAGAAGATGGAAAATAACATATGGAACCCACAAATTGCCAGGCCTCCGCAAAATAACCCGTGAATTATCAGCATCAAATTTTCTAGAACAAGGAGACGATAACAAAATTGCCTGAGACTCAAATAATTTTTCCAAGGTGGGCCCCCCACTTTGTCTCTTCTATCCATAAAGGTGAGCATTTTTTGGAGTCTCCACAGGACCAGACTCATTACCATCATAAACCATCATTGATTTTATGCTTATCTTCAATAGTCCTTTCAGGGGTTGTTTGAGTCTTTGACAAACATGAAAAATATTTTTTATAAGTACATTTTTTTTCCAAATTAAAATAAACTTATCTACATGTTTTCTTCGTAAATTAAAAAAATATTTTTAAAATTATGATTTTATAGAGGCAAAACGAGGATACAGGAATTTGATTCTCCTGAGATGTTTTGAAGGATTTTTTTTTTTAATTTTCTGATTATATTTATGTATTTCTTTGACCAATTTTGTTACTTTGTTTGATGTGTTTGGTCGGGATTTTTTCTTGGCATTAAAATTAGTGATGAGGTGATGCCAATGTGGCAAGTGGGAATCGGAGAGAAGTGGCACGCCAGCGTGCGTGACTCCATTTTAGAGCGAAAACGGCATCGTCTAGGGGTAGAGAAGAGGCAGCGGAGATAATCGGATAGCGTGTGCGTATATAATTATATATAATCACATCTAATCAACTGAAGATGCATATAATATTTAATAATCCCCAAAACATATCTATTTAATCATATAAAAATCCAATTATTATTATAAAATCCAATTATTCTCCCTTATAGTTTCAAGATTTGGTGCTTTTGCAAATCAATTGGAATCTCGTTAAATTTTTTTTATTATGTTATTTAGTTTGACTAATCAACTTTTCATTCATTAAACAGGGTCATACTTGCATTGTTACAAAAACTGAATGTGTTTGGCATATATTGGACCCATTTAAAATGCTTACAAGCAGCTTATAAGTGACTCTAATCATGATTTTAAAAAGGGCCATAATTGAGAGCATATAAGTAGCAAATTAACACTGCTCGAAGAGGCACTGGAGACAAAAAAAAGGACACCTGAAATTGAGAAAATCAACATCTCTTTTCTTTTCTCTCTGTTTTTTTTTTTTTAAACTATTGGCCATCTGAGAAAATCAACACCTCTAAGATGAAAAAGGAAAACAATTTGATGGTCAACGAAAGAGTTGAGAACCCTTGTTATTGAGTTGACGTGAAGCATCTCTCAGAGTTGAGGTTGTCTCCTAGCTGGCGGATTGAATCTGCCCATTGGGAACAGGAACCACACCAACGAGTTAGGGTATGTTTGGATTGGCGTTGGGCAAAACTGACTTCTAGCTCAACTGACTTTTGTAACTGAAGTTAGAGTAAAAGTCAGTTAGAGTATGTTTGGATAGGTGCTTTTGAAAAGTCAGTTGAAAAAGCTGAAAGTTGTTTGGATGATGAATGAAAAAGTTAGTTTAGGTGTAAAATGACTAAAAAGGGCATGGATTTTATTGAATAGTAGTTTTTAAAATTTTATGTTTTTAATTTGATAATAGTTTTAAAAAAAGTATAAAATTATTATGATAAAACATAAATAGTTTATTTGTGAAATTATGAAATAAAAATATTTATTACGGAGAAAAAAATTAAAAACACGTCATAGATAATTAATGAAGTATACATAATGGACAAACATGAATATAAATTAAAATTCATTTGGTCTCTAATTAAAGTAAATGAAATCACATAACTAATTAGATAGTAAGCTTTGCACAATTTGGTCCCTAATTGAGTCACGAACACGATTCATTTGTGCGGCAGATGTTAAACTTGACGAGGATGCCTCACCAGCTGCATGATTATTGTCTTCATCTATTACACTTCCATGTTCAGCTTCTACAAAGTGATCATCAGTTGGAGAATTTTGCCTGATAAAATTATGGACAGCCATTGTTGCACAAACTATGCAGACCTGTGTTTGAAACTTGAATCTGGGCATATTTTTTAAGATTACAAACCTTTTCTTCCACACCCCAAAAGTTCTTTCAATAGCGGATCTCAAACTTGAATGATAATAATTGAAGGCCTCATTCTGATTTGTAAATCCTGGGTGACGATTAAAGTCTGGGAGATGATAGCGTTCACGTCTGTACGGGCCAAGGTATCCCATTTGTGATGGATAACCAGCATCAACCAAATAATATTTTCCTAAAAAATCATGACTCAAGTATGTTAAGGTGAAAATAATACAAGTGAAGCTGAATTTAAAAATAATTAATTTGGAAATTAAAGAAATATACCTTCAGGTGGATGAGGGAAATTCATGGATGGAGTTGAGATAGCAGAATGAAAGACACGAGCATCATGTGCACTACCTTCCCAGCCCGCCAACACGAATGTGAAGCACATATTCCAATCACATACGGCCATGACATTTTGACTAGGAAATCCCTTCCTATTGATATATTTGTCTTGCCTGAACGCTGAAACCTTTCCTGAATCATCCTATTACACTGACCATGCGCAATTGTATTCAAGAACATGGCAACAGATTCATGGACACCTATGTACTTAGTATTTTGTAACCCATGTTCAACCAATTTAGAACATAACTGATGAAATGTCTCTATGTCCATTCGAAACATATCCTTAGACCGTCCTTCATGCCCGTCTAAAAGTTCTTGAACCCACAAATAACCAGTCTGTTCACTAGTTCTACATGGCTGTTTGCACAGAAAAGGTGTCACATACTGACCCATTAACACACTTAGCTCTGATAATTGTGTTGTCTGTTCATGTAAAGCGGGAACTAATTGAGACAATTCATCTCCCCAATCATCCTCCCAACCCTCGCCCCAACCCTCCGTTGAATCAGACATAATAAATGTGTGTTACCTGTGAATAGATAAATACTAAAGGTAAGTAAAAATTTTCACAAAAAAGAAAAGAAAAGAAAAGATAATACACAAATTATCATTAAACTTTAACATAATAATTAAACATAGTCATGAAACATACAATATTAAACTTAGTCATTAAACATAGTCACGAAACACATAACATTAAACCTAGTCATTAAATACATCGTCATAACACATAATACATAATACAACATTAAGGTAGAAAAACAGAAGTCATAACAAGTCCCCTGGCACAACTCAAGGATTCTTAGGTGCAGCATACGGCGGTGGATTTTCAGCATTGTGCTTCAACCAAGCCACTAATACCTTCCGATTTTCTCTCAGACCAGCATATATGTCCCTGAAAGTCTTGTTTGCCAGCAGATTACAACACATGACACAAAGATGAGTGTCATTGACAATTTCCTCCATACTCAACAAATCAGCAGTCAGCTCAGTAGTGTTATCACTATTGGAGATTTTGTTTATTGCCGCTGCTGTACTAATGGAAGCCTTCTCAATCGAGCTTACTGCATCTGCTATTCTTTTTGTCGCTGGCATTTTTTGCTTCTTGTATTTATCCAACCCTCCACCTCTCTTCCTCTTTCCTTGGCTCCCTGAACCACTAGGTATATTGGGTGCAGTGTTTGATGTGTTTGCAGTTAAATTTATACCGTCCAAATCATCCGAAACTCCTGCACGGCGTCCAGTGTCAACACCTATCAGCCCGTCTTCACTGTCCCCTGAACCTTCTTCCCAATCCATTGTGGGTCGGTAATCATTTGGCTGATCAGCCCTCTGTGGCTCAGGCTGGGTCGAAGAAGGTGACCACATATCCTGTCCTGATGCCATAGTGCCCTTGAATATAGTTTCCAATTCAGTCCGGAACTTTAACCCATGCTGCCTAAACTTTTCGTATGCTGGATTTTCCTGCAAAGCCAAAAGTAAACAAAAGTTAAATTATTTTCAAAAGTCATTAACTGCTTAAAAATTAACAGAAGCTAGTTCATACCCGCTTCTTTCTCTCCCACCACTCATCAGATGCCACCACTGTGTTCCTTTCAGGGTCCCACCCTATACCGGTCTCCTTACCAATTAGCTGCTCAAATGCCTTCCACTCTTTTCTTAAGTTATCCAACCTATTTTTCAGTTGTCTTTTCTCATATCCTCTCCCTGTCTTTTCATTGAATGTTTTGTGAATGATGTCCCAGCCTTGCTTTGTAAACGAGGATCCTTGACGATGTTTGCTATAAATTGTGTCCACGCATATTTTGAGAAAAACACCAGTAGTGCTTACATCCCAATGCGCTTTGCCTCTATCGTTACTCATTGTTCTTGATGAAATTAAAAATGTATCAAATCCACAATAAGTTTAGAATCAAGCAGTAACACACAGGAATAAGCCCACAATTAACAGTGCCTAAACTTTCTGTTTAGAAGCAATCAATCAATACATTTTTAAAGTAATAATGTTTATATATCTTATCCACTTTATTCACCATAGGGCAACCTAACCACATCCCTCTTCACCAAGATCACAAAATTCTAAATGAAACCCCTAAATAATAAGTCTCACATATTCTTAAGAATGATATTTTGAAAATAACAGAATTTACAACATGCTAAAACAAATTAGAAAAAAAAACTATTTTATATTCTGAAAAAGGAAACCAAATTCGATGTTAAACCCCGGTCACAAATATGACATTCAAGATTGAATTATATTCCTACAATGGCTCCTAACAGCACAAACAACACAGGCAAACGTAGAGAAGCAGTAGCACCGAGTCATTGTACGTGAAGCAAATTCATCACAGATGGCAAATTCATCACATTCAAGGTTAATCAAAAATGGGCAAATTCATCAGATACTACAAGAGAATTAAAACCACAAACCAATGTCAGAGGAGCAGACAAGTTCGACGCAGACGCAGGGTGAAGCTAAACGGACAGAAGCAGTAGCAATCGAAAGGCACAAAACTTCCCTCTGCTTTCACAGTGTATCTAAACGAAAAGGAGAACAACAATCAGAACTCAAACATAATTGGAGCTGCGAATTGGAGCTGAATTGGAACAACAATCAGTCCAGCTCAAATATATATATGTATATATGCATCAGACACGGTGACCTTACTTGCGAATCGGAGCTGCGAATTGGAGCTGCGAGTTGAAGACCTTCAACCAGCCCCAAGCAGAAGAGAGTGACGGAGGGAGAAGTGCCGACTTCAATGGACACGGTAAATCGAGTGGAGCAGAACAGAGTTGAAGACTTGCGTCCGAGTTGAGGCAGCCACGGTAAATCGACTAGCAGAAATCAAATGGAGCAGAGAAGGCTGGATCTACGGGAAGCACGGTGAAGCTCAACAGATCCGGTGAAACTAAAAAACTGAGGATGAAATGAAGATCTGGGAGAAGACCACACCGATCTGCAGCAAATCGACTCCGGCGAATCTCTGGCACATCCAACAGCAAACGAAATTGCGAGCTCGGTCGAACAACCGGAGGACCACCTGAAATGGAAGAAGAACACGGGAGAGCGTGAGAGAGAAGAGCAGGGGAGAACGCTCGGCCGTGTGGGAGAAAATGGAGAGACTGAAGGAGGGAGAATCACCAATGACAGTCACGGACGGAGAAGCGCCGGCGAGAGGGACGGAGGGAGAGCAGCCGGTCACGGTGAAGATGAAAGCCTGGGGGTGAGCTCTACGGACGGAGGGAGTGACCTGAAATGGAAATGAAGGTGGGTTCGGCCGTTCGGGGGAGGGGAAATGGAGTGAGGGTTAATACTGGTAGGTCATATTTTTCAGATGCAATTAATGCTCCATAACGGTATATCTCAGTTTCAAACTCTCCAAAAGTAACTCCCAGCTGCGTTGGAAACGTTTACCATTTGGTTCAGAAGCTGGTTGCGTTAATTGTCCCAGCCAAACAATCATTTTGGCTCAATTCAGATGCAAACCTCCGTTTCACAATTTCCTAGGGCCGTTTAGCGTTTCAGACGGTAATCCAAACGAAGCCTTAGGATGTCGATGACTGGAGTAGTAAAGTCGGCCATGGTTTGGTTTGGGGTAGCAAAGAAGTGAAGAACGAAAGTGAGAACGAGAAGATAGAAATGCAGTGAATGGCGGATAGCAATATTGACTCTCTGTTGGAGTGAGCATTAAAGACAAATATTAAAGTGGATGACCCAACAAGAGCAATTAAATGTATAATGCCAAAAAAAAAAAAAACACGGCAAATGACGGTAAATTTTTTTAATAATTTAAATGACTTCGAAAGTGTATACTGCAATTAAGTTTGACCATCAATTGTCTAAAAAAGACAAAAAAGATTAAATTATGTATTAATTTATTTAAAATCTAAAATATCTTCTTTAGTACATAATTTATGCAAACAAAAGGAAATTAAATGCCCACATATACACTGCCAAAGCAACTAAACCTATTCAGACTACTAGTAATATCAGCTACAAGACATTGCAGATTTCCTGAAGGATAATTAAGAAGATAAAATTTTCTTTTTTGGATTTCTCCCCCCGGTATCCTACATTCAAAGGATGCAGACTAATCCGGAGTCGCTCCCAAGCAGAGACTTCCCAGGATTCGAGCCCAAGACATGATGGGTATGTGGCGCCTTGGCTTCCCCTTATCGAACCAGTCAGACCAACAGAAAGAGCTCTGTACATCTTGTCGAGTCAAAAATTTTTGAGAGATTTTCGCGAATTGGTTTTCAATATTATTTTTCCCTTTACAAGGAGGGGTACTCATCAATTTAAATAAGACTAAAATATAACTAATTACCCCTCTATTTTTAAAACATATATCAACTTCTCTTAAAATTAAAATATATGTTATACAAATTTTTTTTATATATTTAAAACTTCATTTCCATGCACCCATATTAATTGACTATTAGGTTTGACATTGAAACTGTGTTTTAACTAAAATGCCCCCCTTTTAATATAATAATGATTTAAACATTTATATTTTTCAAAAAGAATTATAAAACTAAAACTTAATTCTGATACATATATTTTCAAACTTTCTAATATATTATAAATTTTATTAATTTTTATTTAGATGATAAAACCTTATAATTTTATTTTTATCATATTCATTGACAATTATTTTTTGGTTCCTTTTAAATGGCTTAAAACATATTTTAAATGCATATTTTTGTTCATCATATAGCATAAATATATAAGTTTGAGAGAATACGTATACTCATTTAAATTTATAATGTAAAATTTTTAAACATAATTTTACATCAAACATTTATAAACACATTTAGTTAAGTATATATTTGTTAAGAGAGTTAATAAATTTTTAATCAAGTTTTTTATGTCTATAACTGAGCTACTTAAGCGTATGAGTGAACATTTTTAAAAGTAAAGCCAAAATAGAATAGAATCAAAACAAATGGGGAAAATAAATAAAAGAGTAGATATTTTTCTTTGTAAAGAATAATATTTACATCAAGTTCTTTATATCTATTATGCTAAGTTTTTCAATTAAACATGACTATATATCCTGGTTTTGAAATATTAGCAATCAATAATATTTAATTATAAATCCACATGAAATAAAAAAAAGACGATGCATAGTCATATATGATTGGAGAACTTGATATAACAAATATAAAAAACTTGACTTGAGTTTTTTCCTTTGGGAAGGATAACCTAAAGACTACCTGAAGATAAAACTAACGAAATTTGAGAGTTTTGGTACAGACAGGCAATATAGTGATAAGAAAAGATCATTCCCATAGAAATTTGTGTAAAAAGCAAGACCAAACAACAAAGCAAGTGAATTCAATTAAGTTGAATCAAGAAAATTTTTGATGGTAGGAATTTGGAAAACTAATTTATTTTAAGGCTAGAAATTGATGAAAACAATTGATTCTTAAACTTCAAGGGATAAAAGGGACCTATGATTATTTATTCTCCTTAAATTTCATAACCTTTAATTGATCTTCTCTCATAGATGTTTTTAAATCAACATATGTGCTAGTTTAGGATTCAAAAAGTACTTGTAAAAATTTTTTCAAGTCAAGAACAAATGTTTAATTCAAGTCATTGCTCAATCTCTTGTTACAATTAATAAAACCCAATTTTCAGCTTCAATCCCAGTGTGATTATGCAAGGTTAGCCAGTATATCTCTATCTTACCAACAAAATCATCAGTTCATGCAAATTTCAAGTTCTTACACTATTTTATACAAGCTTTACATTGAACCAAGCTCTCTCAAACATTAATCAAGTGAACAAAATATCTAAATGATGATCAAGCACTTAGAAGCATTAAGCAAAAAATAAAATAAACACATATATATCACTAATCACAAAAAAGAGGAATAATTAAGAGTTAATCTATATAAGGATTCAAAATAATCCTAGAGCAGAGTATTTCGCTACTCATAGTTAGCCACAAGCCACAATTACAAGGAAAAATCAAAACCATAACAGATTACAAGAAAGAAAAGGAAGGAGAATTAGAAAAACCAAAAAGATGAAGCTCCGAATTTTTTTGAAAGCTCAATCCCTTGCCAACGAAAAAGTTGTATTTCGGCCATGTGTGAAGCAATTTTGGCAAATAATATATCTTTGTGAAACTTTTGGATAGACCATATTGCTCTTTGTCACATTAAACGATTTTGAGGGGATGACAAAAGGGTTTGATAAATTGATTCCTTCTTATCTTATGTAACTCCCGCTGCCATTGATTTTTTGGATTTCACTTTCTCGGCCCTTATCTCTTTAGTTCCTTTTTTTTTAAAAGCAAATTCGTGTGACCATAAAAACGACAATATAATTTAGGAATTTCTTAAAATGAGGAGTAAATTAGTAAATACAATTTATTTTAATATACATTTCAGTTTAAAGTCATGCTTTTAGAATGTTTTTGGAATATTTTTAACAAAAGAAAAAGTTAGGAGTCCAGCTCCTGGAAAACTGATTTTGATCACACGGTTATCAGCTATTTCTTTTTTCTTGCCGACATAAGTCAACCTTTTTAGAACCGTAGCGTGGTACAACTAATAAATATAAATCAATATGTATATACAAACTCTTCCACCAAGCCACTCTCAAAATGGCTTAGGATTGGCTCCAAACCCAAATCACTGTTCACGAGCCACTAAATTCTTGTCTTGGTCTTCGTGTATTGTGGCTCAATTTAGGATTGGCTGCGTTTGGATGACCAAGCAAACCATGGTTTGGAAGCTGAAACCATGGTTTGCACCTGAAGTCATCCAAACAGGCAGGCTCCAGCTGCAAAACGCGGTCCAGGCTGAAACCATGGTTTCCACCGGTGAAACCATGGTTTCACCATAAGCCAGAAAATTCCGCTTCCTGGCTCTAATAATTGGAGGCAACATCTGACCCCAAAATACCCTGCTGTGACCGACACTTCACTCTTCTTCCGCTTCGCTCGCGCCTTCATCCTCAGAGGACTCTTCTCGCTTCGCTCGCGGCATCCGCTTCGCTCGCGCCATCCACTTCGCTCGCGCCATCCGCTTCGCTCGCGCCTTCATCCTCAGAGGAAGCTCGCTCTGCTCGCACCTTCATCAGAGGAAGCTCGCCTCTTTCTCTACTCGCCGGTTCGGTCTTCTCGTGGAGCTGCTCCGAATTTCACCGTCGATCTTCACTTCGCCGTCGCTGCTCGCCGTCGATCTTCACTCAGCTCGTCTCTGAGCTTCATCAGCTGAGCTCTTCCCCCTTCTTTCGCCGGCCCTGCTCCGATCTCTTACCTCGGTAGTTCGCCCAGTGAGGTCGCCGTGCAAAGCTCAGTGGAAGGCCCGATCGTGGCAACTCGTCCTCGGTTGGTGAGGTCGCCGTTGGTCAGGTAAGCTATCTCCGGTGGAAAAAAAAAATTAATTGTTGGCTTCAGTATTGTGTCTGTGCTAAACCGAACGATTTTGGAAACTTCCTCCCAATTTTGCTTTTGAAATTGTTCATGACTGGCATGCTGATCGAAGGAATGAGATATTGCTTGCTTCAGTATTTTGCCTGTGGTTAACCGAAAAATTAGATTGCTGGCTTCAGTATTTTCCTGTGGTAAACCGAAAATTTGATTGCTGGTTTATTGCTTGATTTTTGTATGAAACGAAATGTGATTCTGGAGGCAGGGAATATATTTGGTGATATTGTTTTGGAGACGAGAAAGCCTGCGAATTGAATTCCACTGGGTATATAAAATGCAAATTCGTTTTGCTCTGGTTGCTTGGCGTGGGATCCTTTTTCCTGTCCAATTTCGCCCAGAAGAAGCCTGTGAAGTCGAACAATATATTGGGACATTGCTTTTATTTTTGGAATGTGAGGCAGGAATGTGTTGTCGTGAATTATTGTATTAATGACTTTGATAAATTTATGACCAATTTTTGAGAGCCAGGACAAATAGAATCACAACTCAAATCCGTGTATATATTGAAAGAAGTTATTTGTATTTTGGTTAGAGGTTTATAGTGCTGGTGTTTTATATTTTCAGTTGACAAATCAATAATTACATTCATCATGAATATTTGTATTAATTACACACATGAACGAATTTTTTTGAAAATTATTTGTAATACACAGTTGTTGTAAAAGTTGAGTACAATATGATTTATGGTGCATGATGGTTCAAATATGATTTATCTTATTATTTTGTCTTTCAATCATCTTTGTACAATAGTTAAGAAAAGGAAAAAATATATATAATTATTTAGTTAGTTTTGACGTTTTAGAAGTTAGTATTTTTAAACAAAAATAGATAATGAAGTTCCGAATAGGAAGGGTGTATTTTTTCTGGCCATTTAAAATTACAATTTTCTTGTGTTATTTCAATTGATTTTGAGTTGATCAACCTGTGATGACTGAAGAGCTATAATTGTGCTATAGCATAATGCGTAAGAATACGGTGAAAGCTTCCTGGGACCTACGAACCACAAAAGTGTTTATTGACCTCTGCATTGAACTTGTGCAACAAGGGGAAAGAAAAGGTACTAGCTTAACAAAGAAAGCTTGGGATATTCTTAGTGATAACTTTACAGCCAAAACTGGAAGAGTGTATGAAAAAGCTCAATTTAAGAATAAATATGATTCCCTACGAAAGGAGTGGCAGACATGGGATAGGCTGCTTCGTGAGACAGGATTGGGATGGGATACTGAAAGGAATACTGTCAGTGCAACTGATGATTGGTGGGAGAGAAAAATAAGGGTAATTATTAAACATTTTGATCTTACATTTTCTCTACTTGTTAATATTTTGTGTATATTTACTGTTTTTGGAATATTTTATGATATTATTGGTGTCTAATGTGCAGGAAGTTCCAAACTACGAAAAATTCAGAGAAAGAGGACTTCAATTTAGGGATCAGTTGACTCAACTATTTGGGAGTGTGGCTGCAACTGGACCACAGGCATGGGCACCTTCTTCCATGACACTTCCAAGTGAAGGAACACCGAATGAAGATTTGGAAGAAGGGTCCGGAGATAGTGATGAAATTTTAGGCGCACCAACTGGTATAAGTGGGGAATTTAACACAGTGAACTTCAATGATAATAGTGGAGGTAGTGGAGGCAACACTGAATTGAGGCAGGATACCAGTGGTGGGGGTACAAGCAGAGGTAGGAGTCGACCTAGTAGCTCACTGGGGGTCAGAAGGAAGAGTGAAGTCAAGAAGAAACGCACATCTCCCTCTATGAAAATAGCGGATGCAATTAGCAAGATTGCTGAAACAAATATTTCTGAGGCCGAGCGTGGAAATGAGGTCATTTCACGAGCAGAAGCTAGAAGGTTGGAAGAAGAAGCGCGTGCTTATGAAATTTCAATTAGGGGAGTCCTGTCTCACCTGAAAACAATTCCTGAAGTTGTCAGTGATCCCGATTTCTTTAGACGGTGCACACAACTCCTTATGGAACGGCCGGAGGCACGGGAAATGTATGCAGCTCTGAAGGATCAGAAGGAACAACTTCTACCCATTTTAGAGCATTATACTAGGGATTTATGACTTGTTTATTATATTAGACAGTTCCATATGTGTATGTTTTATGTGACCAGTGGATTGTTATATGAATCAGACAACTCTGTAACTTTTATAAATGTTTCGTAATTTCTACGTAGGAATTCTAAACTTTATGTGTATGTGCACAGGATAAAACGAATATGGATGATGAAATTAAACATGTGGAAGAGCATGCTAAGGGACGGAAAAAAAGGGTTAACAAAGTTGCAGCATTGGTTGGTGCATACGCTACTTTGAACTTGTGTAAGGAGCCTCGGCATACAAGTGCTTATACAGGCTGCATATGGGTAAGGGATGTTTTAGATGGCAACTCCAGTCGTTGTTATAACATGTTTAGGATGGAACGGGATGTGTTCTTAAGTTTGGTGGAAGAATTGCAACAACATGGTCTAAAAGAAACTAAAAATATAGGGATACATGAATCAGTTGCAATGTTTTTACATACCGTTGGGCATGCACTTAGTAGTAGAATGCAGCAAGAAAGATTTCAACATTCAGGGGAGACAATTAGCAGACATTTTCATAATGTCCTAATGGCATGCTGTAGACTTGCCATGTCTAATATCAAACCAAAAGATCCAACATTCCGGCATGTTCATACAAAAATTCGGTTTGGTAAATACTGGCCTTTTTTTAAACATGCTATTGGAGCAATTGATGGCACACATGTTTCCTGCGTCGTCAGTGCAACAGATCAAACTAAATTTATCTCTAGGAAAGGAACAGTGTCACAAAATGTCATGGCGGTTTGTGATTGGGACATGTGTTTTACTTTTGTCTTGGCCGGATGGGAAGGTAGCGCACATGATGCTCGGATATTTGATCATGCCCTCACAACTCCTTCAATGAACTTTCCCCATCCACCTGAAGGTATTTTTTTATTTCCTATATTTTTTTTTATATTTAGTTTAACAATAGAAACATAATTTACAATAATTTCATTTTTTATATAGGAAAATATTATTTGGTGGATGCTGGATACCCAACACCGAATGGATATCTCGGCCCATACAGACGGGAGCGTTACCATTTGCCTGATTTTCGAAGGACATCTGGGTTTGAAAATGACAATGAAATCTTTAATTATTTCCATTCAAGTTTAAGGAGTACAATTGAAAGAACTTTCGGAGTTTGGAAAAAAAAGTTCGCAATCTTACAAAACATGCCATCTTATGATTTTGAAACACAAGTTAAAATCGTTTGTGCAACGATGGCTATACATAATTTTATTAGAACGACATCTATTACTGATCCTGGATTCGTTCAGTTGGAAGAAGAAGGTACTTATGCAGAAGATGATGATGATGGGGTTAGATTTTCACGTATACATTCATCAATTCAATCTTCATCTTACATGGCTCAGGTTCGTGACAGCATAAGAGACGAACTTGTTAATTCAATACGAGGATAGTAGTCATGTCTTATTTATTTCCTTTTATCATAGATTGTAATATGTAGTTAAAAACAAAACCTATTACAAATGCTTTGTATCGATGCATCATCTTAATGATTATGACACTTCTTTATTTATATTTCTCTTATTAATATTATGCCTTATATTCTCAAGCTAATTATTACTTACTTGAATAATTAATAAATTATTTTAAGACGTGTTTATTCTATTTTGCAACAAAATAATTCATCTTCTCTAAAAATATTTTCCACTCTTATATTTTATGAATATATATGTGTGGTGACAATTAATTAATTAATTGTATTAAACATCAGAGGTTATTATACATGTAGTATGTTATTACAAAAAGTAGTTATGAAAAAATGTTATGGGATTTCACGTTTACAATCTTTAAACAAAATTAATATTTTTCTGTTCTAAAAAAAATCATTTTTCTATAAACATATTTAATATTATGTTTTATAAATATATGTACACATATTAATTATGTATTAATTATATTATCTTATATATTATTAATTATGTTAGTAAAAATTATTTCATTAACAATTTTATTTCTTCAAATCAAAATAAATCATAAAATCTATCCCTTATATAATTATCATATTAACTTATACCCTTTTTGGTCATTTCCACATGTCAAAAGCACTTCTGGTAATAACTATCCAAACACTCTCACTTCTCAGAATCACTTTTTCTCAGAATCTATTCTCCACAGAATCTATTCTCCACAGAATCTATTCTCCAGAATCACTTTTCCAAACCACGGTTTGAAGTCATCCAAACACACCCTTAGTGGGTGCGTGCAGCATTGTTTTAAGAGGCTTTGAAATGTAATCAGACAAAAGCCATTGAAAATATTTATCTTTCTTGCTTTTTTAAAACATATAAAAAATGTAAAACTAGAAATATTATTTTTGAAGGATGTTGAAGATTATTTTTTAAATTATAGATTAGTAAATTATTAAAAAAACTCTTAATACTATCTTTTATTATTAATATGATTTTATAAAATCTTATTTTGTAAATTTATTTTCTTTATTTTAAATACAAGACAAGAATTATTGTTAAAAATAAAATATTTTCTCTTTCTTGGCTTTTTTAAATATTCAAAAAAATGAAAATAGAAAATTTCTTTTAAGGCAGTTATTGAAGATTATTTTTAAATTATTCCATATCCTTAGAAATTACTTTTTAAATATTAAATACAAGATAAAAATTATGGTGGATAACAAGATATTTTCTTTTTCTTGTCTTCTTTAAATATTTAAAAGACGAAAATAGAAAAAATATTTTTTATGGTGGTTGTTGAAGATTGTTTTAAAATTATTCCATATCCCTAGAAATATTATTTTTTATGAATCATTGAAGATTATTTTTACAAATATTCATGCTGGTAAATTTTTTTTTTACAATTATTCACTATTCTTATAAGTATCATTTAAAAATAAAATCTTATAAAATTTTATATTATTTGTTATAATCTAACAAAATTTTTAATTTTTAAAATCCATGACAAGAATTATTATCAAATATATAATTTTTTATGTAAATTTAAATAAAAAATATCAAAGGTGGATATTAAGAAAAAAAAATAAAACTTCCATCCTATTTCAATTTTCATAAGACGGTTTGAAATCAACGGAGAAAGAAATTTTTAATTTTCACGGCACGGCTTGAAGCGGGAGAGAGAAGCTGCTGTCATGAAGGCTGAAACAACGGAAAAGGTAGAATAGAGTGAAGCAGGGCATTCATCATCGCAGTGATGCAGAATTGCATAAGGCTGAATTGCAGGTGGCGCAGAAACATGAAGATGGAGAAGAGGACAATGAACTCTAGATTCAAGAGAGCATATATTTCCATTTTGGGTTGGTCCTTGATGCAGGCAATGTTCCATTCAAATACAAAATTCAAAATCATTTGACTAGCCCTCCTTCAGGCATCAAAACTAAAAGAAAGATTTCAAAAGGTTCTCTCCACTACATTCTCATCTCTCTAATCGTTTTCAAATTTTGAATTTTGAATTCGGCATCTCATACATTTAAACCCGCTCCCCTGACATTGAATCTCGCCTGGTTCCCTCCATCGGCTTTTCATCGATTTTCTCTTCCTCCACTCTCTCTTTTCACTTGATGGCTCCTCGATTCATTCCATCAATGATTTCCATGATTCATTCCTAGCCCAGCGGCTGTGATGCTGCCTTCATCCTTCATATTCAAGCGCCAAGAGTTCCCATATCCAATCAGTTTTGAAGGGATGACTCTAGCGTAGAGCTGGTGGTTTCTTCTGCTACATAAGGCTAAGACACGAAGATGGCGACCTAAATCGAGGAGCATCATCTTCTCCCTCAGAGCTGACCATTGCTCCCTTCTTTTCCCTTCCCCGAAGCCCTTTCCTCTCTCAGATATCTTTGACTTCTCACTCTCCCTCATTCTTGCCTCAGATTCGTTTTCCTCATAAAATTAGTAGCAACAAACCATAGTGGGTGGCTCTCATACTTTCTGAAACATCTATGTTCATTTATTTGGCTTCCAATATCAATTTGTTGGCTGTTAAATTTCTTTGTTTTCTGTTATTTTATAATAAGTTATTCTGTCTCTTCACAACACAGAGGAGTGCATTTGCCCTATTGCATGGTGGAGGATATTTCTATCGATTACCAAAGGTATTAGCTCATTTATTTGGTTTCCAATGTCAATTTGTGGATGAAAAAATTTCTGTTATTTTTGTTATATAATAAACATGTGTTTCCTTCTCATGTATGCAGATGTTGATAGAGGAGACTAATATTTTTGAATATGAGGAAGCATCGATAGTTTCTATAATTTCCGTTGTGCTCTTTTAACCGATAGATATGCTGTTAACATCTGCCATGATGCCTCTTCCTTATGTTCCATGGAAAACCATAATTTACATTTGTAAGTACTAGCATGATGTTCAGTATTATATTTTTTTCTGCTCTTTTTTGCCTCTTTCTATTACTGTTCATTATTTGTTGTGCATTGAGCTTGGAGAATTATGTCTATAGGGCTCTGGCTGGTGCAAGAAAGAAGCATCATTGCAGAAAAAGGATGCTCAATTGCATCTTGAAGTTCAGAAACTCGTAGAGGTGTCTTTCAATCATATATTTGATGTGTAAATTGTTTTTATTCATTAAACTCTTATAATTTCAGCAAATGTATGTTTGCTTTCTTTTGTTTTTTTTTTTGGCACATTATTGTCTAAACCCCACTTACTTGTAGAGTTGCCGAGCTTTTACTAGGGGCCTCCTCCTCCAAAGGTGGAGAGTTAAAGGAGTTGAGTTTCTTAAGATGAGTTTTCTAAGAGTATGCAGCTAGGTTAATTACATTGCTCTCTTTCTGTAGCAGTGCATCTTCCCTTAATTCAAAACATTTAATATTTCTTTAAGATCTTCATAATTTGTTCAAAAAAAAAATGAATGTGCAGGCATACCATAACTGTCTTGGTAAAGTTGAAGCTAACAGATAAATCCAACAGCTTATTGTTTCAGCAAGGGAGTCTATTAGAGATTTAAGTGTATGCATACACTGGGATCTTGGGAGCTTCTGATTATCCTTATGATTTTCAGTTATTGATTGTTATTTCTCCTCTCTGCAGCTTGAAAATTTATTGCTAGATTCTCCAAGAAATATAAAGATTTCAGCTTTGGGGCTGCAGACTATGTAGTCCAAGGGGTAAAGTTGAAGTTGGATATGGTGCTTAGTCACAAGGATTGCAATGGAGTAACAACAGATGTTGGGTCTTGTGAGGTTATTCTATATGTTTTGACCGCTGGATATCTACCCTTTGATTAACTGGATCCAACTATCTTTTATAGTAAGCCATGAACTTAAACATTCCATTATATATACTATTAAGAGAGTTGATCTCCCGGGTGCCTTAAACATAATAGAATTGGACCACTTCACCTATCATTTTCTTTGTTTCTTTTTTCCTATTTCAAATTGTTTAGCACATAATTTCCCTCTATTCTCATTTTCATTTGTTTCCTCAGAGAATTTCACCCTCTTTAGTTCTGCATTATATGTATTATGTTCTATTCTCCCTCATGCTGGGTTATCAATGTGTACATAACCATAGGTTAGGAGGTTGTCAAAGAATCAAACGGACATTGATGATCTCTTCATGATCACACCTATGAATGGGAAAAGCAACGTGGCTATCTTGTGCAAATGTTCCTCATTCAATGACTCATGAAAAGCCTAGTTGGTCAAAAGTTCTTTATGAAAGTGTCATATAATATTCTATGGAATAACAACGCATCTTCAAAGTTTGGGCTGCCTTTGAATAGATTCATGTTTTTGGGGTATGTAGATATTAAGTATAACTTGCCTCTTTTGTGAAAGACACATTCTCCCATTGAAGATACCCGCAAAAGTTCACAGGATTGGAGCGATGCTCTCATGTAGGCATTTTGGCTGCAATGGTAGGCTGCTAAAATATGGCAAATGTTGATGGCAGGCACTGCAAATTAAAAGGAGCCCTTTATGTTTCTTCTTTTTATCTCTAAATTGAAAGGATGGTCCATGTTGATAACAATGTTAACAGCTACCTTTTTCTTTTAGGGCAAAAGTAAGATTTTTTTTTATTGCATATGTAGTTACGATAATATAATCTAATGATTTTTCCCTTTATTCATCAGTCCTTTGCCTTCAAATCACGATTTTATTGGTTATAATACTATCTAATGACATCCATCACATGGGTATCAAATCAATTTAACAATATTATAGTTATGCGTGGTAGTGAAAATGAGTGTTTGAAGTTTGCAACCAATACTGTTAATAAGGAGACATTGTTATCATGTTGAAAGAAATTCAAGAGATTTGTTTTTATTTTAAGATAATATTTTTAACTTGAAAGATGTAAGTTCTTTTTGTAATTCAAATAAAACTAAAATAGCTTCATATATCCTTACATAAATTAATGCACCGCTTTACTCGATTTCCTTATCTGACTTGGTCTTTAGGCATTCAGGAATTCGTTTCTCCAAAACAATAAATGCATTCAAAATCTTCTTGTCACTAGAACTATCTCCGGTGGAAAAAATATTCTCATCAAGTTCAACCTTTAACACTCATCGAACATTTTTTGCTTAAAAAACACCAAACTTAGTGGCTGCCCCACCAAAACACAAGGGTAAAGTGAGCTTCATGCAAGCAAAACCATGTGGACCATATCCATATGGTAACTAGAAACACAAAGGAATGTGACGTTAGAAAAGAAATCATGCTAATAGACTTCCCCTTAATTATACTTACCCCATACTATGTAGCCTCCCTTACCATCAGGTCATAGTTACTTTTTACGCATAAATAACAAGGACCATTTTGTCTTCTCATTATTCATCCTACATTATGTGTGCTATAATATTTTTATAATTTTGAAATGCTAAAGGTATCAAGTACAATTAATTTTTTAGTTTCAATAATTTTATAAGTTTGCTTCTTATTGGTAATCAATTTATTTGTGTTGGTTGTTTTGATTTTTGAATAAAAACTAGAAGCTAAGAACCTCAAAGAAAGGCACAGTGGAAACTAAAAACTTAAAAAAAAAAAAAAAAGAATCCTAAAGGGAAAGCATAACCAACACCCTTCATCAACCTCTACCTAAAGGATAAATAGGTGGAGAATCATCAAGGATATAAAATATGTTATTACTACTATGAGTAGGTTTTACTAAATGATCAACACAAGAATTGTTTCAACTTTTTTTTAGAATCACTTTTCCTACATGTTAATATTACTTTCTTAATATTTTTTTAATTAGTTTGAGTACATCAATCATGATGTTGAATCAGCATTTTACCGGTTTATATTATTTGAAAAGAAATATTAAAAATACACTTCTCAGTAAAGAATTGAAGTTGAATAAATCTTTTATATGAGTAAGAAGCATGATATGATGAAAAACATTTGTGCAGAATGGCAAAAACTATTGTAAAAGATTAACTACTATTCGAAGATGTAGGAATTTGCAAATAATGACATCCAAATGTAAAGTGGAAGTACAGTCGTAAAAGATAAGGTTAAATACATAATACTACTATGATTGTTACAGTGCATTGAAGGCTAAAATGTCATAACTCCTATCTAATTAATACTAAGAAGTTATTTTAAATTAATGTAATTAGTTTGCACAAGCTACAAATGTAATGAAACAAACACAATCATTTAAATATAGTAGTTAATAATATAGTGTAGTGAATTCATAAAATGTTTTGAATTATAATAATATAGTTATTTGCGGTGGAATGTGAGTTTCTTTAACAAATTAAAATTAAAAAAATTCTTAATTATGAGCTCCGCACATCGCGCGGGAAGTACATGCTAGTTTTATATTAAAAAAAGGAGGTTTTAAGTATTAATTCTGTGGGTTTCCCAAATGAGCTGAGTGCTCTTTGAATGATTGTTCTATTTGGTTGAGGTGAGATCTTTTTATTTACATATTATTTTTATAATAAACTATAATTAATTATAATTATTTAGTACATTTGCATTTAATCTTATTATTTTAATTATGAAATGTCTTACTCTAACTGGTTGCGACCTTGGTTGATTGAATGATCAGTTTAATTTTCAATAAAATATTATCCCTGCGTCAAATTACATCGAGATTTCTCTTGTATCCAAAAAAAAAAAAAATCTAGATTTCGTTTTCTTTTTCTTTTCCCCATCCGTCTACATTTTTTATGTCATTTTTACAGTAAATAAATCTGAAAAGGATATCTATATATATATATATATATATATTCAACTAAATTTGCACATAGTATTTAATAATCTTATGAATTATAATTCAAAAATATATCTATTTAATCATGTAAAATTCATTAATCATAAACAGAAAAAAAAATTAACGTTACTTGTAATTATAAGATTTCGTGCTTTTGCAAGTTAGTTTATTGATGTCCCATACAGGGGGCCAGTTTGAATGAGAGATTATGTTGGTATAGAGATTAGTTTATTTCTTTACCCAAAAAAATTTGTTTATTTTAAGTAATTTTACAAAAATAAACTTGTCCCACGAAATATAAAAGAATTTTTTTCACCAAAGAAGAATATAAAAGAATTCATTTTCAGAAAGGAGTAAGGAGGTCCATTTCGTTATCGCGTCATTGAGATTGAGAAGTCTACTGAAAATAGGCATAAAACAAGTAGTACGGAGTCTGGTAGCACCCGGCTCCTGCCGCCCAGAAAATGATCAGCTTTGTGGACAAAAAAAGAAAAGGGAGAAAATTTCAATCAGATCCTAGAAAATAATTTAATTATTCTAAAATTCATTAATAATTTACCCAATAACAAGTTTTGTAATACTATTTTCAGTCCTAAATATAAGAGTTAGTTGACTAATTTGAAGAGATTAAAGTAACAAGTTAAGTTAGTTATTTGTTACACATATGTGTTATATTTTCTAAAATATCCTTACTAATCAAGTATATTGACTAGAACTACTATTATTTAGAGGATTATCTTGAAAAAAATACATAAATATAAAAAGCAAAGTGAATTAAAATCTTATACTACCTCCGTTCCTTAATATAAGACCCCGTTTGACTTTTAGTTTGGTCCTAATTATAAGACCCCAATCCATTTTGTCTCTCATATTTATGCATTTTTTCTGAAGATAGTCCTTCTAATAATTATAGTTCTAACCAACACACTTAATTAGCAAGGATATTTTAGGAATGACAACACTTATTTGTTACAAATAATTAACTTAACTTATTTCTTTAATCTCCTCAAATTAGTCAACTGGATCTTATAATTAGGACCGGAGATAGTATTTAGAATTAAAATAAAAATTAAACGAGATTTTATATTAAATGCGAGAAGTAGTAAGAAATAAGAACTACTTCTAAAATTTTTTAGTAATTAAATTTCTTCCGTGAAAACTCGTTTCCAAAAAATGACCGATTCAGGTCACGTGGGCCATCAGTCTTTTGTTTTGCTTGCCAAACGATTTAAGATGTGTTTGGATTGGGTGGCAAAACCTATTTTCATTTCACTTCACTTTTGCAAACCTAGTTAATATAAAAATCAGTTAGTATAATATAATTTATATTTATATTAATTTTTATAAAAGTCAGTTTGATAAATTAAATTTAGATATAAAATAACTGAGAATTGCATAAGTTTTATAATATACTACCTCTAATTATTAATATAAGACTGTTAATTAATTTGAGAAAATTAAGAAAGTTAAATAAATTATTTTAAAATATTTATATTTATGGTTTTTTTTTCAAATTAAATTGCTTAATTATAAACTGACCTGTAATCTAATAATACAAACAAATATTTTAGAGAGATCATCACATACTACCTCTGGTTCTAATTATAAGAGTTAGTTGACAAATTTAAAAAGATTAAAAAAATAAGTTAAGTTAGTTATTTGTAATAAATAGGTATTGTCTTTCCTAAAATATCTTTACCAATCAAGTGTGTTGGCTAAAATTATAATTATTAAGAGAACTATCTTGAGAAAAATTGTATAAATATGAAAAGCAAAGTGAATTGGAATCTTATATTTAGGATCAAAATAAAAATTAAATAAAATTAAAAATTAAAATTAAAATTAATATGTTAGCATTTGAAAATATTTTATCAACATGTAAAATCTCAATATCATCATTTTTTTTAATAATTTTAGAATTAAAGGATTAAAAATATAGTTTTTAAAGTTAAGTGACTAAACTAAAACCTTGTGTAAAGTTAAAGGATCAAAAGTATACTTTAGCCTAATATTTTTATACCTATTAGGTCTATCTGTTTCTTTTATTACATGTTAATTTGAAGAATTTTATTTACTGTGACATCATTTTGTAACAGAGCATCTGCAAGGATTCTAATGAACAACAACTATTTATCTTTGAAAACTATTTTGAAGATTATGGGAAATCATTGTTGATGGTGATAAATTGAACTTTTTGTAATACAAAATTTTTGAGAATTTGAACTTAAAAAAATATTCCGGCCAACAATAATGGCTCAAAGATAGGCCAACTTCGTAATCTGCATTGTAAGCTACAATTTTATAACTCTTTTTTTTTTTATTGATTAACCAATGGCTATTTCGCATTAAAATATTGCTAGTCAATAAAATACGGAATAAAATTTAGGAAACTTTGAAGTCCTTGATACAATAAAGTTTTTAAGGGCAAAGAATTTCTTCTTCCGTATAGACCATTCATTAACTTGTATTTATTATTATATATATATATATTATTTTTATGTGAGTAATTATACTATTTACAACTTCAAAATAGAGTAATTTGTTTTATATACTATACATATACATGCATTGATATTGATTTTCATGATAAATACTACGTACTGTCGTTTAATTCTTTGATGTAACTTTCTATAATATTTTGGCCAATAATTTTCCGTAAGATGAAAAAAGAAATTAGGACCAAATTTACAGTAATTTTTATAGATAATATGAACCATAATTTTTTTTTGTTAGTAAATACTCCTTCAGTTTTTAATATAAGACCTAATTATTGAGTTAATTTTGGTATTAAATATAAACCTATTTATTATATTTATCAATTTTTTCTAAATTACTCTTATAAATACTCCTTCAACTATAATCAAACAGAAAAGGAAGGGAGAATATTAAGAAAAATGATTATGATGTTTTGGGAAAAACATATTATATTTTTTATAATTAACTAAGTTACCTAACTTCCTTAATCTAATCAAATTAGTTAAATAGGTCTTATATTAAGTATATAAGAAGTACTGTTTAATTTAAACTAGATTTGTATCACGCGTGTCAGCCCATAATCTTCAAAATGAATAGTGAATTGACATTGAGAGTTTTTTTCCCAGCAAAGACATTGAGTGTTAATAAATGGTGTATATAGTATATTTTTCTCTTGACAAGAGCATACAGTAGATTTATATTAACTGGCTAAAAAATCGCTCATTGCAAAATTTATTATCCAAAGGTACTTAGATATTCATTTCATTGGGTAAGTATAATTAATTTTCAGCAGGTGTAACTCATTTTTAGCGAGAGGTAACATATCTTTAATGATGTATAAATGCTTTCCATTTTACATATAGTCAAAATGAAAAAAAGTTGCACACTTGTTAAAAATATGTTTCATATGAGTCCTTGTTATAACTCATCAAATGAGGTATTAGTTACATTTTTCTAAGATTATCCTATTTAACGTCTCATTAATTGCAAATGCTATCCATTCTTGAATGTAATTTATAGTTGTAGACATGGAGAAATTTGAAAACTTGTTCCTTTTCAAAGTTGATGACTTATCCATTCTCATAAGAGTTGCATATTGCTGTTATATATGCAAGTCATTGATACCTCATTTCTACATATTAAGGAATACATTAAATTAATAAATTTTTCTTTATTTGCCTTATTAAATACACTGTACATTTTTTTTCTTACCTATTTCCTCTTTCTTATATTCAACAACTGGAAAATTAATCAGTATTGCTATTGTAGCTTCGGAGAGGTTAAAGGAGCATTGAGTATGGGCAGTATGGCGGACTTGAATCCCCAGTCGGCGGCGGAGAAAGCCGTCTCTGTTATTGGGCTTGGATACGATCTCTGCAAAGATGTACGATTCTCTTCTTGCAAAACCGAGAGGTTGATCAACATTAATCAGAAGGAGATGGGGGACGCCGTCTTCCCTGGTGGGGTTGTCGTTTCCGACGTTCCCACCTCCATCGAGTGCGAGAAAGGTGAGCGCAACAGGTTCCGCTCCGATGTGCTGACGTTTAATCAAGTGATTAAGATTCTTAAGATTCTTATTTTTCACATATTGGTTGTGTATCAATTCACTGTAGTTCCCTGTAGTGCTCTGCTCGCCATGAATGGTTAAGCCTCTCTTTATACACACATAAACACACATAAATGATCTTTGTTGTTTCAATAATATTGAAATAAAGTTTGAAATTTAATTTGAACTGAAAATAATAGTTTTGATTTAATTTATCTTTATATTCCATCTAGTCCTAACACTTTTAGCCCTTTTCACCGAATCTCGCGGCTTATGGAGGGCAATTAAAGCTAGTTAACTACCTTTAATCTCTTAAAAAATCATACTTTTTTCCCAAATCCACTTTTATTATTGTTACATCACCCACTTTTACATAAATTAAATAGGAGTATATTTGATGATGACTGATAAATATTGCATACGATCATATGTTTAGGGCTAAGGAAAAGAGTTCTATATTTAGAACCAGAGGGAGTAATTCATTATGAACGTGTTTATTTTATGTTTGAAATGCTTGTTGAAACCTCAATTTTTTTTTTTTTAATACCGTTCATTTTTCATGTCTTAATTCGTTGAATATGTACATACATATATGCGCCTCATATCTGAATGTTAACATTTAAAACAATGTGATATTCTTGTATTGCGTCGTCTGATACTCATTCTTCTTTGTTTGGAAGTTGCAATTGAAGCATTCTCAATCATTGAATTTACTAAATAAGGAGCTACTAGAACCAAATTCACGCTACTCACTGGTGTTTTATGGTATTATCGTTAGCTTGCTGGTGTGTCCTAAATTATGGGTGTTTGGTACAATGCTATCTTAACAATGGATGAAAGGCCTCGATGATATACATTTGAATATTGTTCATGTTAAAGTTCCTGTTGAGCTTGTTGCAAATTTTAGCCCTTCCTTCTTTTTTTTTTTTTGGGTTGAATTCATGCTTGTTTTTCGCCCTACCATGGAGCTAAAATCAAGAGCGAATATTGGGAGACTGTTAATGGATTTGGTGAGAGTAAGGCATTAATAGGAGCTTACAATTTTGCTATATATAATATATTGCAGATGTCTAATCAATTCAATCAAGAACTGTCTTTGTTGGGAAAACTACCATCTGGCCTTTTCAACGCCATGTTTGACATGAAACAGGTCTGGTCAAAGGATGCATCTTCCACAAAAGCCCTTGCTTTTGATGGCTGGTTTATAACATTGTACAACATTGGGTTAGACAAGACTCACATGACTCTTTCTGAAAAGGTCATTAAGGAAGTGCCTTCTTCGTGGTATCCAGCTGCACTTGCTGGGTAAGCGTTACTATTATCATTCGCTCCCTCCTATCATCAACATTTCTAATACTGATGATGAAAATGATGAGAAATGATAATGAATGGAGTCACAAGAAGAAGACACGGGGCATTAAGGTCTTTGTTTCTGTTTTAGTGGAGTTACTATTTATGCAGATGAGTGAGATGTACTCATGAATACTCACTATCAATTTTTTCCCTTAGAGGTAGTTGCTGACCTTACAGTGGGAGACTTTTGTATGTGTAAGTTCTATATAAATCATTTAGAGCTTAGAAGCTGAAAGACGAATTTATAAGTCAGCAAACTTATTATAGCTGCAAGGTTTACGTGACAATCATGTGGAAGAACAATGAATTTGAATGTTTCAGTTTACTAAATGGCATTATAATTTTACTTTAATGTTATAATGATGATTTCAACTGTGCATATGAATCATGTGTGAATTAAATTTATAGGGAATATCCTTTGCACTTAATCGTGAAGCATTTTAGAATGGATGGGTTTGTTTTGTCTTTATGTTTAGACAACATATTTAGCAATGTATCATATATGGGATAAACAAACATGGTTCTCAGTTCAAGATGCTAGTTGACTAAGTGTGGGTTCTTACTGTATCTGGATTTGTTTGAATTGTCTTTGTCTTTTGGTGAAAAATCGTTTTTGTTTATTTTGTAAGAAAATATGAATGGTCTTCCTCTTAGACGTTTAACAGTGAACAACATAAAACATGACTTCTCAGGTTCATTGAAAAATATGGAACTCATATTATTGTTGGGTTGAAGATGGGGGGGTAGGGATGTGGTTCATATGAAGCAGTTGGGAAGTTCAGATCTCCAGCCCATTGAAGTGCAGAAACTGCTCAAACAATTAGCTGATGAGAGGTTTTCTGAGGATGCAGAGCTAAGTTATCCTGGCCAAGTATCAGGAAATCTAAAGGTAATAGATGCGACTCTAAATTTTCTGGAACTGGACCCGCTGCATCCTACTTTCTTACTTGCTCTTAAAATTAATACGCCTAAGTGTGATGATTTTCAAAGGTTCTCAAGTTTATACCCTGGAATGGTTAATTATGAATTTATGATAATTTTGATGTTTGTGAGTGATGACAGTTTTGCCAATGAATGATCCATTTATTTTAGAATATGAGTGAGGCATATGAGGTTACATGTGTTAAGCTCATGTTTTCCGTTCTACTTAAGAATTGCTTGTTGATTTCGAACTCTTCATCAATTTTTTTATTGGTCCTTACAGCTCGCAACACTGTTCGTCCGTGAAATTTGATTATTTTAAACCTGTTTCATCAGGTGAAGAGGTCAAATATGTAACAATCTCTTTAAGTGTTCATGATTCTAGAACTATAGCTCATTTAAATGAATTCTGTTCTGCAGATAGTTCTTGCGTATGTGGCTGAGTTTACCATACGCTTAATCTCTTGATTTAACAGTGTAATATATATAATAATGCAAAGAAGCGGGCATTACATTTTTTGTTATTACTTATCTAAATGTATTTGAATCCATCTTTGCAGGATCATCCTGCTAACCTTTGGGCAGCTCAAAGCCCTTTTCATGCTGCTGGCAGGCCAATCGTAACAAGTCTCTCCAAGAATGATGTTAGCACTTGTCAAGAATTTCAGTGCCTTTCTTTTGCTTACCTTGTATCCTTCCTGCGTATCAGAGATTTGAACATCTATATTATTTTTCAACACAGGATATTGTGAGCATTTCAGTTCGAAGGGGAGGTATTGATACTGGTCAATCTTATAACCTGTGGCTCTCAACCATATCACAATCACCTAATGTGATATCAATGTCATTTGTGCCTCTTACTATGCTGCTGAACTCTATTCCAGGCATTGGGTATTTGAGTCATGCAATGAATTTGTATCTGAGATGTGAGTAGATAGCTGTCTTATGATGACTTTGGTCTCTCTCCTGTTTATTGGCTTCTTTTAAATGTTTGAGTTGATAATGCTGCTTATTAAAGCTAGGAAAGCTCATTTTCTGAGCTGTCTGAAGTATGAAAAGAATTACAATCTGGATCCTTTGCACTTAAGGAATAAATGCAGTGTGCAATTAGGGCGAGATAGATTGGAGACTATGGGACTGAGTAGCTCGCAACATCAGAAGTTGGAGAGAGAAGTTTCTACAATTGAAAACTCTTGTTTTTCTCTCTCCAATTGCAACCTGTACAGAGCTGCAAAGGGTCCATTTGCAGAGAATTGAAAATAATCAGACTCTTCGAACTACTGTAGCATCTATCTAACCTGTTCTGAAAATTTATTGCCCCTAGTCTGTTCAAACCCATGATTCTTTTAGTTTGGCACGTTTGAAAGCTATTTTTTGGAGCTTTATTTTACATCTTGTTTTGTATTTCTTGATTATTGTTGATTCAGATTTCATTTATGTTTTTTAGATGCTGATATTATTCCCTTCAGTGAAGCCTAGGCATGTGATATGTGAGTATGCATGGAAAATCATCATATAACTTGACGACTTGACCTTGCTCTTATTTATGAATTCAATTACAATTCTTATCTCGTACAAGTGTTTGACTTTTCATTCATCAAGCAGATAAACCTCCAATAGAAGAGCTTCATCAATTCCTCGAATATCAGTTGCCTCGACAGTGGGCTCCTGTCTATGGTGATCTGCCTCTTGGACTTGGTGCTGGACATAGAAAGAACATGTCGCTCTCACTTAAGTTCAGTCTCACCAGGCCCAAGCTTTATGTTAATAATGCAACGGTAATTTACGCATTCAGTGGTCACTATATTTTTGGATTGGTTAGTACTTCTTTCATGTGATCTTCACAAAATTGAGATCTGTGACTTTTTACCAAATAATGGGCGTGGCTTCAAAGTGAAGCACAGTTATCATTATTTGTTAGAAGGGTATCAACCTGGCTTTTATTGGAAGGTAAAAAACAAAATGTTTTGTTCGCTGTCAAACACTTTTCTCTCCTAAGGCAATGATCCTAGAATGTTTGGATGGGGAAAAAGTGATTTCGGAGAATAGATTTTACCAAAAGCATCATTCTAGCTTTTCCTCAAACCGTGGTTTTATCCCTCCAGACCATGGTTTCTAGTTCTATAATCACTGTTTGACATTTTTGGGTGTTTGGATGAAATTACATCAAACGGAGTAATATTTTGTATGATACTTGTAAACATGATTTGTATCCCTTTTTTTTTTTTTCAATTTTCTTTCTTTGATTTTAGAGGGATTTGTTGCTTGCAATCTTGACTTTGACATTTTGGACGTCAGTCAATATCCAAGATACATGTGTTACACTGTTAGCAAAATGATAGGTCTGTCCTAAGATGTCATAGCATCACACTTTTTGGATAATATCTCATGCTACTCAAAAATCACAGGGATCTCCTGTCTAACATCTCTTATCCTTTTTAACTTTTGTGAACTTGTGGTTTTGTCCTTTTCACGTGCTAATTTTCAATTTCCATACCAAGCAAGAGTATCTAGACACCATGATCTTATACCTTGCCAATGTATCTAAGATACCGTAGAATGAGGTATCAGCGTACATGTCTCCTTTGTTTTGATCGTCATTAACTTAATAAAATGTTTGAACTATTTCTGGAAATCATGAATGCTTAATTAATCTGTGCGTGGGGCTATAATTGCTCAGAAATGTCCCTCTAAAATGACCCTTATATGGCTTTCTTTCAAATAGGGAGAGGCATTAAATTAACTACCAAATAATTAAACATTATTTTGAAAGCACGCTTGTTAGTTAATCATAGATCTTGGCGTTCATCCATTATTAATGTGTCTCACAAAGGGTCTGTGAACAGTACATTTTCTTTGAGTTATCAAAAATACCTATGCTGATTGACTTGGCTTTTCCTGTTACACATTACTAGTTCTTTTATACAACCAATATACTAAAGACCAAAACTCGTTCGTTGTTACTTTGTTCTACATTTTGCAGTTTGACTCTAAAAATCGACCTGTAACGGGTATCTGATTATATTTGGAGGGCAAGAAAAGTGACCAACTCGCGATCCATCTCCTACATCTTTCAGAACTTCCTGGTATCCTTTCAATCTCAGATGATCATAAGCATGAACCTATTGATACAGTTGCAAAAGGTTACTATGAGGCTGAGAAGTGCTGTATGTTCTGGCATGTGTGCACAGCACCAGTGGATTACAACAGCTCCTATATAGATGAGTCCGCAGCTATTGTAACAAAGGCCTGGTTGGAGGTCAAGTCAATGGGAATTAAGAAAGTTCTTTTCTTGAATCTTGGATTCTCAGCGGTTGCTTCGGCTGTAATCCGCGCGGAATGGGATGGGACTTCAACTGGAACTGAAAAATCGGGGTTTTTCTCAGCCTCGCTAAGCCTCCTGCTCATCAATGCTGTTTTTCTCAGTACGTCTAAGTGGAAAGGGCGTGTAATGGAGAGGTTCCGTGCCGTTCTCCAAGGGCACAGAAAGAGAGAGAGGAGGCAGAAAAGTGTTAGTATTTTAAAAGATAGTATGACTTTGAAGGTCATTTAGGCAAACAATTGTCAATTTTTTTTTTAATGAATATTCCTATATATTTAGAGTTTTATTTAGTAGTATTATTATAATGTTTAAAAAAATTTTACTGTTTGGATATAGAGTAAATATTAAGGTTTGACAATATATGGTAGTAGAAATTTAAAAATACATTGTTAAGAAATTTTAATTAGTTTATATTTGTTCATTCATTGTTTTGAAAATTTTAAATTAAGATTTTAGTCGAAAATTTGTTATTCAAGACATATATAATGTTTTTATAGATTAAATTTAAGTTAAATAACTTATTAAATTATGTAATATATTATGGAGATTTTAACCGGTTCGAATTTAAAGATATATTGTTGAAATAATTTTTGAAAGCTTCAAGAATTGTATATTGAGAATTTTATAAAAATTAAAATTTATTTATAATTCAAAAGAGTTGTTTAGGTTAAGAAAAAATTTTAAATGAGACTGTAATAAATAATATATTTAGATTTTGGATAATAAATATATATTTATTTAAGTTATTAATTATTTTACATGAAGATTTTATTTGCAAATAATATTTTATTTCTTATAAATGGTTTTATCCGTGAAAGTTAATATGTTTATATATTTTTAGTTTATAAGGTAGTCTTTGAATTTTAGAATAGTTTTGAATTATATGTTAATAAATTTTTATGTGCAATTTTTGTGGACTTGAGAATTTTGGAGTCTCATTGCGTTGTTATTTGTAAGCTAAAAGGTAGTAGATAACTTTAAAAATTCTTTCATGTACATGTGAAATATGCATGATTATGTTGTGAATTTACTTTTTTTTTTTGTATCATACTGAAATATATATATATATCATGAGTTTCTAAATAAATGCTTTAATATATTACTGTTAGGATTTATTGCTATTAATTATGACCAATATTTAAATATATTAATAATTATGGAATTATAATGAATTGTATTAGAAATTTGCATTGAAAATTTGTAGGGAAAATCCCAGAAAAAGCCCCTGGAATATACCAAATCCCAGATTAGGTCCTTAAATTTCGAAAATGACAGAATGGGTCATTGACTCAATCTGTCATTTGTGAAATTCAGGCGAATTGACATTTTTGCCCCTGAGCAAAAGTGAGTAGTTATTCTCTAAACAAATCTAGGTAATGCTTATACTGTTCTAGTGATTACAAGATTCGTTGTAGTTAATAATAAGGTACCTGACAATAATAAGATACCTGACTATGAAAAAATGAGTAGTTATTCTTTACACAAATCTAGGTAATGCTTACATTGTTTTAGTGATTACAGAATTAGTTGTAGTTAATAACAAGACACCTAATTATGAAAAAGCGAATAGTTATTCGCTACACGAATCTAGGTAACACCTAAACTCTTACAGTGATTTCTTGAATCATTGTAGTGAATGAATAAATGAGGGCAAAATTGTCAATTCGCCTGAATTTCACAAATGACAGATTGGGTCAATGACCCATTCTGTCATTTTCGAAATTTAAGGACCCAATCTGGCATTTCCCATATTCCAATGACCTTTTTTGGGATTTTCCCAAATTTGTATTGGAATTTTATTTGTTCTCTTATTTAGAAAAAAAATAGTACTTTTGTGGGGGCATTTTGATATAACATTATTTGTCATGTGACACATATGCATTGTTGGGCTAAGAAAAAAAGAGATATGTCTGTTGTATAATTACCACGTGATATACTATCACTCAGTGCATAGCGGATGACACTTATCAAGGCTTCTTCTTCTATGTTTTCCTTTGGCTAGGAATTCATTGGAATTGTGGGACATATGACCCATTTTTATTTTTCTTTTCAAAGAAGGAGAACTATAGTTCGAACTTGAACTTTATATCTTTAGTCAGATATATAGGGAAAATGACAATAAAATACCACCTGAATTTCAAAAAGACAAATAAGGCACCTGAATAAGCAAAATGACATATAGGGGACTGGGTACCAATCTGGAATTCAGATTTTTGGCCAAAAGACCAAAATGCCCTGTCTGAAAGTGAGAGAAATGAGAGAGGAAGACGCTGATGAAATACAGGAAGGAGAGAGGAGGAAGACGCTGATGAAATACGGGAAGAAGAGAGGAAGGAGAGAGGAAGACGCTGATTTTCGATAGGTTCCCACAGCTTAAAATGTTATTGCCTAGCATTCCTCTTTTTGGTTCTGTCTCTGTTCTTCGCATAAAACCATTTTCAGATAATGTGAAGCTGTCTGGTTTTCTGGTATTATTAAACCATTTGTCCTGAATTTTACAAAACACATATTGTGATTTACAACTTTTGTAGTGAAAGTGACTACTTTGTTAATGGGTTTTGCAACCTGTTTTCAGGAGATAAACAACTTGTTTGTAAAAACTAATAAAATTCCACGCTAAATTTGACAAAACGTATAGTGGAATTTACAACTTCCGTAGTAAAAATGACCACTTATTCAATGGGTTTTGCAACTTGTTTTCAAAGGATGGGTAACTTGTTTCTAAAAACTAATAAAATTTCATACTAAATTTGACAAAATACATAGTGAGATTTACAACTTTCGTAGTGAAAATGATCACTTCTTCAATGGGTTTTGTAACATGTTTTCAAGGGATTGACAACTTGTTTCTAAAAACCAATAAAATTCCATGCTGAATTTTACAAAACATATAGTGATATTTACAACTTTTGTAGTGAAAATTACCACTTCTTAAATGGGTTTTGCAACCTCTTTTCAGGGGATGAGCAACTTGTTTCTAAAAATCAATAAATTTCACGCTGAATTTTACAAAACACAGTGAGATTTACAACTTTTATAGTAAAAATGACCACTTCTTAAATGGCTTTTGCAACCAGTTTTCAGGGGATGGGCAACTTGTTTTTAAAAACCAATAAAATTTCATGTTGAATACTGGGATTTACAACTTTTGTAGTAAAAGTGACCACTTTGTTAATAGGTTTTGCAACATATTTTTGGAGGATGAGTAACTTACTTTTCACCACCAATAAAATTTAACACTAAATTTTACAAAACACATAATATGATTCACAACTTTTATAGTGAAAGTGACTACTTCTTCAATGGGTTGTTTTCACCAGAAAGGCAACTTATAAGCATAAATAAATCATTCAGTGAACGTGCACCTGAAGTACGTCACAATAAACATTGAACTATTAACTTTCATAATTAACTACATGTATAGTAAAATTTACCATTCATGTAATGGGATTTACCAAAAACCAGCAGGCATATGACAGCAGTTACATTACGTAATTGCTTGCCATTGTTTTCTGATTTCTCCTTCATCATTCACCAAATACTAAATATAAACCCTCAAATGCAATAATCCTGTTCCTATTTCACCATGAAGTAGCCACAAAAATGAATAATCCAAATCCCTCCATCAACTTCTTTCCCACAGATTCACTCCCTCTCTCACTACAAATCCTCTTTCCCACAACCAAAACCCACCAAATCAACAATCTCTATAGAATGGTGATGCGGAGGCGTAAGATAATAGCATTTCCAACATTCTTCTTTCCTTCTTCCCGTATCATCAGCGTCAGTCTTCCTCTCTCATTTCTCTCACTTTCAGACAGGGTATTTTGGTTTTTTGGCCAAAAATCTGAATTCTAGATTGGTACCCAGTCCCTTATGTGTCATTTTGCTTATTCAGGTGCCTTATTTGTCTTTTTGAAATTCAGGTGGTATTTTGTTGTCATCTTCCCTTTTATTTTTGGTGAGTTTGGAATAATCTAGTAAAATAGATTAATTTCTATTTGACTATGTATTAGTTTATGACTCTTGTCAGCTGTGTAAGGATAGGCGTTGATATAAGGGAGGTTGCGTGTTGTATTATTTTTTCATATAATGGAAACTGAGATTTATATGCATTTAAATTAAGAGTGAATTGAGTTGAATGTAAAAATCTGTAATCTCCAAACGCAGACACATATAATTGAATTTTTGTTTCTCATATATGGTTTGCTTGTATAGGTTAGAATTTTAGTAGTTATTAAGATATTAAATCTTATCCATTATATTAACATTTTTTCCAAGTGAAGGATCTAGTAGGAATCAAGGGAAGGCATCAATGAAGTGAGCCGTAAAGGCTTCTGTGCTCCTTAAGCATATGTTATGTTATATTTTTATTTGTCATGACTATAAAACTTTAATGGTTTATTTTATTATGTGAGAAAAATATTCTAAAATTACAACCTGTTTTAGATGTTAGAAATATGTATGGACTTTCTCATGAAATATTTTTATTAGGTATATGGATTAATTATGTGATGTGTTACATGTATTTAGTTCTCTAAGTTTATATTAAGGTTCAATTTAGTCCTTAGATTTATAAAGTGCATTTTCAATCCTTTAATTTTAATACCATTAATCTAAATAATGAAAAATGCTAAATGATGATTCTGCAATTAAATGCTAACAAAGCATGCGTAAATTTTAAATCCATAATATAATATTTCTATATTATAAAAATATAAAAATCAACATGCAAGAATCCATATGAAATTTTGGGAAAATAAATTATTTAGAGATATAATAATAACATAATAAATATTTATATGCATGCAGCGCTCGGGTCAATCAGAAAGCATCACCATTTGCATGCAATCAAAAAGTATCAATCGTTACCAATCGGATTGGGTCTAAGAAAAAAAAAAGCTAGTCCCTCACAATGTGACGAACTAAAGTTTGAATTCTCACTAAAAGAAATGTCCACATTTAGTATCCAACAGTTTTAATATCTGACAGTGCCTCGAATATGATTTTTTCTAATATGAGGATACCTATACTTTAGCCAAAAAAATAAAAAAAAGTATCAATTGTTAGAACAGTAATAGTTTTATATATTCACATGAGTCAGGCTTCTGAGTACTCAATGTAATGAGCTATTCCAAGTTGCAATATTTTCCCAACAATACAATTCTCCTACCTTTGTCTCAGTTGTTGATTTTACACTTCTCATGCCCGAGAGTTTTTAAATTTTTCCAAGTTTTCCTCCCAATCGATTCCTTTGATAGTTTATTTCTGCATCAAATTGTAATGAATTATATAATGATTATAGTTTTCCTTAAGTTCTCCACCCAAAATAATCTAGGGATCCAATTATATATATGCACTTGCAGAATTGAGATATAACCTATATATAATATAATATGATTGTGCGGTGCGGTGCGCGCGCATATATTAGATCTAACTTGGAATGAGTGTCTTGTCTACTCATCTAGTAGTTTCTTAACCAAGGAAATAAATAATAATACCCAACTCTATTCCTTAATATAGGAGACTTATTTGATCAATTTGAATAAGAAAATTCAATAAATTAATATTATATAATTTTTTTAAAATACTTATATATATCATTATATTATATATCGGTTTATAAGTAAGAAAAATTAGTTTAAAAAATATAAATATTTAAAGTAATTTATTTAGCTTCTTTAATCTTTCTAAATTAATCAATTAGATCTTATATCAACAACAAAAGATAACATATAGGGATCTAATCATTCACAATATTATGTTATAGTCTAATATTCAATCCCTTAGATTGGCAATGTATGCGAATGTGCCATTTCGAGTGGTCCTTAGCCACAGCTTCTTGTCCTTGGCTCTATATCCCAAGATTTGGTAATGGCTTTTGTTTAATATTCCTCCGGTATTAATTGTAGGAATTAAATAATTAATTTATGTTTATAGAAAAAAACTAATTTATGGGGATTAATTAAATTAATTGAGCTAATTATTTGTAGAAAATTTGTATTGTTTTTCTTTTAGAATACCATTTTAATCACTCTGCTCGTTTGCATAAACTACTCTTAATATATGCAATGACATGGGTAGTTTAGAAAAACAAATTATAAATTTAGATAATAGAAGCACATTGAGATTTTATTTTCATAACCCAAATTTTCAACTGACTCATATTTTTAAGACTGATGGGGGTAATCCTTAAAGTGCATATTCTCAACATATACTATATTTATTTAAAGAAAAGTCAAATTATAAACAATGGGTATAAGACTATTAAGTACCAATCTTGCATCCATTCTATAGCCACCTTGATAAAAGTATTAATAATCAAATCACCAAGAATTTAAAGGTTTTTTTAATTAATATTTTGCCTAACGTGTATATTTAGCCCTTTAACTTTATACTACTTTTGATCCTAAATATAAGAGCTAGTTGACTAATTTGAGGAGATTAAGAAAATAAATTAAGTTAGTTATTTGTAATAAATAGGTCTTGTCTTCCTAAAGTATCCTTACTAATCAAGTGTTTGGTTAGAACTACTATTATCAGAAGGATTATCTTGAAAAAAGATGTATAAATATAAGAGATAAAGTGGATTGGAGTCTTATATTTAGGACTAAAATAAAAATCAAACGAGATCTAATATTAAAGACCAGAGATAGTATAAGATTTTAGTTTCGTTTCTTAGCTTTAAAAAGTACTACCTTCGGTCTTAATATAAGAGTTAGTTTAACTTTTAATTTGATATTAAATATAAGACCCCCCAATCTACTTTGTCTCTTATATTTATTCATTTTTTTCAACATAATCCTTATAGTTGTTACACATATTAAATATTTCATCAAATGAGATTTGATTAGTAAGGGTATTTTAAGAAAAACAAATAGTAAGGATATTTTAAAAAAAAACAACATATATTTATTATAAATAACTAACTTAACAAACTTTTTAAATATATTCAAATTAGTCAACTAGTTCTTATATTAAAGATCAGGAGTAGTATCTTTTTAGTCTTTTAACTTTAAAACATTAGTTTTAAATGATAAGTTTTTATAACAATTATGGTTGTTTTAAAAAATTAAATTTAATATGATAGCGTTTGAAAATGTTTTATCAACGTTTAAAATTTTAATATCGTCATTTTTTTAATAATTTTAAGGTTAAATGACTAAAAATATATTTTATAAAGTTAAAGGATCAAACTAAAACCTTCTGAAAAGCAAGGAAACAAAACCCGGACCGGACCGGCCGGTTCAAGCCGGAAACCGGCCAACCGACCAGTGTTCCGGTCTGGTTTGACAACTGAACCGGAAAAGAAATGAACCGGTACAAACCGAAGTAAACCGGTGCGAACCGACAGTAACCGGATGACCCGCTGGTTTGGACGGTTTACCTGGGTCACTCTTCTGTTGTCAAAAGAAACGCCGACATCCTAAGAAAGAAGAAAGTTCATTGGAGGAGGGAAGAAGAAGGAAAGAAAGAGAGAAGAAAAATGGAAGAGGAGATGAAAAAGAAGACCTTACCATGAAAGAGCACTGAAAAATTATGATAGAAGATGAAGTGGAGAAGTTTGTTTCAAAATAGATACCACGGAAAAAAAAGTAAATGGTTTTAGGAGGATGGAGCGTGAAGGCTGCAAAAGAGAGAGACTGGAAAAATTAGAAGCAGAGCATCACCGACGACCGACGATAGATTTGGACTGGAATTTGGAAAGAAAGAAAAGAAAGTATGGCTCTAATGGGTTGCCTCTAAACTTTTGTCTGCGCCTCTCAGCCTCTCTGACATAGCGTGTGTAGCCACTTAGCCTACCACTCAATAGTCATAGTCTTTCTGATGGGATGATAGAATTATTACTAGTCTGGCACTTAATTCATGCCCTCTCTCGTTTGGGTAAATAAAAAATTATTTATATTATGTATTCTGTGAGCAGCTGGGATTACAATTTTATTGTTTGATAAAATATTTCTTAATATTCGTGTATTTTGGTATTATTACGGTTAAATTATCATTATATTTTTTTATATTTTGATATTATGATAATCAATGTTTTATTTTATTATTATTATGAATTAAATTATATCATTTTAATATGACCGGTTTGACCCCGAGTTAATTGCGGTCTGACCCATTAACCCTTGACCCATTGACTTGACCGGTTTAGTGTCCGGTTCGGTTTTTTGTTCATTGCTGAAAAGTTAAAAGACTAAAAGTATACTTTAGCATGACATTTTTATACCTATTAGGTCAATCTATTTGTTTTATTACATGTTAATTTGCAGAATTTTTGCAATGACGTCATTTTGTAATGGATGTATCTGCGAGGATTTTAATGAACAATAATAACTATTTATTATTGAAAACTATTTTGTTGATTACGGGAAATCATCGTTGATGGTGTTAAATTGAGCTTTTTATAATAAAAACTTTATAAGAATTTGGACTTAAAAAGAATTCCATCTAGCAATAATGGCTCAAAGATCAGCCAACTTTTTTGTATTCTGCCGTTGGAAGTTGCAGTTGGAGCTTTCATTTGGCATGTTAGACTTTTCTGATCAGTCATTTTCACAATACCGAAATTTTATAATGCTTAATGTTGTCATCACCGATTACTTTAAAAATTGAAATTTCCGTTTTTTAGGAAAAATATTGCTAGCCAATACCATACAGAATAAAACTTTAGGTGACTTTGAAATCCTTATTACAATAATTTTTTTTTGAGGGCAAAGAATTTCTTCTTCCGTGTAGACTATTAATTACTTTTATTTATTATTATATATACTTTTTTTATTTTTATGTAAGTAATTATACTATTTATAACTTATAAATAGTGTAACTTTTTTTGTACATTTACATGTATTGATATTGATTTTCATAATAAATATTAAATACTACGTACTCCCGTTTAATTCTTTCATGTTCTTTCTATAATATTTTGGCCAATAATTTTCTGTAATATGGAAAGCGAAATCAGGACCAAATTTACAGTAATTTCTATATATTAATATGAACCATAATTTTTGTGTGTTAATATATGCTAGATTTAATTTAAACTAGATTTGTGTCATGCGTGTCGTGTTAGCCATAATCTTCAAAATGACGAATAATGAATTGACGTTGAGCGTTATTATTATTATTATTTTTTCCAGCGAAGACATTGAATGTCAATAAACGGTGCATATAGTAGATTTTTCTTTTGGCAAAAGTAGATAGTAGATTTTTTTTTTTTGGAAGAAAAGACAAAATAATATATTAAAATCAACAAAGTTTATATAGTACTAAAACAACAAGAAAAAAAAGACTGTTCTCCAAAAAACCGGAAAATATATTAAAAGGAATTAATTTAACAGTAGTAGATTTATATTAGAAAAATATAAAGTGAATAACATTATTTATAATTTATAAATTATATTTTGGAAAAATTTGCTGAAAAATGGCTCCATGCAAAATTACCTAAAGATACCTAAATATTCATTTCAATGAGCGAGTGTAATTTATTTTCAACAGGTGCAAGTCTTTTTTACCTATAAAGGTGCCTAAATATTCATTTCATTGAGCAAGTGTAATTTATTTTCAGTAGGTGCAACTCTTTTTAGCTATGGGTAACATATCTTTAATCATCTATAGTTAAAATGAGGAAGAGTGGCACACTTGCACTTGTTAAAAATATGTTGCATATGAGTTTGTTATGAGGCATCAAATGAGGTGTTAGCATTTTTCTAAAGGTGTGTTTGGTATGAGGGATTTGGGAGGGAAGGAAGGGGAGGGGAAGGACTTTAATCATTTTCTTTTGTTTGGCAACATATAAATTTTATGAAGGGAAGAAAAAATTTTTTAAAAAAATTTCCCTCCCCTCTCCTCCTCAACCTCTCCCCTAAAATTGGGAGGATTTGGAGGGAAAAAGCAATATTTTGTCATGTTGTGATTATTGTACCAATATTTTGCCATATTATGACTATTATGTCCATATTTTGTCATGTTATGACTATTATGCCCATATTTTAAATAAAATAAGAGTAACATTGTCTATATTAAAATATTTTTCCTCCCCTCCCCTCTTTTTTTTATAAATCAAAACAAGATAATATTAAAATTATTCCACTCTTCTCCCCTCCCCTTCCTTCCATTAAAATCCCTTCCCTCCCTTCCCTCTCATTGAGCCAAACATATCCTAAGATTATTCCCATTTAACGTCTCATTGCAAATTCTATAAATTCTTGAATGTAATTTAGATCGATGTAGACATGGATAAATTTGAAAACTTTTTCATTTTCAAACAAAGTTGACGACTTATTCGCTCTCATTAGAGTTGCATATTACTATTAGGGTTACCTTGGTCATACATGCAAGTCACTAGTATCTTATTTATATATATATATAAAATTAAATTGATAAAAAAATTTCATCTGCCTTATTAAAGAAAGGATATTGAAGAAATATGTTGTACATTTTCTCTTGCCTATTTCCTCTTTCTTATATTCAACAAGGGGTAAAATTGAAAAAATATTATCAATTAATTACCTTACTAGTGACTTATTTTTATAATCAAATTTTTTTTTCCTACAAGTAACTTGCATATAGGACCAGAGTGGTAAGGATTAAGAATGTTGTGTTTTGTCTTATAAATATTTTTACATGATGAAGAAAGTAATTAATGTATTCCAAACAAATTCAAAAATTAATTAATGGCAGTAATTTGATATATTAATGTCAATTTTATTACTCCTTCTAATCCCCACAATAAAGAGCTTTTTGGAAGGATTCTATAATTCATATTATAAGTCTCTTGAAAAGTTTTGGATGCTCATTCTTTGTCCGTTAATATTTAAATATAATTTTTTTGTATTTTTCTTTTTTACTTCAAAATCTTATTAATAAATGTAAACTTGAAAATTTTTTATTAATTTAAACACAGATTTAATGAGTTAACTGTGATTATTTGAGGGATATAAATTAGTTGAACCTTGAAGGTTACTTCTAATTAATGGAGCCCTCAACGGACTACTTAATTAGAAGATGATTCATCAATATTTAGTCAACGAAGACGAGTCATCAATATTTGGTCAACGTATGCTTGATTGGTTAATTAGTCAATTAGATTGGCCGCAGCATGTGAACACATTGTTCAACTGGTTCTCATCGTCACACGCCATGCTGCCACGTGTACGGTACAGAGCAAGTGGTCCAAATAGCCGCCGTCTTATTCCTCACCGTTCACACTCTCCTGTATCGACTTCGAAAGGTCCCCTCTTTGAATTCAGCCCTGTCCGTTTCGGACTTAAATTCTCCCTACCGCGCTTTCCATCCTCTTTCCTTTTTTTTTTTTTTTGACCAGCTCATCCTCTTTCCTTCGGTTACCCTCCTTTTCCTTTCATAATTATTTCAATGATCCAGATTTAACTGTTATAAAAAAAATTAAATTGTTAAAATTTAAAGTCTGATCTCAACAATTCAACGAAGAAAAAAGACTCTATAATTATAATATTTTAAAAATGTAAATTTATTTATCTATTTTTTATAATAATATTTACTTTTATAAATTACTCTTCAAGTTCTTAATATATGACCTAATTATTAAGTTAATTTTGCTTCTAAATATAAGATCTATTTTTTATATTTATTAATTTTTTCTAAATTATCTCTTTGGATACTCCTTCAACCATAATTAAATAAGTGAGATAAAGAGGATATTAAGAAAAATGATTATGGTATTTTAGGAAAAAAATATTATATTTCTCCGGTCCTAAATATAAGACTGAAAAGTATTTTTTATAATTAATTAATTAATTTAAATTTTTTAATCTAATTAAATTAGCTAAATAGGTGTAAGAAAGTATTATTATAAAACATTAAATTTGGATTTGGAGTTTTGATGCGATAGTTTTTTTCTTTTTTTTTTGGGGGAGGAGAGGGGGAGGTAGTGGAGGTAAAGAGGATGCCAGGGATAGTAGACCAAGTCCGTTAGTTTTCAGAGTTGCCCGTCGCAGAAGCAACGAACCATGAGCAAAATCCCCCACCCATAAGAAAATAAAGCCCATCCCTGGTCCATCGAAGACCTTCAACGTGGAAATCCGCAGTCCCAAGACTTGCTCAATGGGGTCGTCGCTTGGACCTCTTGCTTTTAATGTCCCAAACAACCCCATGAAGCCAGAAGAAGACTGATGCTATGCAGTATTGTTATTGTAGCTTCGGAGAGCTCAGAGGAGCATTGGGTATGGGCAGTGTGGCGGACTTGAATCCACAATCGGCGGCGGAGAAAGCCGTCTCTGTTATTGGGCTTGGATACGATCTCTGCAGAGATATACGATTCTCGTCTTGCAAAACCGAGAGGTTGATCGACATTGATCAGAAGCAAACGAGGGACGAGGGACGCCGTTTTCCCTGGGGGGGTTGTCGTTTCCGACGTTCCCACCTCCATCAAGTGCGACAAAGGTGAGCGCACCAGGTTTCGCTCCGATGTGCTGACGTTTAATCAGGTGATTAAGATTCTTATTTTTCACATATTGTTTCACTGTAGTGCTTTGCTTCCCATGAATGGCTAAGTCTCCCTTTATAACAACCTTGTCACCGGGAAAAAAAAAAAAGAAAAAGAAAAAAGGAAAAAAAAGAGGCAGTAAACAACCTTATTCTCTTAAAAAAATCATGCTTTTATTCCCAAATCCACCTTTATCCAATTTTATTGGAAAAGGCGAGTAGTTCTTCTTTCCTCACCAACTTATGAATTAAATAGGAGTATATTTGATTATGACTAATAAATATTGCATGTGATCATATACTTAGGACTAGGGAAAATTTTCTATATTTAGAACGGGAGGGGGTAATTCATCATGAACACGTTTATTTTATGTTCGAAGTTTGAACTGCTTGTTGAAACCTCAATTTTCTTTTATACTGTTCATTTTTCATGTCTTAATTCGTTGAATATGTACATACATATATGTGCCTCATATCTGAACGTTAAAATTTAGAACATTGTGGTATTCTTGTTTTGTGTCGTCTGATACTCATGCTTTTTTGTGTGGAAGTTTCATTTGAACCATTCTCAATGCTGAGACATAAGAAATCAGAAGAAATCCTTTAATATTAATAAAAGAAATATTTTTAAAGGGAGTAAATTTTGATCGCAAGACAGATTGAGTTATAGGAATTATGGGTGTTTGGTAAATGCCATCTTAACAATGCATGAAAGGCCTCGATGATATACATTTGAATATTATTCATGTTAAAGTTCCTGTTGAGCTTGTTGCAAACTCATCCTCCCCCCCCCTCCCTTTTTGGGTAATTCATGTTCGTTTTTGCCCCTGCCGTGGAACTAAAATCAAGAGTGAATAATGGAAAACTGTTAATGGATTTGATGAGAGTAGAAGGCATTAATAGGAGCTTACAATTTCGTTATATATAATATATTGCAGATGTCTAATCAATTCAATCAAGAACTATCTTTGTTGGGAAAAATACCATCTGGCCTTTTCAACGCCATGTTTGACATGAAACACGGCTGGTCAAAGGATGCATCTTCCACAAAAGCCCTTGCTTTTGATGGCTGGTTTATAACATTGTACAACATTGGGTTAGACAAGACTCACATGACTCTTTCTGAAAAGGTGATTAAGGAAGTGCCTTCTTCGTGGGATCCAGCTGCACTTGCTGGGTAAGCGTTACTATGATCATTCCCTCCCTCCTATCATCAATATTTGCTAATACCGATGATGACAATGATGAGAAATGATAATGAATGAAGTCACAATAAGAAGACACGGGGCATTAAGGTCTCTGTTTCTGTCTTAGTGGAGTTACTATTTATGCAGATGAGTGAGATGTACTCGAATACTCACTATCAATTTTTTCCCTTAGAGGTAGTTGCTGACCTTACAGTGGGAGACTTTTGTGTGTGTAAGTTCTATATAAATCATTTAGAGCTTAGAAGCTGAAAGATGAATTTATAAGTTGTATGTGTAAGTTCTATATAAATCATTTAGACCTTAGAAGCTGAAAGATGAATTTATAAGTCAGCAAACTTACTATAGCTGCAAGGTTTACGTGACAATCATGTGCAAGAACAATGAATTTGAATGTTTCAATTTACTAACTGGCATTATAATTTTACTTTAATGTTATAATGGTGATTTGAACTGTGCATATGAATCATGTGTGAATTAAATTTACAGGGAATATCTTTTGCACTTAATCATGAGGCATTTTAGAATGGATGGGTTTGTTTTGTCTTTTTGTTTAAACAACATATTTAGCAATGTATCATATATGGGATAAACAAACATGGTTTTCAATTCAAGATACTAGTTGACTAATTGTACGTTCTTACTGTATTTGGATCTGTTTGAATTGTCTTCGTGTTTTGGCAAAAAATCGTCTTTGTTTATTTTGTAAGAAAATATGAATGGTCTTCCTCTTGGACTTTTAACAGTGAACAACATAAAACATGACTCCTCAGGTTCATTGACAAATATGGAACTCATATTATTGTTGGAGTGAAGATGGGGGGTAAGGATGTGGTTCATATGAAGCAGTTGAGAAGTTCAGATCTCCAGCCCACTGAAGTGCAGAAACTCCTCAAACAATTAGCTGATGAGAGGTTTTCTGAGGATGCAGAGCTAAGTTATCCTGGCCAAGTATCAGGAAATCTAAAGGTAATAGATGCCACTCTAAATTTTCTGGAATTGGATCCCCTGGATCCTACTTTCTTGCTTGCTCTTAAAATCAATACACTCAAGTGTGATGATTTTTAGAGGTTCTCAAGTTTATAGCCTGGAATAGTTAATTATGAATTTATGATAATTTTGACGTTTGTGAGTGATGACACTTTTGCCCAAGTGCCAATGAATGGTCCATTTATTTTAGAATATAAGTGAGACATATTAGGTTACATGTGTTTTTGCTCCAAAAAAAAAAAATTTTAGGTTACATGTGTTAAGCTCATGTTTTCCGTTCTCCTTAAGAATTGCTTGTTGATTTCGAACTTTTTATCAATTTTTTTATTGGTTCTTACAGCTTGCAACACTGTTTGTCTGTGAAATTTGATTATTTTAAGCCTTTTTCATCAGATGAATTGAATATGTCGTAGTCTCTTTAAGTGTTCAAGATTCTAGAACTAGAACTCATTTAAATAAATTCTGTTCTGCAGATAGTTCATGTGTATATGGCTTAGTTTACCAGACGCTTTATCTCTTGATTTAACAGTGTAATATATAATGCAAAGAAGTGGGCATTTATATTAAATTTTACAATTTTTGTTATTAGTAATTAAAGATATGAGGGGAGTAGATGATCTATGATTATGTCAAACTTAAACTATGGAATTCCTAACACTTCTTGATTCTTACTTATCTAAATGTATTTGAGTCCATTTTTGCAGGATCATCATGCTAACCTCTGGGCAGCTCAGAGGCCTTTTCATGCTGCTGGCAGGCCAGTTGTAAAATGTTTCTCCAAGAATGATGTTAGTACTTATCAAAAATTTCATTGCCTTTCTTTTGCATCCCTTGTATCCTTCCTGCGTATCAGAGATTTGAACATTTATATTGTTTTCAATACAGGATATTGTGAGCATTTCAGTTCGAAGGGGAGGTATTGATACTGGCCAACCTTATAATCAGTGGCTTTCGACCATATCACAATCACCTAGTGTCATATCAATGTCATTTGTGCCTCTTACTATGCTGCTGAACTCTGTTCCTGGCAATGGGTTTTTGAGTCATGCAATGAATTTGTATCTGAGATGTGAGTAGATAACTGTCTTATGATGACTTGGGTTTCCCTCCTATTTATTGGGTTCTTTTAAATGTTTGTGTTGATAATGCTACTGATTAAAGTTAGGGAAGCTCATTTTCTGAGCTGTCTGAAGTATGAAAAGAATTACAATCTGGATCCTTTGCATTTAAGGAACAAATGCACAATGTGCACTTGGGGCGAGATAGATTAAGGACTATGGGCATGAGTAGCTTGCAACGTTGACGAGGAAGAGAGAAGTTTCTAACATTGAAAATTCTCATGTCTTTCTCTCTCCAATTGCAACCTGTACGGATATGCGAAGGGTCCATTTGCAGAGAATTGAAAATAATCAGACTCTTTGAAGTACTGTAGCATCTATCTAAGCTGTTCTGAAAATTTATTGCCCTTAGTCTGTTCATACTCATGATTCTTTTGGTTTGACACATTTGAAAGCATTTTTTTGGAGCTTTATTTTACATCTTGTTTGTTTTTCATGATTGTTGTTGATACAGATTTCATTTATGTTTTAGATGCTGATATTCCTTTTCATGAAGCCTAGGCATGTGAAATGGGTGTATACATGGAAAATCATCATATAACTTAACGGCTTGACCTTTCTTTTTTATTTATGAATACAAATACAATTCTTATCTGGTAAAAGTGTTTGACTTCTCATTCATCAAGCAGATAAACCTCCAATAGAAGAGCTTCATCAATTCCTCGAATATCAGTTGCCTCGACGATGGGCTCCCGTCTATGGTGATCTGCCTCTTGGTTTTGGTGCTGGACTCAGAAAGAAGATGTCACCCTCACTTAAGTTCAGTCTCACAGGACCCAAGCTTTATGTTAATACTGCAAAGGTAATCAACATATTCAATGGTCAGTTTGTTTTTTGATTAGTTAGTACTTAGTTCTTCTTTCTAGTGATCTTCACAGAATTGAAATCTGTCACTTTTTACCAAATAATGGGCGTGGCTTCAAAGTGAAGCACAAGTATCACTGTTTGTTAAAGGGTAAAAGCAAAATGTTTTGTTCGCTGTTGAACACTTTCCTTTCCTTCGGATGGGGAAAAAAGTGATTTTGGAGAATAAATTTTCTGAAAAGTTGATCAACCAAGCTTTTCCTCAAACCTTAACCCCTCCAAACCACAGTTTCTAGTTGAATAATCACTTTTTGATTTTTTTTTTTTTTTGGGTTGTTTGGATGATATTACATAAAACCATGGTTTTCTCTACAAAACCATGGTTTTGAGTAGCATCTAAACGCACTACATTTAGCATCAAACGGAGTAACATTAGGTATGACCCCTATAAATATGATTTGTGCGCCTGTTTTTTTATTTGCTTTCTTTGATTGTATAATAATATTATGGAGGGATCTGATGCTCGTAATCTCGACTTGACATTTTGGATGTCAGTCAATATCCAAGATACTTGTGTTGCACTATTATCAAAATGATAGGTCTGTCCTAAGTTGTTATAGTATCACACTTTTTGGATATCTCATACTACTTAAAAATCACAGGGATCTCCTATCTAATCTCCCTTGTCCTTTTTAACTTTTGTGAACTTTTGTCTTTTTCACATGCTAATTTTTAATTTCCCTTCCAAGCAAGAGTATCTAAACACCAATGGTCTTATATCTTGCCGAGGTATTTAAGATACTGTAGAATGAGATATCAGCGTACGACATGTTTCCTGTGTTTTGATCATCACTAAATAAATTGTTTGAATTATTTCTGGAAATCATGAATGCTTAATTAATCTGTTTATGGAACTATAATTCTTCTGAAATAACCCTTATCTGTATTTCTTTCAAGTAGGGAGAGGCATTGAATTAACTACTAAATAACTAAATATTTATTTTGAAAGCGTGCTTGTTAGTTAATCATGGATTTTGGCATTAATCCATTGTCAATGTGTCGCAACAAAGGGTCTTTGAGCAGTACATTTTCTTTTCAAGTTATCAAAAATACCTATGCTAATTGACTTGGCTTTTCCTGTTACGCATTTACTAGTTGTCTACAACCAATATACTAAAGACCAAAACTCTTCATTGTTTCTTTGTTCTACATTTTGCAGGTTGACTCTAAAAATAGACCTGTAACGGGTGTCCGATTATATTTGGAAGGCAAGAAAAGTGACCAACTCGCGATCCATCTCCTACATCTTTCAGAACTTCCTGGTATCCTTTCAATCTCAGATGATCATGAGCATGAACCTATTGATACAACAGTTGCAAAAGGCTACTATGAGGCTGTGAAGTGCCGTATGTTCTCCCATGTGTGCACAGCACCAGTGCAGTACAACACCTCCCATATAGATGAGTCCGCAGCTATTGTAACAAAGGCCTGGTTGGAGGTCAAGTCAATGGGAATGAAGAAAGTTCTTTTCTTGAATCTTGGATTCTCAGCGGTTGCTTCAGCTACAATCCGACGATCAGAATGGGATGGGACATTAACTGGAACTAAAAAGTCAGGGTTTTTCTCAGCATTGATGAGCACCACCAGGCTTAGCAAGGAATTGGCTTCTCCTGTAAAGCCAGAAAAAGTGGATATAAATTCAGCAGTTTATCAAGGTGGCCCTCCTGTGCCAACTAGAGCTCAGAAAATGCTGAGCCTCGTGGACACAAATGAAACGGTTCGTGGTCCGGAGGATTTGCCGGGATATTGGGTGGTTACCGGAGCAAAGCTTTGTGTAAATGATGGCAGAATCTCGATCAAGGCGAAGTATTCATTGTTGACTATCATATCAAATGATTTACTGTGATATGAATGTCAAGAGAAGGAATAAGGTGCAGTTCTTTATATGTTGTAAATACAATTAGTTTTATCATTTGTTCAATGTCAGATTCCATGTATATCTCATCTGGCACAAAGCGCATTGGATGAGAGGATTTTAGATAGAGATACGAGCCGGGGGAGCCTATGATTCCGAGGAGCTTCGTTGGCAATTGGATTTTGGGACGAGATATGGAAGTAAATTAGAGTGGATTTCACATGTTGGCATTAATCTCATGAGTCATGCCATTAATGTCTTGTGAATAGTAGAGCTTTCTACAACTTTCATAACATGGTTCTTCCTTTAATGCTTGCCTTCCTGTTAAGTTGTATCTTATGTATGTTTTTGTGAGCCATTCATACATGTATTCCTAACAAAGACAACAGTCTATGGAATTGGATTAAAGAAATGCTATGAATTTGCCAGGTATGTCGGAACAGCTGTTATATGAAAAATGAATTATATATCAGTATTCTGAAAAAAAGTTCCATTTTTTGCCAAAAAAATAACAAAAGACCCATTAACATAAATTATTAGATATCTGTGCCTCTTTGACCAAAAAAGCAGAAAGAGAAAAGGCATTTGTGCATGAATTAATAGTTCATAATCCTGTTGCCCGCAAACAGATGTGGATCCCTTTGCATATTTTGTAAGAGCTGGTAAGTGAAAGTAGACTTTGAGTTGCTAACTTGCTATAACATTCAATCTAGGTTTACTTTGTTCACATCCAAGTCCTCCAAAACAAACAAGAAGTAATCAAATAAAATTTAAACAAAACACAACATAACTTGAACCCACAAAAAAACTCCTACGCGTACGGATTCCTGTATTCTTAAAGTGGTTACAAAATTAGGGAATTTACATGAAAAGCATTAACTGCACAAACTTTGCAATTCCGTCCTTGTTTAGAAGAAAAGTACTGCTAAGTTCTAATCACATCACGTCACCAACAAATCCAAATTCAAGTAAAACTTGGATGCAATCAGGCCCTACAGACAATGAAAAACTATGACAATGGGGTCCAGACTTATGGGGTGGGAGGTACAAGAATGTACAAGGAAGGAGATGGAACAGGAAAAAGGGCCAATGAAGATGAGTGGTGAATAAGGGATTATTTATGTAAAAGATGGTCATGTGGGTCAACCCGTAAGTTGCCGGTTGGCACATGATAGGTTGTGCCTATACAATGTAGGCCAAAAAGATTCGTTCTCATGCAAATTTGCTAAACTTTGATAGGCTGGTGAGTTGACCTGTCAACAATTATTTATTTAATTTTTTTAAAAAATTATTTTTTAATATTCTATACAATATATTAAAAAAATACAATAAAATGATTGTTTTTCCTTCAAAAGATTGAAAGCACCAAATAAATAATATAGGTATTTTTTTAATTTTTTGGATAGGATATAACCTATAATAATAAAATGTAATAATTAAAAAAATTAATGGGGGTTAAGCCACCACTTTTGGCAGATTAGACCGGTGGATCCAACCTATATTTTCAGTTCATGTGGTTAGGAAATGTTTAAAAGAGATTGACCCAAATATTGTGATGAAGGGAACGGGAAGAAATGCCAACGGGTTTTTTTTTTTTCGGTTTTTTTTGGGGGGGGGGGGTGTGCTTTGATGCGCTTAGATTGGAGGAACCTTATTTTTTTGCTGTTTCTATGAATAGAAACATTCCGATTTTTGGAAGGAGGTGGAGAAAGGGTTGAAGATAATGATTAGAACAAGAAATGAATAAATATTATCTAAGATATTTCTATTTTTCATACATATTCTGAAAATTATATTAACTTAATTAAAACTGACCCGGCCACGATTTTATCATAGAATCTTGAACTAGTGTCTTGATGGGTAATTCCACAGTATTTGTTCCCTTATTTTTTTCCGCACTCTGTGAAATCTACATACCAGTAATTCCACAATATTTGTTCCGGTAAAAGAACTGGAAAGTCAATGGTCTTTGTAGTTCTTCGATCCTCAAAGTAGTCCCGACCGGCTGCGTGCAGGCTCAAAAATTTTCCTGCCATGTGTATCACTGAGACAAAGGATTTGGGCTAACGTTCCTATGAATGACTCTTTCATTTCTATGCCCAGAATATAATAGCACAAGGAAATTGATCGAAAAATACTTGTTAAATTTCAAAAATGATAAATAGACGATTTTAGCAGATTTTGACTTGTCAAAATTAGTTCAAGAGTCGTCAAAATTATTACAAGAATTTGTCAACATGATCTAATTATCTTTTTGAAATTTAACAGATATTGTTATTTCATTTTTCCTATCCTAATTGTACCTTTATCGACCTGTTTGAGGATATCCTTCACCCAAAGAAATATAATACCATGTAACAAAGGAGATAAGAGGCTTCCGAAAATTAAAAAATGTAATTAAATCTATATTAATCAATAAATTCCCACAATTATCTTTTGACACAAATCCAATTAGCATGCTTTGGCGCTATTCAAGTACTTAAAAGCTTAAAATTAAACATAGAAAACTATCTATGTTCAGAGATATATCAATCCTTCAACCAAGAAACTTGTTGCTAATTGACATTCAATTCTTATCCCTATCTCAGAACCAACTCGATATGTCTATCACGAAGGAGAAAAATTGTTCAACATACACTTAAGTTCGTTCATAGTTTTGTGTGATTGGGTCACAATAAATTGCATCAATGGGTTATCTTGAAATGCACTCTCCTATAGCTATGCCTCGTTAAGTTCTCTAAACCAACTTCTTCAAGCCTCCCAACGAATGAGTTTCACTTTCTGCCACCTCTTTTTATTGTTGATGCTTCTTCAAAGTTCAAAATGCTAGCATAAAATAAAAAAATAGAACAAAAAAAAAAAAAGAAAGAAAGTATTCCTTCTACTTTCTCTGGAAGAATGAGATGTTTTAGGACTTGTCCAATGTGCAAAATGGTATGGAATGAAAAAAAAAATGCTGTAATTGGATGACTTGTGTCGTGGGGAAGAACTCGCTCAGGTCATAAAAATGTTATTTTGGATATTTGGATTTTAAGGTGTAGCGGTGCATATCCCATCTCTGTCTAAGATTATTGATTAAAAAGTTAAAAGCGTAAAACCAACGAGGGTACTTACTGTGCTCAGACATAGTTCTCTTTAATAAAAGAATACGTGTGCATGACATTAAAAAAACGATTCAAAGCAAGGATATGAGTTGAAGTTAAGAGCTTTAACTAAAATAGCATTCACTAAGAAAGAGGCAATTGAGACTACTAAATTTATTTTGACCCTCGATATAAGATTTTCGAGCACATGATTAAGAAGCACATTCTTTAAAAACTAAAACACGTTCATTATAAATAACTAATTTAATAAATTCTCTTAATTTTACAAAATAATTATTTAATTCTTATCCTAAAGACGAGAGACAATATGTGAGGTTGTGAAATGGGTCCAAATTTATACTGGATACTGCTACAAAGGAGCCTGAATTTAACCTATTTCAAGAATAAAATCATTAGCCAATAACCTTATGACCTCCTCCGCATGGAAATTCATATGCAAGTGAATGTGGTGGATTTGATATCATTTGCACTTGTCACTTGTTTGATTTGAATAAATTTGGGTGACATTGAATCTTCCAAGTCAAAGTGGGGCAGGGCAGAATACTGGCTGTCCAGCCCCACCCCAAAAAAAAAAAAAAGTTCCTAAACTTGTTATGCGTAAACACAAAGAAACTCTTGAAACCGTTGTTTCATGGAGAATGACTTCCTTCTAAAGATAGATTGGCCTACAAGGGAGAAAAGAACAACAGATAATCCAATTTCCCCAGTTTATAATTAATACTAATGATTGAGTGATGATTGAAAAATTACGTTTCCTGTCCTTTCCTGGAATTTCCTGAATGAGCAAGGAACACGGCAAATCGTAATCTATATCCAAATAATAAAAAAATTCCAGTTTGGTATATAGTCCAATCCTTCAATTGCAAAGCCGCGTGAAATCTAAAATAAAACGAATCTATTAATTACAGGAGTTTACTTGCCTTACTGCCGTTCATCGTCGTATTTACAAATTTACACAGTAAGATATTCACAGAAATCTTGAAGCTCCATGCAAGCAACAACAACGACTAACAACAGAGTCTCAGATCTGAATGACTTTTGCGTGCAGATTCAATTTATTTTCTGCTTTCTTATTTTCTTCAAGAAGAGATAAATCACCCGACGAAACCCAAGAAACTGTGAGAAAACATGATTCAACGCTCAGAAACCAAATAGATCGAAAGAAAAATCACGCGAAAACTAAATAAATTGAAAGAGGAACCGCAGAAACGAGGAGAGAAATCGATCTGAAAGAAACTATTGTGAATCAATCGGTTTTTAATGAACGAGTAGTAGGTAAATTTGGAGATTAAAAGTCAATCCAATCGAAGAGGGAAAAAAAAGAGGTGATCAGATGAAATCAGAAATAGGAACAGAGAGAATGAGATGAATGGTTGGACCTGAGAGATCGAAGACGAAGGGGACGGGAAAGAAAGTTGAAGAAGAAATTGGCGCCGTGAAGGAAGGCGACGATTCCAGTGCAACCCAATATGAAGAGCTCCACCATCCTGAAGGAAAATTTTCCGAAGTGATTCCGAAACTCGAAATTCTGCAAAACTGCTCTGCTTGCATTTATAGAGTGGCCCCATGGCAAATAGAGTCGGGTTCCAAGAAACGACACCGCAAAGGTAAATTACCTCATGAAAGTGTACTGTGGAAAAAGGACCACAAAGAAAATCTGGGACGTTCGTTGAAATTTTCCCATTATAAAAGATTAAAAGTTACAACCTTGGCTACAAAAACCAATTTTACATTTAATTTGTTTCTAAATATAATATTTTAATTTATTTTATTTTTTATATTTATTTTTTTAAGATAATTTTTATAATAGTTACACATGTTAAAAGTTTTATGAAATAATAATTATAGTTAATACACTTGATTGGTCAAGATATTTTAGAAAAATTACACCTATTTATTATAAATAACCAGTTTAATTAATTTTTTTAATATACTTAAATTAGTTAACTAGCTTTTAGTTAATGATGGTACCTAAAAACCCAGATCATTGAGTAGGTATTATTTTTTTAAATTATCTTCATCTATTTGCTTGTATTTTCTTTTGGATGGCACATAATTAAAAATAAATTGAACATATATGAAGAAAAGTTGTTATGGTAAAGATAAGTTGTACCTGTTGAACAAATTTCAAGTATTTTAGACAGTAAATTGCAATGGGACATTTATCAACAATTTTTTTAAATAAAATGGTTTTAGATAAGGAACTGAATAGTATAACTCTGAGTTTTTATATTCAACTAACTTAGTTTAACTTTATTAGCATAATTTTCCCTGCCAATGGTCGACTTAACCATTTCATTATCCTGTTTTAATTTTAACAAAAACAATGTGTTTTAAAAATTAAAAAAAAAGCTGTGCGATTATAAATATTCTATCTTCCAATAAATTTTATCCTGTTATGTATTAACATGACGAATGCATTTTTAATTAGATACTAATAGGCACAATATATCATCCAATTTTTTTACATATTTATTTTATTGAGATTATATGATATTTGCATTAATTCATTCCTATATATATATATATATATATATATATATATATATAACAACGGTACATGTTTCCATATATTATAGGGAGGCTAAGAAAGTCAAATTGTTCATAATTTAAATAATGAAACTTTTTATGATTTTATATTTTATATTAGTGATAGATATAATTATGCTTAACACAACTCATCTTCACCCAACCCAACCTTAATGATGCTACGCATTGTTTTATTGCATATGAGATTTTCTTTTTTTTGTCTTTTTTTTTTGTATAATTCACAGTATCCCTAAATTATCATGGCTAAAATTTTGCTAGTTTTAATTTTATTTATTTATTTTTAAAACAATTTAACATTTTATTTATAATTTTATAAAATATGAAATTTGAACTGTTCAAATTGTAATCTTATCGTTGAAATGAAAAGTGAAGAGAAATGGAGGGACAAGGAAGTGGAGAGACCGCCCCCCTTCCCACTAGGTCTAAAGGTGGTGGCTACAAATAAAAGAAGAACCAACTTGAATCTGAGCTATGAGCTAATTTAGCCATCTCATCCACTACTCTAATCTCATTCATTCTAATATGGTATAGATACACCTACTAGTTCTTATGCATAAGTAATCTAATATCATCAATAATATCCTTAAAAGGAGTGGTTACTCTCACACCCTCGCAAAATCACATTCACAGCTCCAACAATACAATCATAATAAATACTCCTTCTGTCTTAAATATGAGACTTTTATACACACTAGTATAAGGGTTTTATATTTAGAACCGGAAGAGTAGCTATTTATCCAATTTTGGTCCATACAAGCTCTAAACAAGCTATTACAAGCATTTGCATGTTGAATTGTATAAATCTTTGTAACAATATTCATAAATCACAAATATTAAGCTCCTTCCCCTTCTCAAACTCGCCGTAAAGTATAAAGCACAATGTCTAATTACGGAAAGGATTTATGATTATACGACGGACTGAAAAAATAATTGAGCATATTTTCGTCACACACACACACATATATATTAAATCATATTGAATCATACCCATAATGCAATGCAAAGAACAAATATTTTATTGATTAAGAAATTCCGTAACAGAGTTTTATTCCTTTTTTAAAAAAACACACTTGTTTCCTCACTGCATAAAAATCTAAATAAATATTATATAATAGAGAATATTGCTGGCAGCGTGTTGCGTGCATTTACATGGGAAAGGGAATCAGCATCAGCAAATTTGGGTCTCTTGGCGGCGGTGACAGCTCATGGCTTCATCGTTTTCTTCTGGACATTATTCCATTGTTATTCATTTAGTTTTGGCCAATGGATTAAAGTATTCAGTGAAACATAATTATTAGGGATAAAGTGTTTAAATATTCTGAAAATATCCATGAAAGAGCACCCAATACTAGAAAGTTTTTTTTAGCTCTTATATGCTCTAATAGTTTATTTTCACAATAAAAATATATTGACTATTATCTCCTGTTAAATTTAACCGTTAAATAATCAATTGTGTTTAATATCCACGGCACAGAACAAAGTGTTTAATATCAGTTTGGGGAAACACGTACTTTGGGTGCAATTAATAAAAGAAATAATGTAATGAAATAATCTTTTTGAAAAGTTGGATCAAACGAAAAGAACTAATTCCTCACAATATGGTGAACTAATATTTGAAATCTCGTCAAGAGAGATACCTATATTTAATACCTAATAATATCTTAAATAGAATTATCTATAATAGAAAGATATCTATGTGGGGGGAAAAAACTCCGCAAACACAAACACCAGAAGAGATAGTAACAGGCAAGCAAATAACAGAGAAATCATAAATGTGGAAAATTGCACTACTTCAATTTTTTTTTTTTTGACCAGCTGCACTACAATTAAAATCATAGTCACAGATATATTTACACGAATATATTTGATTAAAATACAAAAGGGAACACAGTTTCAGATGGAAGGGCCATAATTCATGAAGAAAAAGGGCGGCAGGAGAGGGAAAGCGACTTCTTTCACGCCCCAATCATGCTCCAATTATGGACCTTAGCTCCTTCCAATGGGATCATAACTAGGCCCAATCGTTGTTTCTTCTTTCTCCTCATTAACGCAAAGCCCATTTATCACAGTAGAGTGAATGCGCTTTGCCGGATTGTGGGGACAAAAAAAGTAATGACCCCTGTGGCGTCCGTGTCCTTGCAGTGTACGTTTTTAATACTACCTCCGATTCTTAATATAAAACCTAATTTAATTTTAATTTTGATTCTAATTATAAGATTCTAATTCACATTGTTTCTCATATTTATTTATTTATTTTTCAAGGTGACTTGTAATAATAGTAGTTCTAGCCAATACATTTAATTAGTAAGGATATTTTAAAAAAACAACACTTATTTATGAAAAATAACCAACTTAAATTATTTTCTTAATCTCCTCAAATTAGTCAACTAATTAGGACCGGAGGTAGTATTTAATAATATTTCGAATAAGTTTGTATTCAGTAAAGTTTTGGAAAATGGGATTTCATAAGTATATACATTCAATATTTAAGTTGTAATTTCCATCACCTTAATTTTACCCACTTTCTCCACTTCCTCATTTTTTAAATTAAATTTCATGTTCTTTGAGTTATCTTAATTCAGTGTGCATATCTCACTTACCTATTTAATATCTTCAAAAATAGTGGCATAAATATCCAACATGATGTATATTAACTCCCGTAGGAGCCGTTTGGTTCAATTCTTATATGCCTAGAGATGGTAATGCAATGGAATATAATGCAATGTTTATTACCATCCATATGTTTGGTATGTCATTAAGAAGCTGAGCAAAAAAATTACCTTTTATATTTAATCAAATAAAGTTAATGCTAAAAAGTCTATAATGCCTCTCAACCGGGGAAAAAAAAAACTCCTTTCCCGATCCTTCCTTCCTAGATTCATTATCTTCTTTTCCAACAAAAATTTGAAGCCCGAGTACAGATTCACAGTCTTCTTCCTCGAGCAAACCCAAACAAAATAAAAAAATAAAAAATTGTTGGAGGCAGTTCATAGTGGTCTCCACCATTTCTATGGCTATCTCCGATTAGAGGCAGTTCATGATCATCAAACTTCTTCAGCTTTATGACAACAAACACTCCAATCAGTGTTATTTGGCGCTCCATATTGGGACATCATCCCTTTCCCTTTCTGCTGGAAAAAACAGTATCACATAGCTATTCTTTTTCAGATCTGAACAATACAATCGGAATATTACAATATTTTGGGTGGTGAACGTGGGACTGAAATGATGGTTATTGTGGGTATTGGGTGTGGCGGTGCTCACGGTGGTAAGTTCATCAACAGTGCCAAGGGGTGGATGATAAAGAAAAGGTTGAAGAAGGTAATAAAGATTGGAGGGCACAAGAGACTTTTTGAAGTATGCAATGAGATGGTAATAATGATTCATAAGGGGGGGAGGTATGAATGAAGATTACCAAATTTTTGGTAATCATTATTACCATGGTAAAGATTATTACCATGGTAAAGAGTAACCAAACATTCATATCTTGGTAATGTAATTACAATTACCATTGCAGGTCTACAATGAGATTGAACCAAACGGGCTCGTAGGATTTCCCACCGGAACTTGTTTCGGAACGATGGAAGGATCATTGGGTCATGGCTTTCTCGACTCTACTGTACGCAGTTTTTAATTTTAATATCACTAGATTTTTAAGAATTAACGTTTTAATACGGATTAAATTTTAAGAACTAAAAATTATATTAACTTTTATTTTGACCTTTCTTCTATAGATACATATGTTCCCATGGTCTCCGCCAACCATGCTTGGAAGGTGAAGTGATGGACTTCGATTACTTTTTCATCTCTTCAATTTTCATTTTCTGTGTTATGGATTCCGTTTTATCTCTTTGATTTCGATTCTCTTGGTGTTTTAGATTTCGATTTGTAAATGATGATTGAGTAGTAATTTCTCTCCTCGTTTATGTGATATTTCTCTATCGGTATTTAATAAAAACCAGTGGTGGCTTCCATAAGGGAATGGGTGTCTCCACCTCCCTTTTCCTTTATTTTCATCGACTTTTTATCCCAATCATTAAAATTAAAAGTTTTACGCCTCATATTTCATGTTTTAAAAAATAATTTCATAAAATGTTTTTAGTTTTTTTTTGAATTATTCTGACTAAAATTTAGTAGCTTTATTTTATTTTATTTATTTATTTTTAAAATTTAATATTCTATTTAGTATTTAATAAATATGAAATCTAAACTATTAAAGTTTTAATCCTATGATTAAGCCCTTGCCCCCGCTTGCACACGTGAGTGGCCATCAATTTCGTTTACTTCCTAAAGTCCAGTTGGCTGAGATGACTCAAGTTTTTCCATGGCTCCTTCATGTTGATTATACGGGGGAACTGTAAATTTTAAATTAAAAAAAGTCTACAAATCAGATAACTTCTATAGCTCCCAATAAATCTCTGATTAGTTAAGTACTTGATATCATATGTATCATTTAAATTTAAAATGTAAAAAGCTTAAAAATCCTAACCCATAATTAATGATTTTATTTGAATTTGTTGATTTAATTATTTGAATTTATTTTGAACTTCAGCTTTAATTAACTTTAAATGTTGATAATAAATTTGTATGCATTGTGTACTTTTGAAAACTCATATATGTTTTATTCTTTATATTATGCTGTAATTGAACTATGAGATTATCCCATGTGATTATTACATAGCCTACTTTTATATAGAAGAAAATATTATACTAATCCTATGTAATCATTGACTAAGTAACTATTGAATCAAATATATATGGGTCTTAAATGAGTAACCATTTTATCTCCATTCAATTTTGTATATCAGATAAAATAAACATCTATTTACTTGTACAGAGTTTTGAAAGCCGGACAGGAGCCGTCCAACATCTACTTTGTCCAATATAAGAGACAATTTTATTAATAACAAGATAACAAGATACATCAAAAAGGATTTAGTACAAACACTTGTAAAGCCCAAGTAGAAAACAAGTATTCGTATATAGTGTTTAGACAGTTCAGACTATATATCAAAATTGATATATTTAATAATTTACTAAAATTATTTAACAATTTGATATTTTATTTTTTATATATGACATATATAATATTATATAATATTTTTATTTAATTATTATATTATTAATCCAATTAAACGGTCTAACCGATCTGACAGTTTGAACTAAACAGTCTAATCGATCTGATAGTTTCAACTATGACTGGCTAATCTTTTTGGTTCAATGACCAGTTTAACTAAATATTCCTTAAACAAAGGGAAAATGACACTAAAATACCATGTGAATTTCAAAAAGACAAATAAGGCACTTGAATAAGCAAAATGACAAAGAAGGCATCAGGTACCAATATGGAATTGTGATTTTTGGCCTAAAGACTGAATTGCCCTTATTGTGTTTGAAAACTGAGGAGATAGAGAAAGGTAGAAATCGCCTCCTCCCAGCAAAAGTAATTTCCCCCACTCGGCGAAAGAGAAACTACCCCCTTGGCGAAACCAATCCATCTACTCGGTGAAACTAATCCCTCCCCTTAGTGAAACCGAATCCCTCTACTCGATGAAACCAATCCCTCCACTCCACGAAACCGAACCCCCTTCAGTTGACGAAACTAAATCCTTCGCATCACCATTCTGTAGAGATTGTTGATTTGGTGGGTTTTGGTTATGGGAAAGAGGATTTGTAGTGAGAGAGGGAGTGAACCTGTGGGAAAGATGAAGCGGAAATCAGAAAACAATGGCAAGCAATTACGTAATGTAACTGCTGTCATATGCTTGCTGGTTTTTGGTAAATCCCATTACGTGAATGATAAATTTCACTGTACATGTAGTTAATTATGAATTTTACAAAATACATATTGTGATTTACAACTTTTGTAGTGAAAGTGACTACTTTGTTAATGGGTTTTGCAACCTGTTTTCAGGAGATAAACAACTTGTTTGTAAAAACTAAAAAAATTTCACGTTAAATTTGACAAAACATATAGTGGGATTTACAACTTCCGTAGTAAAAATGACCACTTATTCAATGGGTTTTGTAACTTGTTTTCAGGGGATGGGCAGCTTGTTTCTAAAAACTAATAAAATTTCCTACTAAATTTGACAAAACACATAGTGAGATTTAACTTTCGTAGTGAAAATGATCACTTCTTCAATGGGTTTTGTAACATGTTTTCAAGGGATTGGCAACTTGTTTCTAAAAACTAATAAAATTCCATGCTGAATTTTACAAAACATAGAGTGATATTTACAACTTTTGTAGTGAAAATTACCACTTCTTAAATGAGTTTTGCAACCTCTTTTCAGGGGATGAGCAACTTGTTTCTAAAAATCAATAAAATTTGATGCTGAATTTTACAAAACACACGGTGATATTTACAATTTTTATAGTAAAAATGACTACTTCTTAAATGGCTTTTGCAACCAGTTAATTCAACGTGACTACAAAAGTTGTCACTTTTATTAGTTTTTACAAACAAGTTGTTTATCTCCTGAAAACAGGTTGCAAAACCCATTAACAAAGTAGTCACTTTCACTACAAAAGTTGTAAATCACAATATGTATTTTGTAAAATTCATAATTAACTACATGTATAGTGAAATTTACCATTCACGTAATGGGATTTACCAAAAACCAGCAGGCATATGACAGCAGTTACATTACGTAATTGCTTGCCATTGTTTTCTGATTTCTGCTTCATCTTTCCTACAAGTTCACTCCCTCTCTCACTACAAATCCTCTTTCCCACAACCAAAACCCACCAAATCAACAATCTCTACAGAATGGTGATGCAAAGGAGTAAGATAATAGCATTTTCAACATTCTTCTTTTCTTCTTCCCGCATTTCATCAGCGTCGGTCTTTCTCTCTCCTTTCTCTCACTGCATCGATCTTCCTCTCTCCTTTCTCTCACTTTCAGTGTCGGTCTTCCCGCATTTCATCAGGGCATTTTGGTCTTTTGGCCGAAAATATGAATTCCAGATTGGTACCCAGTGCCCTATTTGTCATTTTGCTTATTCAGGTGCCTTATTTGTCTTTTTGGAATTCAATTGGTATTTTATTGTCATTTTCCCTTAAACAAATCCTTTTAGGGTTTAAACTATATTCTAAGTAGATGACAGCTAACTAATGACTCATCAAAGAACAATAAAAAAGGAATTCCAATACAAAAAAGAAAAAATGACATATAAAGAAGCTTGAAAATGTGAAATGCCAAAATAGGAAGCTTAGCAAAATGTATTGACAAATAGGGAAGTGTTGCATGATGGGGGATTATGCAAATATTGATCAATTACCAAAAAGCCTTTCTGTTAGAGTTTGAAAGCAGAGAGAGAGAGGCGCGAATTGCAACTTGTGTTTCCTAGTTTCTCGCTTCCACCATCCCTATTGCTGCCCTAAAAACACAGGCAAGTTGGATAGTTGATGACTCGGAAATAGTGTGTGCATAAGAGAGCAGAGGAGTTTAAAGTGGAAGGGTGTGCTGTTTAAAGGGCAAACGTTGTCGTGTTTGTCTGATTGTGTGGAAGGACGAAGGTTGGCTGTCGGTGATTCACCATTGTAGTTAACAAGCATCAGCGGCATTTTACTGAGGTAAGTGTAGGGATTTTAGTTTCATACTGTGGTCGACGTTTTTGGGTGAGTAGGGGAAGCAATGATTAGGCAATATTTAGATATGACACGATGAAGTTTGTGAATGACAAGAATAGTGATTAAGGGTTTATGCTGAGTCTCTGTGGCATGATATTTGTTTTTTATAATGAAGTTGACAATTATGACGTTTGGGAAAAATGAGTTTTCAAATGAGTAGGAAAATTGTCTGATTGACTGGAAAGATTATATGAATGAAATGAAAATGACAATAACATATTGATAAATGACCATGAAGGAACTTGAAATGACCATATTCATAATAATGACCTTACTGTCAGTGTGTAATGGCTATATTGGTAATGACAATGAAGGAACTAGAAATGACCATATTCATAGTAATGACCTAACTATCAGTCTGTAATGATCAGATTGGTAATGACAGTGAAGGAACCGGAAATGACCATAACATATCTGGAAAGAACTAGATATTTAGTATATGTATAACAATTATGACTTAATGACCGTATATTGATGACTTTGCATAATTGTACGAGATGGTATTGGAGGGAGGGGAAGGGCCTACAAGTAAAGGAGTACACAGTGGGCTTATTTTGTTTAGAAGGGACTATATGGCAAAATGAGAGGATAAGTGTAAAAATGCAAGAGAAGAAAAAATTGAAGTGGGGAAGACATAGAAGGCACCGAGTCAGGAAGAGAAAAATAGGTATAATGAGAGGGCAAACAAAACAAAACCAGAGAAAGGTGAGAAGAAGAAGTATGATGTTCTCCTATACACCCAGTGCTCATTGCCTGGATTTAAGGTATTAGCTGAGTATGTGAAGAAGAACAGGCGGTTAAGATATAAATTTGAGAGGGTAAGCGACTTTTACATGATCTACTTGTGTCATTGTTGAGATACTTTGACCCACCAACGCATTTTTTTTACCATCAAGGGGCAAGGAGAGGCAATTGAAGCAAAAGATGCTCATAAGTTTTTAGGTGTACCTTACGGTGGGGAGGAAGTGAAATCTGAAGTTGGTGAGGATGACTCAACAAATAAGAGGTTAAAGGACACGTATTAAAAGGTTCTATTTACCCAGATACTGAAGAGGATATTATCTGGGACAGAAAATGATAATTTTGAGTTCCTATTCATGCTTTATACAGTTGGAGTTTTTTTATGTCCTAGGTCAACCACAACTGTTCATTTCAGTTTGTTGAAAGTGATGTGTCGCACGATGGATGGGTTTGGAAAATATGATTGGTCAACATACATAACCAAGGACTTGTGGAAGGAAATAGGAGACTTTGTGAAGATGACAAAGAAGAAGAAGAAGAAAGGAACAAGCAATGTTGGAGGGCGTCTTTATTTACTATTGGTAAGTCAATATTTTTATCAATCACTATAATTTTGTTTTATGTTATTATTGCATAAGTGTGACCTATATTTATTTGGTTTTGCAGTTGTATTTTGCTGAGCATTTTCCCCTGGGAAAAACTATTGACCAGGGTTCAACAAGCCTCATTGAATATTAGACCGAGGAGAAGATAAAGGAGAGGGTGGACAAGGAGAGAAGTAGTAGCATGGGAATATTTCATGGAACCAGTGGCAGCAAGGTTTACTCAACAGGGGATTATTACAATTCAATTCTACAGTCTTTAGATCTGGTATGTGGGAATTTAGAAAATTTAGCTGACCTGAGCTTAAGTAAGTCTATTAGCAAGGTTGATACTTGAGATGACAAGACTTTATTAGCAAATGACCAGTGAGATACTAGAGATGATAATAGTGATCAATTTGTTTGATATCTTCAACTACTGTGTATGCAAGTGTTGAAGGAGTTGAGAGCTCGTTTCATGAAGAAGCTTGAAAAAAGCCAGAGGATGTGAATCAAGGCTCTTGATGATGAGCTAATGGAAGTGCAGATTGGATTGAATGCCAAAGTAAAGGGGATGGGGAATAAGGAGGCCACTGCTAAAGAAGGGAACAGCTGGTGATGCAGGTGGTAATGTTGTTGAAGAAGATGAAGACGTTAAGCGAGTGGTGGAGGAGATTGTAAGAGAGGTTGTAGTGGGAAGTGGAGATGAGAAATTTGATGAGAGTGAAACCAGCAAAGGAGATGATGAGAAGGATGAGGATGAAGAAGAACATGACCATAATGACAAGGAAGGAGGTCATCATAACATGGTTGAGGAGGTAGAAGATAAGGGTGACCATAATGGTCGTGGAGGTGATGATGATGATGATGAGGATGAAAATGAGGAGGAAGATGACCATAATGATAAGGAAGGAGGTCATGATTATATGGTTGATGAAGAGGAAGATGACCATGATGACATGGAAGTGAGTCATGATTATGTGGTTAAAAAGGCAGAAGATGATGATAAGGAGGTTGAGGATTCAGATGATGAGGGTAAGGAAGACACACATGCAAAGACTGCAACCCCTACCAATGTTCTTTTACTATTAGATTGTGAATGGGAGAGCTGTGATAGTGGGGAGGAAGTAGGACCTAAAAAATTCACTGAGCTGAGGAGGTCAACAAGAGCAAAGAGTTCCACAATTAAATCTTTGTGGATGGAGTTCAAGATAGCTCTGAAGACGAAGAAGCCAAAAGAGGAAAGGGACATATTTTTCACTTTAATATCCCATAGACCCAAGAATGAGGAAGAGGGAAAGAAGTAAGTATATCCCTGGTTTGCCTGAGTTTTAAATGACACAGTGTGTACTTACAATGACAACAATAGAATTGAAAATGACAATAAACTATATGGGGATGACAAATGATGATGTCCCCAACACTATACTTTTTGTCACTAACATCTGACAATGTTTGCAGGACTGTCATTGTCATCAAAATATTTGATGAAGATATAGACCAACAACAGTTGTTTTTCCTGGGTGGAGTGAACAAAGTAAATAGCATGGTATTTTATAATACTCTATCTCTGCACCCATGCTTATGTTTAATAATGTTTGATGGGATTATTGAGTCAGAATGACGTTTTCATTGTGCAATGTAGGTGTTTAATTTGGTGTGCAAAGTAGTGATGGAGGACATAAAGGTAGAGTTGGGGCCAGGGAAGAGGCATATCTTTGATGTGGATTTCATGGTGAGGTCACTTAATTCCGAATTCAAATACCAATGACAACAATAGAATTAGAAATGACTTGTTCTCCATTAATCAATTAACAATTTCATGTCATGCAGAACATGATAGCACATGACCCAACCTGGAAAGTCCAAAAATATAAGAAGCTCTTTCTTCCTGAATTCATTGGCTACAGCTTAGGTGAATATGATTTCATAATTGGTTCTGCTCTTGTTGGCCAACACTAATTTTGCATTGTCATTCAGCCCAGCATATTAGATTGCCACATATTAAACTCCATGAGTGACCATTTCAGAGGTAAGGATAGAAAGAAGAAGAAGAAGGTTGTCATCAGCGACCTAGTGGAAATGGCTGTGGATGAATGTGTAAGAAAAAAAACCCATTGTGTTTATCTTAGTTTTTGGACTTGTCAATCATTCAAGTTTCTATGTTGGTCTTGAAATGTGGTAAACCACACCTGAATCTTTTTGCAGAGGAAAATGTTCAATATTATATTGGACTTGGTCATACCAAGACTAGCTAGGAAAAAGCCAATGCCTCCAATGATATTTGCAAAAGTTCCCCAGTAGAATAACCTGTCAGTCTTGTCAATTTCAAATTCTGTGTGGTAAATGAACATGTTAAAGGCGTTAACTAATTGTGTTGATATTGTTGTGTCCACAGGAGGGATTGTGGGGTGCATTGCATGATGTGGCTGAGAAGATGGGAACCTGGTGTGACTCTTACCTACACAAAAGAACAAATTGATGGCTTTCATTGTGACCTGACACGGTGGTTGGTGAATCATAAGATGAATAAAAAAACGTGACGAGGCATTGGATCTTATACGAAAACCACAACCAACCAAAAGCAGAAAGTCAAAGAAAAGACGTCTGTCCTAGGTGTCTTGACATTAGGCTCATAATTCATTTGTTCTCTGTTAGATTGCTGTATGTAATGTGCATTGTAGGCTGACTGAATGTGTACTTTGCTATGTGAATGAACAAGATTCTTCTGCTTCACAAAGATTGGTCTCCATAAATTTATGAATGTTGAGATGCAGGAACTTGTAATTTATTCCCCAGTGACACTAATGAATCTCAATTTAACCACACAAAAACAGTTGATGACAACAGCCACATCGGATATGTGCTATTGGTTTCCATTTCTTGTTCAAGTCACTGAATTTTACTTGAATATGTCCTATTGGTATCCAACTAAAAATGACAACAGGTGATTCAAATATAACAACGATAACCCTAAACATAACCTGATCTTTATATATAACATTAGTTTGACATAAACTGTTAACTTAGGATGATTACATCAATGCCAATGACCAGAATAAATTTGAAAATGACAACAAGTTATTCGAAAATATAACAACGATAATGATAAGCATAACCTGATATTCATATAGGCTGGTTACATCACTGCCAATAACCAGAACAAATTTAAAAATTACAACAGGTGATCCGAATATAACAATGATAATGATAAGCATAACTTGATCTTCATATATAACATCAGTTTAACATAAACTGTCAGCTTAGGCTGATTACATCACTATCAATGACCAGAATAAATTTGAAAATGATGACAAGTGATCCGAATATAACAACGACAATAATAAGCATAACCTGATATTTATATATAACATCAATTTAAGATAAACTGTCAGCTTAGGTTGGTTACATCACTGCTAATGACCAGAAGAAATTTGAAAATGACAACAGGTGATCCGAATATAACAATGACCCTAAACATAACCTGATATTCATATATAATATCAGTTTAACATAAACTGTTAGCTTATGCTGATTACATCACTGCTAATGACCAGAACAAATTTGAAAATGACAACAATTAATTTGCCATTAATAAAAGATAACATCTCCATAACAGTAACTTCTCTTCATGTATTCAATGACAAGTGCACATTAAGATATTGGTTACACTTAATGCTCCCTTGTCACTGACATTTCTATCACCTTACTTACAAAAAAATATCTCCACCTAGCTCCTAACTACAACCCCAGTCCTAAAAAAGTTAACAAGAATGGAGCATACAACTATGTACACCAAAAAACGACCTATTCCCACTATACTCAAAACTTCATGATGGGTTAGGATTTCTATAATTCCTACTTATGTGTCCATATTGGTGGCATGTTCCACATTGGTATATCCGTTTGTTTTGGAACTGTGATCCATCCCTGTTTGCTTTTGGCTTCCCGATGGTCAAGATGTAATAGGAGGTAATAAGAATATTTGCTCACTGACATTTCCTATCCTATAGTAATCATTTGGGTGAGGCATGTCTGTTGTTACCACAGGAATCATATTGTAACAACCCCCCCCGTAATTCATGGTAAATAAACATTTTCAAAATGATAATTACTTTGAAAGGTTAACTATGGTAGGAAGGACAAAACTAATCAAAGAGAAATTTACCATAGTCATTAACAATTTATTTCCATAACAAAGCAGTAACTACTATTCTAGAATAGTAAAGATAATTAAGGAAATAAGAAGTAATCAACACTTGATCTTTTCACATATGTATCAAATCCATTAGTAATACTCTGGAATCTCAAAATACAATTAAGACCAGTTGTAAATGGGCTAGGGTCTTTGAAGCTCGTCAGAATAACAGTCACTATCACCCATAACAATCACAACCAAAATAAAAAGTCACATATGTGTCTAAAAAGGCTCCGCCCAACAGCATAATTCCAGAATGCAGTGGAAAAGTTAAAATTATGTTAAGTATAACAAAAAAGCCCTAAAGTTTGGCAATATACATCAATCAAATCATGTATACCAAAACAGAGGTTATACAGAGTGGAAAGGAAAACTCAAGCCTCGAACACCTTCCCCTTAGGACCAACACCTGAACCCTCGCCTAAAAAATGTTAAATAACCACGGGGTGAGTCAAATTGACCCAATAACTACAATTCTAATTCAACCAGTATGCAGGGAGTGATTACAAGATAGTTAAGCGGGTAAAGTACAATTTCAAATAACATATCAGGTAAACATCTTTATAGAAAACAACATATAATAATTCAAAAAGTAACTTGCATGCACAAAACTTCATCAACTATCATTGTAATCTTCTTGTAACCTCTGACAGAACCCATGGGCTATTCACACATAACAGAATTCGTCTCTTTTACAAGATTGCACCAAGCTCTCCAATAATTAGGTGTAACTCGACCAAAAGTTACAGAGCTCATATCGGACCATGGGTTCTCTTTCCTTGGAATATGAAAAAGTGTCATGTCCCTTGAGCTGACCCTTGACCCGGCCAAAGGAAGGGTGGTACTGAGGGCCCTAAGAATGTTAATGCCAGCCACTGGGCGCCAACTGGTGACTATACCATGTGGTATAAATAATCAAACCTCCCACAATTACATTTCACCACAACCCAACCATCCAATTCCACACAATTCAATATTCATAAAGTATCTTAGATTCAATAATCAAATTTATTCAACATTATCAAGATATTCATAAGATGAAATAATCCATGCCCACTTATCTAATAAATTTATCAAAACATAAATCTTCATATAGATATATAAATTACTTTTTTTACATAAACCACCATAACATATTTTGATAACATTTATAATATCAACACATGCTTCTAATCACATCAACAAGCATACATGGTAAATTAGAAAGTGGTTACCTCAAGTTCTTGAAACAAGAACTAAAAGTAGGAGGATTCAAGACCCAAGAGCCCAAACCAAGCTCACTCTACAATAATAAATTTATAAACGTATATTAATAAAAAACCTAATTAATATAACACTAAAATAGTTTATTAACTAAATCTCTATAATTAGCTCACTTAAATAAATGTTTTTAGGAAAAATAATAATTCATCTATTCCTCCAAGTAACAATTTCTAGTACTTCCCAACTCTAGTTTCCTTATACATATTATTAATAAGAATAATTCCTTCAAATCATCCAAAAATCTCCAAAAAGGTACTTATTTTAATCTTAGAAAAAGAACCATATGTCAACTATGCCTCAAATCATTATTACAAATCCTATTCCCTTCTTCCATTAATCACCTCTCATTCACTAGGATTATTAAATTTTAACATTTCCCCAATTTACTCCAAACATCCTACTTCCAGTTCCACTAGTTAAAATCTTTCCACAAAAAAGCATCAACATTCTTATTTCAACAAAAATTCTCAAAGTTCAAGCATTGAATCCTCAATATAACCTCCAATGAACTAACTAAGAGATTAAATTCAAAATTAGTACTATGATTAACACAAATCACAATTTTTCAACCAAACCCTAACTTACATTGCCTCAAATCAACCATTCAAATAAAAATCTAAGTCATAAGACTCCTATTCTGACCATATGAGCTCCATTAACATCCTAATAATAAGTTAGAATCCTCAAAACTTAAAAATCTATCAAGCCCTAAAAATGCATTTTCTACCAAAAACTTAGAAAAATAAAAGAAGTTAAATAGAAAACATAGGAAGAAAAAAAAATAGCTTACCTAGATGATTTAGGTGACACCAAGCCAGACCCCTTTGCTCTCTCACACTCTCCACCTCCCTCCCACGATCACTCTCTCTCGCGCCTACCAAAGGAACAAAGCGAAGACGAAGACAAGTGGAGGGGGAAAGCGGACGGAGGGAAAGGAATTAATAGTGGGTCACGTGAACCACTATTTCATTCCAAATTTTCAATTTTTTTTTGTTTTAAGGGAAAGGGCACGGGATCAACCCTCCCTTTCCCTCACAACCAAACAGATAATATATTATATTATATATATTTAATAATAAAATAAAATATTATATGTATTTCTTCTTTCTTTCTTTCCTCTTTTTTTTTAAATAGAATGTTTCACATATTGCGAGCATAAATCTTTTCTTGTAATGACTTTTTATAGCAATTATTAACATAATCATAAACATTACTGTGGACAACGTTGATGGTTGCACAAGCATGGCAACAAGGGATCCCCGTCATTTGTCAAGATTTGTAACTGCACTAGCGTAGTCCAAGATCAACCGATGGTCTCCACATGATGTTGTGACCTTTACTCTTCCCTCAACAAAATTTTCAGCATACACATGCTTAGATCTAGCCACCATATCCATCACCTTACTATCTATATTTGGACCAACACAATTCTTCCATTTGGTCATAGCCACATAGGAGGCATGTGACTTTCTTGTTACTTTCTCTCGGTGCTCATGGATCAATTGGGATACAGTATGCTTTCTCTCATTCACCATCCATGCATTGAATGATTCTACTATATTACTTATAATATTGTCCCATCTTTTATATAGGAACTTGCTTTTAGCCCACCTATCTATATCCCCATAACTAATAAGTCAGTCAAATAGCCTTGGAGAAAAGGCTCTCATGTCATCCATTGCTGCCTTAAATTTTTCATCCGTCCTTGCATATGCAATTTTATCTAATAAATATAATGTATTCTCTTTTGATCGGCCATTTGTCCTTGTTTGCCCCTTATTCATTTTCATAACTTCTAAACTAAAATTCTCCTTGATATGTTATAATAAAAAGCATGCCTTTGACTCCCAAAGATTGATGCCACTCCTTCGATGATAGTATTGTATCGATCTGATACAATCGTAACTTCCACAGAACCCAGAATTTTTTTATCATACAGAAAAACCACATCCAGTGATCTGGTGTTTCTCCCTTGATAATTGCAATTGCAAATAGCAGCAGCTCGTTATCTGTATCATAAGCTGAAGCTGACAACATTGTCCCCATGTATAGTCCATTTAAGTAAGTTCCATCAACATACAGAATATGCCTCACACTACTAACATGAATTCTTTGCTATTCCTCACATACTTGGACACAAACTTGTGTGCAAGTGTAAACTTTTATGCAAACACCCAAAATATACCTGCACTTGGAAAACATTGACCCACCCCTGTAAAAAGTCCCTTCCATTTCACATGACCCATCTCACTACTATCCATATCTTCAACTCCGATGGATGTATCCACATTAGGGGGCCCACTTCTTCTATCATTGTCACATTCACCAGCATTTTGTTTATTGAGTCAGTCGTAATCATAACACAAACTAGCAGGAGAAGCATCTAGTTCCAGTTCTGTTTGTTATGACATACCCATGAATCTCTCTGTTCTGCATTCACAATGACAAGACTCGTTAACACGAATGAAAAAATGAAATTCATAAATGACAACAAATAGTTTGACAAACTTCCACTTACATTTCCGCATTGTCCCTTGGTTGGGGATCCTCCTGCCCTTTTTTAGCCACATACACATAACCGTTGTTCCCATTGTATTGAAAAAGGTTATAAATTTCGGCATTGTCATGAAGGTCAATCAATGTCTTCTCATCAAAGGCCACTATGTACTTAATGTCATAATTTCTTCCATTACCACCAATCCACTCAAATATCATTAGCTTCAATTCTTCAAGTGTCAACCCATCCTTAATGCTTCTTAATCTCACGCTACCTCCATTATATCTCACTTCACTTTCACCATTTGTCACAAATTTCCCTCCCACATGAAAATAACAGAACAACTCCTTCCCACAAGATGACCTAGCTTTAAAATTCATTTTGCTTCATTACCTGCACTGATAACAGAAGTTGAATGATTATATGACTTAATACCATCATCATCAACTTATATGACTAGATTAGGGTTTGACACATTCATGCTTATAATTTGCAACAAAACACTCATTTCTTTCCTATCCATACTAATGCTTCATTTTCTCAGAATCAATCCACTCCATTATTCGAATCCCCATTCAACATTGTGCCTTTATCTAACACTAATCACTTTGACCTATTTGTGACACTGTCAAACCCCTCTCCCTCAATGTTTTTGCTTCCCCATGCATTCACCCTCTGATCACTGTCCTTTCCCATAGGTTCTATACACCCACACCATCTCCTTACTTCGCCCTCTGAGCAAAACCAGCCTCACAGCGACAACATTGCCATCAAACGGGAATAGGAACATAAACCAGCGCATGAAGGAGACAGAGAAAAGAGAAAGAAGAACAATATAGTCACTGAATACTAACCTCACTTGCTTACTTCTTTTAGCTATTGCTTCACATGTTCATGCTCCCATATTCATGGTCCCTCCAAAATTTTTCTTCCAACTCTGGCCACAACTTTCGTAGCTCCATCGAGCATTTTTTTTTTTTGGGGGTCATCAAGGGTTTTTGGGTAATTGATCAACATTTCCATAATCCCCCATCAGGCAACACTTCCCAATTTGTCAATACATTTGCTAAGCTTCCTCTTTTGGCATTTCACATTTTCAAGCTTCTTTATGTGTCATTTTTCCTTAAAAAAAACTAAATAAAGAAATAATAAACAATATTATATTTAAATATTATTTGAAATTGATGTGTATGTACTGTGTGTGAACATTGAATTGAAAAAGATGCAAGACTCCAGCCAAAAAAAAAAAAGAAAGGGAAAAGATGCAAGACATCACATGAACGCATACTTTGAAAAACGCACCTAACTATTGATATGCTACTATTTTAACTTTTTTAACTAGAGAGTTGAGGATCTTGACTCCTGAAATAACGCCGGAATAAAAGATGATTGGGAATATCTTCATAAGAAAAGCCACCGACCAATCTACACCATTTCTACATTTAAGATTGGTATGCTACGTTATTTGCATGTTTGATATGCTACATTATTTGAAAGCCCACAAAAAGGAAGGAGAATAAATAGGTCAGGAGTATTATGACATGTTTGGAATTGTTTATCAACAGCTTTTTAATCATGATTTACGGAATACGAAGTAAATATACGGGATGAGTTTTGTTTTGGTTTGAATAAAACATGTTTATAAATGATTCCAAACAGTATACTAAGAAAAGTGGCTCATATTGACATAGGCAATTTTTGTGAGTTAACCCGAAATTCAGAACGGATTTGTGAGAAGAACATGACATTTTTGGCAACTCTAATGTTTGGATAATCCTGCTTTATGCTTGCTGATAAGGTTTCCCCCCCCCCCCCAAGATACTAACGGTTGAAGGTTATAGTGAGATCGAACACGCAACCTTGCAAGAAGAGCTATATGCTACAAGGCCATTTACTACTTGGTATTTCTAGTTTTTTATTTACTAATTGAGAGAATAAATATTATAACTCCAATCACTAATGGAGAGAATACATATTAGAACACCCCATATAGTGTGGGGTGTTATACTTATATGTATAACTAAAGAATTTTCAACTATTTCACCTATTTCCCTCCTTAAATTCGCTGTAAGGTATAAGCATAATGTCCACCTGCGGAAAGGATTTATGATTATACCGCGCGCGCGCGCACATATATATCAAACCATATTCAATTCTGTAACAGAGTTTCATTCCTTTTTTATTAAAAAAAAACACTTGTTTCCTCACTGCATAAAAATATAAATAAGAGTAAAATACTCTAACCTCTCTTGCATTTTGTCTTAATTATACAGACCTTCCATCTATTTTGAAAATATACACTTAAATCCAAACTGGTAACTCCATTAAGAATATTTTAAAAAGATTTTTTTAATTCAAATTTATATTGAAATACTTTTTATTTGCTAAATTACCTTTCATAATACGAAATCCCAAAATCTTGGTTAAAACTATATTGAAGAATTTAAGATTTTCTTCTTTAACTTAATTTTATTATTTTTATTTTTGAAAATTGTTGTTTGTTTAATATTTTTATCATATTGGGCCAAAAAATTAAGTAATTTAGTTAATACAAACATAAATTTAAATGATTTATATAAGTTTTCAAAATCAAATAATTTACATTATGTGATAAGAAAATAAGCATTCAAAATGTTTTCTAACCATTTTAAAAATATCTTAAGTTTCAATATTTCACGAGAAACTAAAATCATATAATTCTATAATATAATTGAAACTAAAAATTTTATAACATATTAAAATTTTTGAAAATATGTGCATTATAATTATTTTTTATTGTACCAAATTTTTTTTTATAGATATAAATGTTTAAATAACATTTATATTAAAGAGGGATATTTTGGTCAAAATAAAAATTTAAAAGTTAAATTTAATGGTCAACTAATAGTTGGATGGATGGAAATTGAGTCTTAAAAATATAAGAAAAGTTTGTGCAACATACATTTCAATTTGAAGGAAAGTTTATATACGTTTTCAAAATAGAAGAGAGATTTTCATAATTTAAGTAAAATAGAGAAATGTCAATGTATTTTACTTTATAAATAAATATTATATAATGCACTACATTGCTGGCAGCGTGTGCGTGCGTTTATAAAGGAAAGGGAATCAGCATCAACAAATTTAAAGGTGCGTTTAGAATAGCGATACAGAAGTAATTTTTTTTAATTTGATTTTTACAGAAGTCAAATTGAGTAAAAGTCAGATAGTATAATGTGATTTATATTTGAATTGAGTTTTGAAAAAAAAGTAGAAGCTGAAACTTTTTTGGATGATAAATGTAAAAGTAAGTTTGGATGTAAAATGACTTAAAAGGACATAAATTTTATTAAATAGTACATATCTAATATTAGATTTATATATATAATGTGACTATTTTTTAAGAAGTAAGGAAAATAAAATTATTAAAAGTAAAAAAATTTAATTTATTATTAGAAATAAATTATATATAATGTGACCATTTTAAAAGAAGTATTGAAAATAAAATTATTAAAAATAAAAAAATTTAAGTTATTATTAGAATGAAATTGAAAAATAATAAAATACTTAATTATGCAGACTAGCTTTTGGCAGCACACTTTGTATTATCCCTTGTTAAATACATTTCTGCTCCCAATTAATTTTTCACCGGTATTATCCCAATGCCCTCCTCACCCAAAAAAATGCCCCTTCTTTTAGCTTCTTACATAAGTCCATTTTGGCTCCGCAAGTCAGATTTCACAAACGTGGACCCAAACATAATTGTTGAGGAGCCTGATGACTTATGTGGTGGGGATGCACGTTTGGAGGCCCAAACGTGATCCCAAACGCAGCCTTAGTCTTTTAGCGGCGGTGACAGCTCAATTCTTCATCATGTTTTTTTTGAATTAGAACTAGATAACATTACTTGGAACAAGTAAACAGTTACAACTATCTTCTAGATTTAGAGGTGGAGGTTGGTCAAGTACGTAAAAATTGCTCTCCGTCCTATGAGACAGTTTAGCAGAAAAATCGACAATTTGATTGTCCTCCCCGTGAACATGATAAATCTGTTCCATTGTTATGCATTTATTTAAAGAGATTAAGAAAGTAAGTTAAGTTAGTTATTTGTAATAAATAAGTATTGTCATTCCTAAAATATCCTTGCTAATTAAGTATATTGACTAGAATTATCATTATTAGAAAGATTATCTTGGAAAAAAATGCATAAACATGAGAGACAAAATAGATTGGGGTTTTATAATTAGGACCGAACAAAAAGTCAAACGGGATCTTATAATAAGGACCGGAGGTAGTAATTGTTATTCTTAAATACTTTTTGCCACAATTTTTTTTTATCTTATCACTCTGCTTATTATGCTCACGAAGAGTTGAACACATAGCCTCATATTTCAATAAAGCTTAAGATTCAGTTGTGTTTAATATCTTCAGTAGAAAAAAATGTTTAATATCATTTGGGCAAAACAAGTATTTTGGGCGCAATTAATAAAAACAACAATGTAATGAAATAAAGTTTCTAAAAAGTTGGGTCTAATAGAAGAGACTAGTTTTCATAACATGGCAAACTAATATACAAAGCCTCGTTAGAAGAGGTGCCTATATTTAATACCAGATAATGTTTCAAATAGGATTGTTTTCAATAAAAGATACTTATATGTTAAAAAAAAAAAAGTCCTTGAATAATAACACCAGAAGAGAGGCAAATAACAGATATTTGATTAAAATAAAAAAAAAGAACACAGTTTCAGAAGGAAGGGTCATAAAAAAAGGAGGAAGGAGAGGGAAAGCTGCTCCATCCACACCCCAATGGCCCAATCTTGATCCAATTATGGACCTTAGATCCTTCCACGTTTGTCTATTTTGTCCCAACCGTTGTTGCCTCCTGCTCCTCATTAACGCAAAGCCCATTTATTACAGCATAGAGTGTTCGCCTTGCTGGATTGCGGGGGAAAAAAAAACCATAAGGTAATGACCCGTAAGGCATCCGTGTCCTTACAATATATACTTTTAATACTTTTAACAGTATTTTAAATAGGTTGTCTTTAATAAAAAAGATATTTATATTTGGAAAAAAAAAATTTGCATAATTTTTTTTGCCCAAACCACAATTGCATAATTGGATTTGTTACAATATTATATGAATGTAATATCTATTAATCTTTTATTAATATATAAAAGTAAAATACGACTCAGCATGCCACTTCCATATAATATATGTCATAATATATGACATATATATATAATATTATTTAATATTTTTATTTTATTATTATATTATCAGTCCCACTAAATGATTTAACCGATCCAACTATTTAAATCATGATTGGCTAATCTTTTTGGTTTGATAACCGGTCCAACTAAATATTCCTTAAACGAATCTTTTTAGAATTTAGACTACATTCTGAGCATATGACCGTTAACTTGTCACTCATCAAAGAACAATAAAAAACGAATTCCAACACAAAAAATTAAATAAAAATAAAAAATAATATTATATTTAAATATTATTTGGAATTGACGTGTATGTACTGCGTGTGAACGTTGAATTGAAAAAGATGCAAGCCTCCGGCCAAAAAAAAGAAATGAGGGAAAAGATGCAAGACATCACATGATACAAATTTCAGAAAACGCATCTAAATAAAGAATATCTGATTACTTGATGCTATTTATAAATCATTTCTAATATGTTTTATATAAACTAAAAAATGTTAAATTTCATTAACTCTCAATTAAAATTTAATAACTTTCTAATTTTATCCTTAGTTAATATATATTGTATTTTGTATGAATAAAATCAACACAATAATAAATAAAGTGTAAAATTACATATCCATACAAAAAATTTCTCCCAATACTTTATAAATAGGACTAAAAAATATCTTATCTTTCTATTTTATAAATAGGATCAGAGGAGCATTTTTTTTATGTTAGTTACTACCTCCGGTCCTTAATATAAGACCCCGTTTGACTTTTTGTTTGGTCCTAATTATAAGACTCCAATTCATTTTATATCTCATATTTATACTTTTTTTCCCAGATAGTTCTTCTAATAATGATAGTTCTAGCTAATACACTTAATTAGCAAGGATATTTTAGGAATGACAACACTTATTTATTACAAATAACTAACTTAACTTACTTCCTTAATCTCCTCAAATTAGTCAACTGAGTCTTATAATTAGAACCGGAGGTAGTATTATGGATATAAATCTTTGCACTACTACGGAGATTTCATTGAGAGTTCATTTCCCTTAGTCAACCTTCGATGGCACTTACTAGTGCTCCGGGTTCTTCTACAATCTCACTCATGAGTTATCATGTTTTCTTAAGTTTTAGAGGAGAAGATACTCGAACAAATTTGACTGATCATTTATACTTTGCATTACTCCGAAAGGGAGTCGTAACATTTAGGGATGATGAAGAACTTGAAAGAGGACAAGTTATTTCTGAGAAACTCATTAAAGCTATTGGGCAATCTCTGTTTTCCGTTGTTGTCCTCTCTCAACATTATGCTTCTTCCTCGTGGTGTTTGGATGAATTGGAAAAGATTATGGAATCCAAACAAAACCATGGGCAAACAGTTTTTCCAGTTTTTTATGGTGTAGATCCATCTGATGTACGACGTCAGAAAAACAGCTTTGCCACAGCTTTTGAGAAACACACACGCGTCTTTTCAGAGGATAAAGTACGAAGATGGAGAGAAGCTTTAACCATGGTCGCTAATTTGTCTGGTTGGGATACCAGAAATAGGTAAGATTTCGATCCCTCTTTTATTTGGTTGACATGCTAAGTAAGGACATGTAAGATTTAAATTCCTTGAGTTTTATATTAAACGATCTTCAAACTTTCTTTTAAAATTAATGGGTTTTATAACACTTACCTCAGTGCAAATTGCTCTGTTCTTCTGCTCCCACACGCTGCACTGACTCAAGAAATTTGTATACGTGGATTTTAAAGTTGCTAATCAAGAAATATTTGCTTCCTTTCAACTCCTTTATAAATTTGCCATTGTTTTCGTTCAAACTTCTTTTTAACTAATTAGAACACTGTATAATCATTCTGCACAGACATGAAGGAGAAATTGTCGAAGACATTGCCAAGTTCATATGGAACAAATTATGTGATAAATTGCCATCAAGTTTTGAACATTTAGTTGGAGATGTGCAATCAAAGGCAGAGAGGATAATCTCCAGTTTAAAGATAGGATTGGATGATAAGTGCTTCATAGGGATATGGGGTATGGGTGGGATAGGTAAGACAACTCTTGCTCGAGTTGTTTATGATTCAATCCGAAAAAAGTTTGACACTCGTTGTTTTCTTGCCAATGTAAGGGAAGATTCCAAAAGGGTTGCCTTGGTTGGCTTACAAAAGAAACTTCTTTCTTGTCTTGGACTAGGAGAACCAGAAATAAGTGACTCCTTTCAGGGACGAGATGTCATAAGAAATTTCTTGTGCCATAAGAAGGTTCTCATTGTTCTTGATGATGTAAGCCATAGACGTCAGTTGGATAATTTGGCTAGAAATAAAGAGTGGTTTGGTGCAGGGAGCAAAATAATAATAACTACTCGAGATATACAATTATTGACACAGTATGAACAGTTTGAAGCATATGAAGTGGGGAGGTTAAGTGCAGATGAGTCCCTTAAACTCTTCTGTCAGAAAGCATTCAAAAAAGACGAGCCAAACCGAAGTTATTTGGATTTGTCCAGAGAAGTAGTTGAATATGCCAGTGGACTTCCTTTGGCACTTGAAGTCTTGGGATCTTTTCTTTGTAGGAGAAAGCAATCTGAATGGAGAGACACATTAGAAAAACTGAGGCAAAATTTACATCATGATATTTTTAATCAACTTCGCATCAGTTATGATGGATTAGAAGATGAAGAGTACAGGAGAATGTTTCTAGATATTGCATGTTTTTATAATGGGGAGGCCAAATCTAAGGTCATAGGTATATTGAAAATATGTGGCCTTCATCCAATAATTGGAATTCAAGTTCTTATAGAAAAATCTTTGCTAGGCATCCAGCTTGAATCTAGTTTAGATTCAAGGGAAATTGCAGAAGATCATCATTATATGCCAGATGTTCTTAAAATGTTGAGAAGGGACATTTTCTTGCCAACAGATTTCTATGACACGTTGCTTCTTGATGCTTCCAAAGAATGTCTACATATGCACGATTTGCTTCAAGAGATGGGAAGAAGCATTGTTTTGCAAGAATCTCCTGGTGATGCTAGTCGGCGCAGTAGATTGTGGGTTTTAGAGGACATTGATCTTGTGTTGAAAGGAAATAGGGTAGGTGTTTGAATTTTGATTGTACTGAGGTTAGTTTATATGTTGCATCATTATTTCCATATTATGCTAGAAATCTTACTATCTCTCTTCGTTTTTAATCTTCATGCACGTTTCTTAGGGGACAGAATATATTCAAACTATAAGTTTGGACCCACAACAAGAATTTGAAGCAGAGTGGCACCCTGATTGCTTCTCAAGAATGAGAAATCTTAGATTACTCAATTTAAGTAAGGTGCGCCTTTTGCATAATCTCAACTCTCTTCCAAGTGCATTGAAGTTTCTTGCATGGGATCATTATGCTTTGGAATCTCTGCCATCATTTGATCAATTATATGAACTTGAGTGCCTTCAATTATGCAATAGCAAAATCACAAAACTATGGAATGGAGCACCGGTATGCTTTTCTTTTACAATCTTCTATAATATGTTATATTTGTGTGTATGATTGTTTGCCTATATGTTATTTACTAGACATTGGAAATACTGATGCTGTCTGCTCCTTTTTTTTTTTTTTTTTGGGTCTTATATCTTGCTCAGTCTTTGGGTAAGCTGAGGATCATTGATTTGAGTGATTCTGATGACCTAATAGAGACTCCAGATTTCTCTGCAACACCAAATCTGGAAGAGTTAGTCCTTACTCATTGCAGCAACCTAGTTCGGATTCATGAATCTGTTGGACAGTTAAAGAAGTTGGTTAAGCTACGTGTGGGATATTGCATAAATCTTGTAACTCTTCCAAGTTATTTGGAAACAAATAATCTAGAGGAGTTTGTTCTTGGTGGATGCATAAATCTTCAGAAACTTCCTGAATTTGGCAGAAATATGGCAAATCTATACTTCTTGGATGTGAGGAGCACTAGAATCAAGAAGATTCCTTTATCCATAATTCATTTAATAAATCTCAGATATTTAGATGTGAGTGATTGCAACATGCTCAAGTCAATGCCTGAGCTCCCTCCAAATTTGATCATATCTGGAAGCTATTGTCCTCTGTTGAAGCTTACGACAGCTCTCGTACACCTATACGACTCGCATGTCTTTAAGGTTTCATATCTATCTCTTCCTTCGTTTCTCATACATTTTTTTTAAAGGCCTAAAACTAAACTAAGACTCGCTAGTGCCTGAAGTTACCATCTCATCATCTATCTATGTGAATTGTTCTATTGAGTCTTCCAATAGAGAAAAATGGGATTTTCACATGGCTGTTAACTAACGAAAATGCAGATATTTCTTTTTTCATGTTTTTGTATCTTCAAGCACTAAAGTAGTGCCATTTGTGTATCAGAGAGAGAACAAAAAATATATTTCGGGGGCCATTTTAATTGTTTTTTTAATTTAAGATTAGAGAGATATTATATTATTCAGGGATCACATTAAAAGAAGTGTTTATACTAGTTTTTCCTTTTGTTAAGTCATCCTATTGTTATGCAGGGTCCAATTCATGTTTTCTATGATTACATGTACGCTACTTTTCTGTGGAAGAGTGGAGTTCCAAGGTGGTTTAAAGAATGGAAGCATTGCCGGAGTAAGGGTAACTCCGACGAGGTTGTGACCATAACAGCAAACATACCTGAAAATGCATATTCTGATAATGATTGTTGGGAAATTGCTATATGCGTTGTTTTCAGTCGCAGATCAGATGACGAAGCATGGAGTGGTTTCTCCATAAATTGGAAATTCCAAGATTATTGCGATGCCAATCCCCATAATAACGGAATGGATGAAGAAACTATGGAAATTTCCAATTTGGTCGGCTCCGATATCGAGTTTACGTAGGAGCTTATCCCATTGATAAGGAACATTGTCGACCACATCCCACAGGTGTAGGCAGTCAAGTTGATTTAACGCTTTGCTTCCCAACACCCAGCATTGCTGGTTGGAATCAAACACGTTATCAATACTTTGAAGTACTGGAATGTTGGTGGAGTGTGCAATGCAAGACTGAATTTGGAGCAAGGTAGAACTCAGCATGCATTCTTTCTTACAAATCTAGGTATGCACCATCATTACTACTCTCTATATTAGCTAAATTAGTTATTTGTAAAGAGTAGACACTAACGACAGGAAGTTATAAATAAGATCGAACCTACAACCTCCCACTTGCAAGAGAACTTTCATGGCAGTTGTATGGCAATTATTTCTAACATTTAGAGCTGGAGGGGTATAATTTCAAGTTTTATGTTCATCATTGTACTCTTGTCCTTGAAAAGAATAATTTCAGATCTAAATCCTTTTCATCTCTCTCCCTCTACAGTTTCGCACGATTATGCTAAGAGCTTGAAGTTGGACGGAGCTGCAAATTAATGTCAGCCCATGGTTGAGGATCTTTTCTTGGTGGTTTGTCTGTTTACCAAGTAAAAGAAATTATATTTTCCTTTGGCTTATGCGGTCAAGATATGAAAGACATTGACGAAAGCTGTATGGATTGAATGCTTGTTAAATTGCCATCTCATTTTGGCCATTTGCTTGGAACTCAGTTACGTGGCAACAAGACATAGTCATTGAGGGTTTTTTTTTTTTTTAATTTTTTGGCTGTTATGGTAATTTTTTTTTAATATAATCAATTTAAACAGTGGGACACAAGAATATGTCAATGTGAGATTTATTATCAAGACCCTATCCAAGCACAATAGACAATGTTATCATTGAAACAACTTGCTATTGACTACTATTATGGTAATATTTAATTCTTTTCGATGTAAAAATATAGGGTGCATTATGTCTTTTTATGATATTCTGAGGTGTTTTCAAGTTATATTATTAACAAAAAATTATGTATATGCATCCATATATATATATATGTATATATATAATTTAAGCCACTTTGGGAATCTACCCCAACAAAAAAAACAGTTTCTCTTTCCAACACAAACCTCTCTAATGTGATTACTTCGTACAATACAAAATTACTTGATATAAACTAATCCAAGCAAATATAACTTGTCAAAGAGATTAAGTACGTTCGACCATTTTTAAAAGGATAACGGGGATTGCATGATGATTTACGAATCAATCATTGAGATCACAAATTAGGGAGGCATGCATGTGGTGCTTTTCTTAAGAAAAATGCACTAAATTACAGTCCGAATTCATCATTAGATTATGGTCTGGCAATGTTATAAAAATTAGCCATGTCTTCATGATGAGGCAAAACATTGAATCACAAGATCCTTGATGAAGTCATCAATAATTGCTAATAATTGCAGATGCTATTTTCCCTTTAAATGATGAATATACTCACCATGGTTTCAAAAACTTGTACCTAACAATGATTATAATAGTCACCATAGAGTCAATAAAGAATTTTCACCATATAAAGCCCCAGCTATTTTTTGACGAAGGATGATCATACTAAATCCAGTTACATACCAATCATAATCCATACTGAATCTGGGATACTCCAGAAGATACTATCTCGTGAGGACACTTGCTTTGAAAAGAAAGGGGAAAAGACTCATACCTCTATGGCTATTGGCATCCTCAAAACTGAAGTCATCTATACTTCATTAAGTAAAAGGGGTTTAGCAGCTACATGCCATCACAGACAACAATTGTGAAATTTGAAGCTAAAGTTCATACCAGATATAACCTCTGGCATGACGAAGCTCAGGTTTCTGCTACATTGCTTCGGAAAATATAGAAGCAAATGTAAAATCAAAAGCAAGACTGGTTGTTGTTGAATTAAATAGCAAATATCAAACCCTCCCTAAACCATTAGGAAGCTAGTGAGTTGTAATTTGCACTTTCGATCATGTCTTCAAGATACAACTTCAGTAAAGACAGGGATTTAAACAACTCCATGAAGAACAATGATGAGCAAAACCCCATTCATAAAATCAACATCTAATTCAGAACTTATCATTGATAAGGTAGAAAACAAGTGTTTTTATCATAACGTAATACATATCTGTACTGTTGTTGGAGATGGTGTTTATATCTTAGGGACATCCAGCATTAGCATAATGCCTCGATACAGGACAACAAGGCTTGTCCTTGAACCACTGTATCCCAATGGAGGTTTCCTTCGACAAGATACTCCTCAAATGGGATCTTACATTTGATTATCCTTTCAGTATGAAACTAATAGCTTGAACTATTCCAACAAAGTTGAAAGAAACAAATCCTGCACAAAACCAGATCTCCCAGCAGCTTGTCTCATCCTTTTCTCCCGTTCTTCAGTACTCAAGGAGGGATCAAAACTGCAGGTAAAGACAGTGAGAGAAAGAAGTGATGGGTTAAGCATGGATACATTGGACAAAAATAAGAGTAATGCTTCTTGCACCAATATTTGTTAAAAAAAAAAAAAAAACTTGGCATCATCAGGCAGATCCTGGATCTTCAACAGATCAAATCAATGATCTGGAAAGGCGATCCCATGGGCATGCATGCATGAGGGTGAGTTTTGGCAACAAAAAGTTGTATTTGGATAGCCTAATATTAGAATTACTCCATTAATAATTGGTCAAGCAAATCATCATGCTTAAAGAGGCATGTCATACATTGCAAAGTGAACAGCACAGGGGATTACTGACAATTAGGATGACATCAAGGTCAATATAAATCTTTCTACCAGCCTCCCCATGACATTTTATATTCACAGATCATTTGATAGCTCAAATCAAATATTCTGATGAAGAAATCATACATGATCATTACAGCACAAGAGTTTGAACAGCTTGATGCATCTTGATTAGAAGGTTTGGTAATGACACATGTTATTGACATAATTCAATTAAAATCACAATCAAACACGGAAAAAGAAACAAAAAATCCAAAAGGTACCTTGATTTCCAAATATGTGGAGGTGCCATATTCTTTGCAGAAGAATCTTCAGCACTTGGTACCCCAGATTTTGAAATATCGTCCACTTCAGAAGCAGGGAAATTCAAAATAAGTGAGGACAAGAATGGATCAGTAGTTGCATCAGATACACTAGAACTGTTGGACCGGGAACCAGCATTACCACCACCAAGGAGCACTTGTAGATGAGCTTCACGCAGATCCCTCCCCAGAAGGGACAATGCCTTACTGTTTGGCATACCAACTTTTCTTAACCTATGTCTTCTCTGCAAGTAATCCTCAGTTAAGGGGAACCAATAAGAATAGTTGACCTTTTACTTGATAAACAACCTTTCAGTTAGACAAGCAATAAAATTTCAGATCAAAATAATAAAAGTAAAAAGGATATCTTAAACAAGTGTCCATGCTGCCGAGTTATGTGACTTAGCATGTCTCGAGCAACTTTAACTGAGCATATAGGGCAAATCTGCTAGACAGAAATTAAAAATTAGACACTAGATGTTCATTGATCTTGAGCTTCTTCAAAACTTGAGCTGATAAGACGCTAAGATGTGATCCAGGAGAAAATAAAACGATGCTTAAAATACGAATGCAGTCTAGATAGCTAAACTGCTCTCCATTCATTATTAAATTGTCACTAATACAATATTGCTTATATTACGATCAATTAACAAGGCAGCAAGTGCCAGAAATGAACTTACCCTCGAATGAAGCACCACACAGTGGGAACCATAAATAAGCACGTCTACTTTGTGTACGTGTTTAAACAATTGAAATTTGCTTAAAAAGAATTAGAGATAAAGCATAATAGACTAATCATGTTGACAAGTTGGGTTATCTTCTCCATCTCAAATAAGCTTTGGAATGAGAGAAGCACTTCTCAACTACTTAGATCGTCATGAGGAAAAATTATAAAATTATAATAAAAAATAAAAATATCACGAATCCTTAGTTAATGGTGTGTGTATTAAGTGATTGCATACCATAAGTTTTCAGTACAGTTAAGGATGCAGAGCATGAAAAGACTTGGAGAAAAAGGCAATTCATCATTTTTTAAAACAGTTAATAAGCATAAAGTCCGACCCTCCCTTGATTATTCACTAGCTAGCTACGTTAAAGATTTCAAAAAGAAAGGTTCTACTTCTGGTAAACCTTGCTACATAAGTTTCTCATAAAAGTTAACTTCATCTACTTCGGCTACTAACAACCAACGTAAGCAAATTTGACTGGGTCCTTTGCCTTCGTCCCTTCCCTGACTAATCTTAAATTTTGCTGTATATCATCGAACTTATTGTTTACCTAGGCGACAAAAGTACTCCTAAGTTACTCTGATCTTTTCATTACCCCTAGCAAAAGAGCATAAAGCTTTTAATTTGTTAAAAAATCCTATAAACGGAAAAACAGGATTTGACTATAGTTTCAACACAGGATCACTACACCGGTTCACTTTTTAACGCCAAAGAAACAGATGAATACCAATACAAAATAGATATGATAAAAGCGTGTACCGTGACCCTTGTTTCGCATGAGTGCTCATCTTCGAGATGCGAACAAAGCGAGGATATGTCGAAGTCTTCGTAACAGTACGGGCATGAAAAATAGAGCCGGACATCGTCCTCCACATCGAAATCGTCGATTCCCAACCGATCTGTGAGCCCCAAAACACAAGAAATCAGATTTTGCAAAAGAGAAAAACGCGGCCCATATATCGAATTGAAATCCATACGAACCCAAGGGCGAATTCTGACTCTGATGCTGAATCCCATAATGGCGTTTGGCGGCGGCAAGGCGCGAGGTCCAGAAGTCAGAATCCATGGAAGGATCGAGGGATGATCTTTATTATGTATGCAAGGAATGCAAAAAATCAGCTTCAGTCAAATCACCTCGTCGAACGAATCAAGCAATCACCCCAGAGAAAGAAAAAGGAAACTCAGTCGAGCAACTGGACTGATCAGAGAGCTGCAACTTGGACAGAGAGGGGTAGACTGGGTCTGGTCGTTTAGCGTTGATAATTTGAAATAATTTCTCCGTGGAATTGACTTTTTATAAGGATTTTAATTGCTCTAAGCTTCAGAAAAGTCGACCGAACCTTGAAAAGGCGTTCGGTGGCGAGGAAAATGTGTGGGTTTGAAGAGTTGGGAGAAAATGTCGGAAAAGCCTTGGGATTATATAAGACAAGTACACGCGTTTGGATTTGGACATATGTGCGTGTTTTTGCCACAGGACTGCTGAATTTTTGCCGCTTTGATTCTTTTTTGGGTCTCGGGACACATGTCTGTGCTTCGGTGCACAGTGTCCAAAGTAAAGGATCAAAGGAATCGAATCAAATAAAATTTGTCAAAGGATTAAAATGGAGATATCCTTTTTTTTTTTTTGGTAAATTAAAATGGAGATATCCAATTCCCCTGTGTGCGCCTATTTTTTTCTAGATTTTAAAATGATACAAAAGTATCCTAACTATTAAATCAATCAACATCTTTTTTAATAAACACCCGATATCCTGAGTCAGTATATTTTTCAGGTATAATAATGGGTCTAAACTAATTCGGATTGAAGCATGACAAGAACTATTAAGGTTGACGCCTCTCACTCTTATGATGTTGTATTCTCAAGCTTCAAACTCGAAACATGTGGTTAAGCTAAAACAGTTTAGCCAGTTGATCTAACGTCGAGTTAAATCAATCAACATCTTTAACAAGTATGCCAATTTAAAAAAATACTAGCATGAAAGTTCCAAACTAATACAAAAATATCATAGCTATTAAATCAACGAATTTTGATCATTTAGCAAACAACCATCACATGCGTTGCACATTATTCTTGCTGCGGAAAGCCTCGTCTGCCGCTACAAAGCCTTTTGCATGGGACAACAACTGCACCTTTGAAGCTACCTCTTACCTAGCCATCTTATTCACAGCCATTTTCTTTAATTTTCTTGTCGTGGTTTTGTCTTTGAGCTAATAAGCCGCAAATTAGGGGTATTGTTATAAATTATTCATGTGTGGGAATAAGACAAAGAAAAAGATGATGAAGAAGGGGCTGAGGATGATGACTCCACAATAGGAAGAAAGTCAAACATTGAGATCAGATTAACACCCAAAAAGAAAGTGAATTAGATTATCGATATTTTTTTTTGTACCATAGAATAATATACTCCTCCGGTCCTTAATATAAGACCCATTTAACTAATTTGATTAGATTAAGGAAGTTAGTTAAGTTAGTTAATTATAAGAAATGTGACATGTTTTTCTTAAAATACCATAATCATCTTTCTTAATACCCTCTCTTTCTCTTCTACTTAATTATAGCTTAGGGAGTATCCATAGGGGTAATTTAGAGAAAATTAATAAATATGAGAAATAGGTCTTATATTTAGGATTAAAACCAACTCAACAATTGGCTCCTATATTAAAGACCGGAGAAGTAACATTAAAGCATTTAAAAGCACAACAGTGAGCATAGATTAAGAAAGTCTCAATCAAGTTCACAAATAATCATAAATAGCCAGTCAAACAATAAAAGCAACAAGCTTACAATAGGGAATGAAAAAAATAAAAAAATACTCAAAGATAGGCTGGAGGGCAAACTGAATAATTCTCTCACCAAGCAACAAATCAGCAATCCAATTAGTCAATCCGATGTTTTGAACCTAACAACGAAATTTCAAATTGATCCAACAACTGACATATGTACAAACACCACTCTACGATGACTACCTTGTGAATGTGAACCAAGAATGACATGTTTGTACCAATTTATGATATTCCTGTGTGTTTGCACCATTTTATAACCTTCAATTGGTCATTAGTTTTCTCTGGGATTTTAACACAATATAATTCTCTAATTTTATTTATAAGCCACTTTTGGCATGTTTCACCACAAATAAGAAAACTCTTAAACCTCATGAATTATATCTTAACATATAATACATGCATTTTTTAGGAAAATGGCAATCCACAAAATAATAAATAAAGGGAAAAAACTCTCCTCTCCGTGACTTATAAATAAGAATAAAAAATATTTTGTTTTTGACAAACAAGAGAAGAGAAGTGTATGCTTTCTGCTACCAAGTCACAAATTCACAGACTTTGACTTAATCAGCTGATACTCCCCCTTTTCCTTATTACAAGTATTATTTTTAGCATACTTCATGATATACTATGTCTTCTATATAGCATTAATTTTTTTACTTAGTATTCCTAACTAATTATAAAACTTCCTAATTAATCTGTCAAATACTTCTAACTAATGACTTTTTATTGAGGATAATTTTAATATCTTATAAAAAATGAATAATCTTAATTAACTTCATTAATTTAAAATGATTCCTTGGTGTTTAAAAAAAAAAAGACGAGATGATATATATATTAAATATAAAAAGTCTACAAATTACCAAAGCAAATGCAGCATAAACAATTGCTTAGAACCTTAGAAAATACATTATAGGAAATAATCTTAAAAGGAAAAACTTGAAAATCATATAAAAATGTAAATATTTCTTGCCAAGTGATTAAAGAGTCATAGTGCAAAACCGACCAAAGTTAATCTATTTGATAAGGAGTTGGCTCATTACTCATAAAATCAGGAGGTTGAATCTTGCTCCTGATGTGAGGACATTTTAGTGAGCGATCTGTAAGTGCTTCTATAGACACTATAAGCTTAAAAGCATGTCCTAACTCTAATAAGTCATTTGGGTCAAACTCACCTAAACTTTAAAAAGAGCCATAGTGCAAATGTAAGTTTGAGATGTTGAAAGATATTTTTCGGTTTTTTAACTTATATGCTGTAACCAGTATAAAAAAAATTGAAACGCCATACTTTCAAAAATATTTACCAAAATACTTTACTTGAAATCATTCATGATAAGAACGAGTTTGGATCTGTAAAGAAATCGCTTAGGTCAAGGGTATCTTTCATCTTATGAGTGATGGAACGTTTGTTTTTTTAAAAATTAAAATTGCTGCAATTATTCTCTCTCCTCACTGTACCGCTTTCATATTCTCCCACCTCCATCCGGCTCACATTCTCGACGCATTCCCCCCAAACTGTCTCCCCTCAAATTCCTACATTGTTCTTTTATGACTGAAACAAACTTTTATTTTTGTCTCTTTTCAATAAATTAAATTCAGGACATACTTACAAAAAAGTTTTTTTAAAATAATCCCTAAAACTATAAGATGACTAAATTTATACTGATAACTCTTTTATTATAAACACTTGAGACTATCATGAATTAATTAATTTGGTTTTTTCAAAGAGGATGATTTTATCTTTATTTTTTCCTTTTAAAAAAAAACTTGAAAAGGGAAAATAAACTTCAACCTAAAAATTATGGGTTAAGATAGAAAGAGCAAATGAGTAATATTAACATGCGAGATTTGCCGGTTTCTGTATTTATTCCCACTCGTTCTCACCCTTTATTTATCTCCCATGTGGTCTTTGATTCCATCTGGAGGATAAAAGCAAATAATTAATTCTATAAACTTTTTAAATTTTAAATATAAAAAACTACACACCATCACGAAATTTTTTTTTTGTCATCATACACAATCACTTTAAAAAATGAACAGTCCATCACTCACAAGACAAAAGTCGTTCTTAGTCTTAGTCTGGACAATTTCTTTACATATTTAAACCCGTTCTTATTTTGAATGATTTCAAATAAAATATCTTGATGAAATATTTTTGAAAGTAAATATTACCTCTTATTCTTAATATAAAACCAAGTTTGATTTTTATTTTGGTCTTAAATATAAGACCCCAATCTACTTTGTCTCTAATATTTATGTATTTTTTCTAAGATAATCCTTTTAACAATAGTAGTTCTAACCAATATACTTGATTAATAAGGATATTTTAGAAAAGACAACACCTATTTATTACTCCCTCCGTTCCTTATTATAAGAGATAAATAACCAAACTACGTTGATTAAAAAAACAGTTAAAATTAGTTGAGGGCAATTAATGTGTAAAAAGTATAATATTTTTTCCAACAATGCCCCCATTAATAATGAAAGAGAGTATGAGAGAGAACAATTAAATTATTAAAAGAAAGAGAAGTGGGAGGGAGAGAGAGTATGAGTTGGAGACAAAATAAATAAAGGTAAAATAGGAAATCAATACAAAAAAAATAGAGACAACTTTTAAATGTCTCTTATATATTACCATAAGCATCAAATGTCTCTTATAATAAGGAACGGAGGGAGTACAAATAACTAATTTAATTTCTTTCTTTAATCTGTTTAAATTAGTCAACTACCTTTTATAATTAAGATGTAAGGTAGTACTTCAATATTTTTTCATACTGTTTATAGCATATCAGTTAAAAAAAGCTGAGATTTCCGATGTATTGTTGAAATATTAGGTATTTATGGTGAAATTAAGTCTTATCGAGAACAAGTGAGAATAGAGCTATGGAGCTGTCCCGCCTCCTGATTGGTGCAACCCTATTATAGTTGTTGAGAGCGATTTAAAAAAAAAGAGAGAGAATTGTATAACTGGAAAAAGTTTGAATAATGAATTAAAAATGATTGTTTTTTATTTTGAAACTAATCATTATATGTTGCTGAGTTGATTTTGTGATTTTTTTAATAGGATTTTGTTATAATTCTCCCTTAAAAACAACAAAAAAAAATCTTTATAAATTGATATTGCGACAAATTTTATGGCATATTTAAGGTGGAATATTTTTCATCACAAATTCTTGATTTTGTTGTTTAATGCTCACGCATGTGTACCACTTGAATACATTGATTGTTCTGTATGCTCATGAACCTCTTTTATTGGGTAAAGAAATTATGAATATGCATCTGCCTTTTTAATCATTAATATATTTAATCTTGTAGTTCATTGGATGAATAACATATCCATAAATTTGTCCACCCAACAACTCAATAGAACGGGTCAAAGTCGGGCGTTGATAAACATATTAATGAAGTATGAATTTCACTTCTTCCAGGTTTATGATTCATAGGATATGATTGGCTACATGTAAGGTCTCTATGCCAAACACAAATAGTATACTTCTTCCGGTTCAAAATATAAGCTAAACTTTATCTATTACACTTATCAATACATTAATTAAAATCAATTTAAAACAATAAATATGTAAGGCATATATTTATTTTTCCTAATATACCCTTATTAATGAATAGAATAAGTAAACTATGTAATAAATAAATTAAAGAGGAGATAGAATATATGGGAGTAAAATTAGAAAGCTTTATTAAATGTGTAGACAAAAGTGAATGTATCTTAATAAAAAAAAAACTAACCCCTTTAAAAAAATTTAGCTTCTATTTTGAACCTGATTAAGTATTTCAAAAAAGCCCATCCAGGCAACTTAACCTGGCTTTGTAAAAATTATTTTAATTTTAATATTACTTAACATCCTAAATTAATTTTTGATGCAATTTTGTTGTTAAAGTATTTTCTTAATAGCACTTAACACTGTAATATTGATTTTTGGGACCCCCCGGGGGTTATTTTTCCCTCTATATTTTTCTTTCATTCTAAACTAAGATTTAACGTATTTTCTTAGTAGTAATATAAACTATTTATCCTCTAATTTTAATTTCAAAATAAGATAATAAAAAAATGAGAAAAAGAGACAAAATATAGTTTAGGATGCTTACCGTTATTCAAAATAATATTTAAAGAACGAATTAAATTGTACTAAAAAATTATCTTAGAATTTGGAATATTACTGAAAAATACTCTAAAATGTTAAATACATTTTAATGGGCCATTTGCTAAATATACCTTTCGAACATATCAACCTTTATATTATTTATATTTTATATTTTTATTATTTAGCACGTGCAATTTTATATTATTTATACATATTTCTAACAATTTTAGTTTTACAAATAGACTAATAATATGTATGAATTTGCATGCATGTCTTTTCATTTCGAATTAAGGTAAAGAGGGAATGAATGTCCTTTTGAGATGGGAATTCCATATACATAACTATAAGAAAATTTTCAATTTATAATTTTTTTTATACATCATGAATGGAAAAAGACAACTAACGCAAAAGAGACAGCGGACAAAATGAAGAAATATATTTGCCAATTAGGGTTGTTTCAGTTGATAAGAGTCAGCTAATAATTCACAACATCGTGACTTTGAATCCTCTTTCTGATGTAAGAACTTTGTTAACGGGCGATCTGTAAATATATCAATAAGCGCTTTTTGGACTCAAGGCATGTTTTGACTCTCACTTAAACTTTTTGTCAAGAAAGAAGGAAGAAATATATAGGGTGTGATTGAAGAACTTGATAAAAGTATTATCCTTCTAAAAAATACCACTTTGTTCTTTATTATAAGTCACTTATATCCCAAACCTGCGAACCAAGAAATACATTAAATTAGCCAGTTTTTTTTTTTCATATTTACCTTTATTAAAAGTTGAGAGAGGAGGGGGGGAGGGGATGGATTGCATAGAAAATGAAAAGTTGAGAGAGAGATAGTGAGAGAGATTAATTTTTTTATTAAATTACTAGGGGTAAAATTAGAAAAAAATCATTAATTATACTATAAGTGACTTATATTTTGAAACAAACTTTTAGGGTACAAGTGACATATAATAAAGAACAGAGTGATACTCCTATTTATGTGGAAAGAGTATTAGGGAGATAATAAAAAAATTATTAAATAAAGAAAATGATACTTCAGGAAATAAAATAACAAATATATTAAGCATTAAAATAAGTAATTAATGAGAGTAAAATAGAAGACTAACCAAGAAAATTAGAAACATCTTGCAAAATGTTTCTTATAAATGGGAACAAGGTAGAGATGGTAATTGTTTCCTACAAAAAAAGATGGAGAGAGTACTGGTTTTGATCCTTAAAATTTGGTCCCATTTTAGATTTGGTTTACAAAATTCGAAACAGTAATTTTGGGTTTTAAAACCTTGTTTCAGGTGGGTAAAAACAATGTTGAATGAAAAATATAGTTTTGGGAATCAAATATCTTTAGGCAAAACAAAATAAAGTGAAATTTCAGGTACTAAAATTATTGGTTTCAAATCTTAAGGCGCAAATGAGGTGAAATTTTATGCTGTTAATTTGAGAATTCTTAGAAATGATGACCAATAATTCTGGTTTGATGGATAAAACCAGCTTTTAATTGATTAATCACAATAATTATGCCATTGGAATAGGAGATGATCATGCTAATAATTTGGATATGCTACATTAACCAGAAACATTAGAGATGCTGAACTCAAAGAGAACAATGAATTAATAGTTAATGAGGATAATATTAAAAATTATTTAAATTTAATGCTTTTAACTGTTTTTATTAGTAATTGTGAATTAGTTAAGAGTTTTTATAATAATTAGCAAAGGGAGTATTTAACTTATAGTTTAAAAAAACTCATGCATTTATCAAATCAAAGCACGGTTTAAAGTTAGAGCAAAAAATTAAAAGTTTATTGAAAGCGTAAAAAATTATACACACCCTTATTTATATCATTCTTTTAATCCTTTTAAATGTATAGTATGTTATTGCATAAGATCTCAGTCCAATTTTTTTTTTAATTTATGTCGCATTAAACATGCCTAGATTTAGGCGCATTAGAATTATATTGTTCACATACATGCAAGGAAGAAAGATAAAATGTATAGAAATAGATAAATGGGACTAAATTCATGCACTTAATCAATATCATTAATCATATTACTTGCTTATGTTCATTCCTGAATTGAAGGAAATAAAATGGTTGACTTGTGAATACATTAAAAACAAGGCTAATAAGGCAAACACATAAATGTTATAGTTGAGAATGTATGCAAACATTGTTTGGACTTCGAATGTGAAAACACTTATCTGTGAATATAATGAACTAAATAAATATTTCTATTCTACTGCAAAATTTATCTATTTAATTATTTATTTTGTAAGGTGATAATCAATATATTTTATTCTTTGGATTTATGGTAAAAATGTTGTCCATTTTATGTAAATTTTTATTATGCATATAGATTTTGATACTCGTGTAATGTAGGCGCCTTTTTTCGTAGTTATATACATAATCAACAGATTATATAATAGACAAATAGTGATTAAATATTAAATATTAATTTGTTTTTCCAATCATAGGAGGACAACATATTTATGATTAATAAATACGTTGAAATTAATACATAGCGTTGACTTCTGAATTTTGCATCAGAATGTGTAAACTTCTATTTTTAAAGAATTCAAATATGGGAATACCGTCATCTGGGATGAAAGATTGAAGCAAAAATTAAATGCATGGGAGTATTAATAATAGGAGAAATAAACGAAAATCCAAAAATAGCCCAAATAATTAATTATATGTGTCTTCCTCCAGACTATATAAGCCCAGGTGGTTCTCTTACTTGAGAACACAAACCAACCATACAAGTAAAAATTATATCATTCTATTAGCTTTCTCCTTTCTACGCTTAGTCAGTTAAGTAAAAAGTCTTGTGTGTTCAGTTGTAAATGAATATGCAAGGCTTATTTGCTATCCTCTTCCTGTGCTTTGTTACTTCTTCACAAGCTGATCCTATTTTTGACGTCCTCAAGTATGGTGCTTCGGGGAATGGACAAACTGATGATTCACAAGTAAGTATGCAAATATCACAACTTTTTCCTTCATTGCACTGAGTCTATATGTTATTAGAGAGAGTTTATCCTGAAAGACTAGCCTACTAAATAGGAGAATCTCTTGAACTTATAAGCCCCTCGCTTTTCTTATAATGCTTCTCAATATGACACTCGTAACAATGCATTTGAGAGCCAATGTTCTTGACAGCTTCACTTCATAATACTTCACCCAATCTTTTGCCAGTCAGTACCCTTTATGAATAACTTTCTTTTTAAATATCTACCTCAATGAAACATCAAAGTTACGAGCACAAGTCTAAATAAATAGTTACAGGGTACTGATTGGCAACAAAACTTACACGTTAAACCCCACTTTTCTTGTGAGATTCTCCTATTCAAAACTCATAACAGTCTAAGTATGTTGTTGTTTGTTATTTTGAAATTTAACTGCATCTCATTTATCAAATTTCCTGCAATGAATAAGAATATAAAGATAAGTAAACTTTTTTTTTTTACTGCCACTATCTTGATTAATTAATTGTGTCCTGTGGGGTTAACGTACTAATTTTGGTGCATTTGAAAATCTGTGGAAAGGCTTTCATGAAAGCATGGAAAGATGTTTGTAAAGCAACAAAGGGCTATCCAACCCTTCTGGTGCCAAAGGGAAGAACGTTTGTGCTGCAGCCCATGGTTTTCCAAGGTCCTTGCAAGGCTCCATCCATTAATTTTAAGGTAAGTCCATTCAATAATTAAACTTTCTCTTGTTCTATTTCTTTTAATCATATGTCTTTTACTTTGATGGACCATATGATTCCCTTTACTTCAGATCTCAATATATGTGTGTGTGTGTGTGTGTGTGTGTGTGTGTGTGTGTAAGAATGTAAATGATATTTTGTATTCATAAGATTACAATCACTTCTTCAGTTCCTATTGCAAAGCACATTTCATGAGGAGTGAGTGGTCTTTATTTATTTTAAGTTATGAAGTGAGGTATTAATTATATTTTTCTAAAATTTCATATATTTAAAATTTGACACAAATATTCATGATTTTATATGGGTTGGCAGATTCAAGGAACCATAAGGGCTCCAAGAGGCATCAGTTCTTGGAAATGGCCGAGCAGTGATAGAAACACATGGCTTCAATTTGAATACATAAAACGACTTGTTGTGGATGGCAGAGGAGTTTTTGATGGCCAAGGTGCACCATGGTGGGACTGTTTCAAAAAGTCCAAATGTCAAAGACCACGTGTAAGTTTCAAATCCGACTCGCTGAATATTTCAAATTAAAATAAAAAAAATTATATGTCTTTCTTAATTATTAAAATCTATTTTAAACCTTTTAATAAATCCAGTTTTTTTAATTAAAAAAAGGAGTTATATTATACTATATCTGAAACTTGTGGATAAAGCAACTTCCATCCTCCCTCTAATTCTATGTATAAGATACAGTTTTTGAGATAGACATGATCTTCTCTATTTATTAAAATCTATTTTAAACCTTTTAATAAATCCACTTACAGAATTTTTAAAATTTTAACAATTTTTTGCATTTTAGGCCCATTGGTTACATATTATATCACTATATTAATTAATCAAACACATATTTTCCCACTTACCCCCCACACAAATAGAGGCTTTTGCAAAAATATATTTTTAAACATTTATTACATTTAACCAATTGTAATTGACTTTTTAATCTGCATATTTTGATCATTTGCATCTTATATATATAGGATCACAGGAAGCATATTTTTATTCATTATTGATTATGAATGTGAGCAATTGGTGCAGGCTATATCATTTCACGCTTGTGAGGGGCTTAGAGTTAATAGGGTGAATGTGATTAACAGCCCCGCAGGTCACATATGCTTAAGTAGTTGCAATAGCTCTGTTGTCTCCAACATCCACCTTCGTGCTCCTAAGGATAGCCCTAACACTGATGGCCTTGGAATCTCCGAGTCATCCCATGTCACAATCCGAGATTCTACCATGGAAGTTGGTAAATAACTAACTAATCCCTTTTCTCAAGCAAGAAAGCATGAATTATTTTCATTTTGAAAAAAATCATCACAATGCTCGAGATAATTCTCTTTAGAAGTTGGGGGATCCATGTGGAGAGAAAAAGGAAAGAAATTGATAGGCTCCATATCTCAAATTCGACCCACAAAACCTCTCTTTTCTCTTTCTACTTGGACTCCAAGTTCATCTCAGTATTGCACTCCCTCTGTTTTCTTTTAGAGTCCGATCTTCACCATCAGAAATAAAAATAAAAAGAATTAGATTTGGTGTTTTAATTATTATTAAAATATTTTCTAAATTAGAATTTTTCTATTTTTGTTATATTGCATTTGTAAACTATTTAGGTCAAAGTTTAAGATTTTAAATTTATTTTTATAAAATATTTTAAGAATAATTGCTTAAAATATCAAATAACAACCAATCATTAATGATGGAGTGAGATTCTAAGAGAAAACGAGAGAATGGGATGTGAAAGGATCTGAATTTAGAAAGAATCTGGACTCGTAACAATTATTTAAAAAATAGAATCTCTTCTACTTACCCAAGTCATATTTGATTCTCATCGGGGTCTTCTGATCATTCCTGCACATCACCGTCTTCCACTTTTGCTGAAGGTGATGACTGCGTGGCCATTAACGGAGGTTCCTACATGAACATTAGCGGCATCTTCTGCGGACCTGGTCATGGCATAAGGTGATCTCACATCATAATCCCACTTTTCATTCATTAGAGTGTGTGTGTGTGTATCCATGCTTGGAAGCTATGAAATTTAAATGTGTTCAATAAATTATCTATGAAAGTCTTTGTGATGTTTGCTGGTATGAACATATATATTTAGCATCGGAAGCCTGGGAAGTGGTGGAAGCTACGGCGCAGTGGAAGAAGTCCATGTCAGAAATTGCACCTTCACCAGATCTTCAAATGGAGCGAGAATCAAGACTTGGGAGGTAAAACACACATATACCAGAAATGAATAAAATGAAATGATTTTTAACTGCATACTTCATCGCAAAGAAGATTCAGTATTAAAAAGATAAGAAGATAAAATCTAAACTTCTCAGATTAGATTAGACTTTCTCCATGCTGATAAGCCACTAAGACCAAAGGTTTAACTTGAACTTTCAAAAATAATCCCCAAAATCTACTCAACCCAGATAATCTTTACTTAATTATTAACATTTTCATTCAATCATGTTCATAACCAGGGAGGATTTGGGTATGTCAGAAAGGTCACATTTGAGGACATACTACTGAAAGATGTTCAGTACCCAGTGCTCATTGACCAACACTACACTGCTTATACTGCAGCTGACAACAAAAAGGCTATAAAAATCAGTGACATTACATACAGGAATTTCCGAGGAACTTCAACTTTAGAGGAAGCAGTCAAATTGATGTGTGATAATGCCGTAGGATGCACCAACATTCTGTTGGACGATATCAAAATTACATCGTCTGATCCTAAAATGAAGACCAAGGCCACCTGCTCGAATGCTCATGGCAAAAGTTCTGCCTCCAACATTCCTCAAGTTTCATGCCTTCTAAAGTGACCCGCTTCGTTAGGGCTCATTTTGAACTTAATTTCTTTAGAATATAGAAATTGTAGGCTATTTTGCTGATGAATACTAAGAGCTTGGAGCCTTAACTCTTTAAGATATCACTCCTGTTTGCCAGCATATTAGCAACCACCTAAACCCGGTCGCTCTGTTAGTCGTGAGTCATAACATAAGGAAATTGCATTTGAAAAAGCCTATGACAGATATAACAATTTTCAGCAAATGATGATTCAGATAGGACGACCAATCCTGATCTATCTCATGAAACAAACCATTAAGTTATGACTGAGAGAGGCACATGAAATACACGTACATTTTAGACCAAATTCATTAATATTTAGACAAAATAAATTACCTTGCAGTATCCTTTCATCACTCATGTCCCTGACTTTCATTATGCCCCTTGAACCAGGTGCAACAACTTTACTAGTTCCAGCATCTATAGTTTTGAACTTCCCACGTTGAAAAATCCAATAACCTTCAAAATATTGCATTTATAACATTTCAGATAAAAGGCCTCTTTGCAGGATAAAATATTGTTAAGAAAAAACTTCAGCCTGCATCAAAGATTACGGTCATTGTAATTTCAATTTTCTAGAAACAGACATGAGAAAGGCCTTTTTCAAAAGCAATCAAATTGAGTGCCACATGTTAACACGCTGCTTCTGGTCACTTTGCCTCACCTCCATTAAAAAAATTAGCCAAAAAACTTATCAAGTCATTTGGAAGAACAAGAACTCTCAAAATGACAAGCAGTTCAGTGATCATGTGCAAAGTCAATTCGAAACGTCAAACATGCCTTTTTCTTTTTTTTCTAAGTTTAAGCCCCAATGAAAACCATCAATCGCACACTTAAAGCTAAATGACATCGGCAAGACAAGTTACATAAAAATGTAACTGTTAAAGCACAACAATCATGGTAGAAAGAGAAGCAGGGTGTTCAACTATTTGCATATGGACTACGAACTATAAGAAGAATTTATTAAGACAAAAGAAGAATACCAAACAAAAGGTCCCCGATCTTTCCTTACATTATTGCCTTCTTAAGGTGAAGTACAACAGAAATTGTTCTAACAAGATGCACCACATATCAGTAAATTTAGAAAAACCATGTTTTTGAAAGAGATGAATGTCAATACAAGATAGATTTGATGAAATCGCGTACCGTGACTCTTGTTTCGCATGAGTGCTCGTCTTCGAGATGCCAACAAGGAGAGGTGATGTCGAAGCCTCTGTAACAATACGGGCATGAGGAATAGGGTCGGACCTCGTCGTCCACATCGAAATCATCGATTCCCAACCGATCTGAGAACACCAAAATACAATAAATCAGATTTGTTTCAAAAGCGGGAGAGTGTGAGACACATCACGAATTAAAATCCATACGAACTCAGGTGCGAATTCTGAGTCTGACGCTGGATTGCATAGCGCGTTTACCGTTGGGCCGCGGCTAGGCGCGAGGTCACGTATTAAATCTATTAAAAATATATTGAATCAATATTTCAAAAATATACACACACACGGATAGAATACAATACCATGCAGGGGGGATTGCTGTTAAGTAGAAGCAAGATACTATCTCCGTTCCTTAATATAAGATCCTGTTTGATTTTTATTTTGGTCCTAAATATAAGATCTCAATCCACTTTGTTTCTCATATTTATACATTTTTTTCCAAGATAGTTCTTCTAATAATTGTAATCCTAGCTAGTATAGTTGATTAGTAAGGATATTTTAAGAAAAACAACACCTATTTATTACAAATAACTAACTTAACTTCTTTTCTTGATTTCCTAAAATTAGTCAACTAGGTCTTATAATTAGGATCGGAGGTAGTATTTAATTATACAAAAGTCCATTAATAGCTTAAAATTTGGAAAAATGAAATAAAAATGACATTTAAGCTTGGAAATCCTAAAATGGTCATTTGAATAAGCAAAATTCCAACTTAGGTATGAGTGACCAATTTGGGATTAATTTAGGTATGAGTGACCAATTTAGGATTTGCAAATTTGCTGAAATGACTACACTACCTTTTTTTTTTAAAATTATTTTTAAAAAACCAAATGCCCTCAATAGCCGACCGGTCGCCGGAGCTCAGGTGGTCGCCATCATCAAAGCTTCAATGGCTGGTCGATGATTAGTCACAAGAGCTCTAGCAGCTAGCAAATATTTTTTTGAAAATTTTTATAATTTTAGTAATCTGGTTAATAAGTTCTGTAATGTTATTAACAGGTTCAATATATCAATTAAATCCATGTTTGGAATTTACAAATTATGAGAGTTGTTATGGTTATATGATTTGGTAACCGTATTATTAAAGTTGTAAAAATATCACTTTTTGAATTTTTTAAAAAACTTGTTAAATTTTATATCGAATTTGTTAATAGAAATATGGAACTTATTAACGATATTACTGAAATTGTAAAAATACTACTTTTTTGAATTTTCTGAAAAATTTGTTGTTAACTATTATATTAAACTTGTTAATAGTGTTACAAACTTGTTAACCGTGTAACTGAAGTTGTAAAAATTTTCAAAAAATAGTTGCTAGCCGCCAGAGTTTTGATGACAATGGCCACCTGAGCTCTAGCAGCTACCGGTGGCACTGGAGCTCCGGCAACTGGCCGGCTAGTGAGGATATTTGGTTTTTAAAAGAGAATAAAAAAAATAAAAGGCAATATAGTTATTTCAACAAATTTGCAAAATCCAAATTGATCACTGATATCTAAATTGAGATTTTGCTTATTCAAGTGACCATTTTGGGATTTTCAAATTTTTGTGTCATTTTTTTCTTAAAAATTTGTAATAAAAAGTTTCAGCATGAAAAATATAACACATTTAAACTATTCACTTACTATTAACACTTTTTAATAATTAAATTTTCTTATTGAGACTTTATAATAATTTTTCCCTGCATGTATCCTGACTGGAATTGATCATGACCAACATTCTAGTTTGACCGATAAATCCAAACATGGTGCTTTTAATTGATCACAATAATTACCCCATTGGAATTAGAGATGGTCACATTAATAATTTGGATGCATTTCATTGACTATGGACATTAGAGATAATGAAGTCAAATAGAACAATGAATTAATATATTTATTACGAATTAGGTCATGTGTTTATTTTGTTTGAATTACTCTTTTATAGTTTGATTAATTATAGGTATTCGCGGTTGACCGTACAAAAAATTAATTTTAGTTTATGAAATTTAATGAATTTTTGTGCAATTTTCTTTAATTTGTACGACTGATTTAACACCGTTTTGACATCTGTGCATTTCTATAAATGAATATAAATAATTTAAATTAAAATTATCAGATCAAATAATAAAAGTAAATTCAAATAAATGAAATAAATTATATCAATCTGATTTATAATTGAGATAAACTATAAGGACTTGTGAATGAATGTTCTCTCTGTTTTTCTCACATTATTCTTTTTCTCCATCAACAGAATTTTCTTAAATTTATAGTATATTATCATATAAAATCTCAATTCAATTTTTATATGTTGCTTTCAACATGCCTAGATTTAGGCGCACTAGGATTTTCATCACTTACGTGTATCGTATACACATGCAAAGAAGAAAGACAAAATTTATAGGAAATAGAAAATTGGGACTAAATTCATATATGCACTTAATCAATGTCATTAATAATATTAGTTGTTTATTTTCATTCTTGAATTAAAAGGTAAAAATGTTTGACTTGTAAATACATTAATTAAAAACAAAGCTAATACGGTAGACTATTGAATGACAAAATTGAGAGTGAAAAAGTGTTCGGCCTTTGAATGTGATAATATTATCCATAAAAATATAGAAAAAGAAATAAATGCTTTTATAATTCCATTGGCCATTGGATTACAACATCTATGAATATACAACATCCGATACTTAATACAATATCCAATTAATTAATTTAAGAGATTAAGTAATTAAGTCACTAAATTACTTAATTATATCATATATATATATGTTATATGATCTCTCTAAAAACTTATATGGATCATTAAATTATATATCAATTTATAAGCAAGACAAACTGATTTGGAGGAAAACGATAAGTATATATGAATAGTTTAAAATAATTTAGTAACTTACTAATTAACTGAATTTTATATTAAAGATGAAAGGTAATCTTGAACTAAGTAAATATCTCTATGCTAGTGCAACATTTATTCATCTAGTTATTTGTTTTGTAAGGTGATAATCAATATATTTCATACTATGGATTTATGACAGATATACTGTCCATTTTATTTTTACTCTGCATACAAAAATTTTGGTACCAGTATAATTTAGGCACCTTTTTTTCAGTTACACACATGATAAACAAAATGATAGGCAAATAGTAAATATACAACATATAATCGCCAATTATTTGTTTCATTTTCGAAGTATAGAAGGACAACATATTTATGATTAATAAATACATTCAACTAATGTACATGGTTGACTTATGAATTTTGCATTCGAACGTGTAAAACATCTATTTTAATGAATTAAGAAAATACATATATGGGTTTAATAATATGAGAAATAATCGAAAATCCAAAAATATCCCCAAAAAATTAATTGTATATGTGTTCCTTCGCACTATAACCCAGGTGGTTCTCTTACTTGACCACACAAACAAATCATCCAAGGAGAATTATATCATTCTATTAGCTTTCTCCTTTCTACACTTTGATTGTTGTTTTCTTTTGTCAGTGAAGTGAAAAGTCTTGTGTGTTCGGTTCTAAATGAACTTGCAGGGCTTCTTTGGTATCTTCTTGTTGTGTTTGTTGCTTCACAAGCTAATCCTACTTCTGATGTCCTCAAGTATGGTGCTTCAGGGAGTGGATAAACTGATGATTCACAAGTAAGCATGCAAATCATTTTTTTGTTTATTTGTTTTTGTATTGAGTCTACATTACAAGCATAAGTCTAGAGAAAGAATCTGTCCTAAAAGATTAGCATAACAGGAGAATTCTTTTAAACTTGTAAACCCTACTTTTCTTTTAAAACTTTGACATTACAACAAAAATTGACTTTCAGCAGAGACAAAAAGTCATTACTGAAAGTATAAAAATTGCTGCTAAAAAGTCATTGCTATAGCGACTATGACTAAAAAGTTTTAGTGGTGACAAAACATGGCGACTTTTTGGTCACTGCTGAAAGTCATGTTGAACAAAAACGGCTTCGTTGGCACCACCACTCATCACTATGTCACCACTCTCATGCATGTCACCACCTTGTCACCATGTCATCATCCAAATATTTTTAGCTTAAATGTGTCTTCTTCAATGTTCAAATTTGAGACCACCTCCTTTCATATGCAATCTTCTTACTGTTGAGTTGGACTAAATTTGCTGATTATTATGCAAAATAAAATGTATATTATCACATTATCTTTTAAGAGCGGCCTTAGAAATTTGTCATTGAAAGTCTAACCTTTAGCTAAAGTTATCGCTAAAAGTCTGAGGCTGATAAAGATCTCAAAGACTTTGGCCACTGAAAGTATGCTTTTAGCAGAGATAAAAAATGTTGCCACTAAAATTGAGTCATTTAGCAGTGAATTTAGGATGTTGTTGCTGAACGTATGCCCCTTTAAAGACATTTAGGGGCGACAAAAAATGTCGCGGCTGAAGGTTTCATATTCAGTGGCAACTTTTTGGTCGCTACTGAAAGATACATTTAGTGATGACTTTTAGTAGTGACATATTGTTGTTGACATAAATCATACTTTCAATAGTGACTTTCTAGTATCACCGCCAAAAGTTGACTTTCCGTGAGGACTTTTTGTATCGCTACTGAAAGTCGTCACCAAAAATCTTTTTTTTTGGCAGGCAGTGTGATATGAAACTCATGACAATTTAATATTGTTGTTTCATTATCTTGATATTGAATTGTAGCTCATTTCTCAAATTTCGTGCATTGAATGAGAATATACTTCTCTAATCCTAGGCAAGAGAGAATATTTGTTTTGGTTATCTATAATTCACATCATTAAATTTTAACATAAATATATATTTTTATTATTTATTTATTATTGCGTGGTATTATTCATTGGAAAGTGCAATATTAATTCAAAAGTTGTTAAATTTTAATATGAGTAATGAAACTTAAAGTTTTTCATAGTTCCAATTAAACATATAAAAGTGACTTATAAATAGAATTAAATGAATAAAAATTAATATAAAAAATTTTGGTCGCCAGCTTGGTAATTAATGACACCTATTGGGTAATTAATTTTGGTGCATTTGGGAATTTGTGGAAAGGCTTTTGTAAAAGCATGGAAAGATAAAGCAGCAAGGGCTATCTCGACCTTTTTGGTGCCCAAGGGAAGAACCTTTGTATTGCAACCTACGGTTTTCCAAGGTCCTTGTAAGTCTCCATCCATTAATTTTAAGGTAAGTCCACTCAATAATTAAATTTTTCTCTAGTTCTACTACTTCTTGTAGTCACGTGTCTTTTACTTTGATTAACCATATGCTTATAAATGTGCAAACCCTACACATTTTTTTGAATGTGCACAAAATTTGCAACACTTCTCATCTCGACAAAAATTATATTCATATTCAAAAATGTGAATCTTTGTATTCATAAGATTAACATATACTACCTTCTATTCTTAATATAAGATTCACTTTTGTGGCATTACAAAAAGATCTTATATTGAAGACTGAAAATAGTACTACACTAGTTTCCTTTTATAAGATTTATTTTAAAAAGGAATGAGTAGTCCTTATATAAGTTATGAAGTGAGGTATTATTACCTACCTTTTTTTTTTTTCACGTACGGTGAACTATAAGGGCAGATTAAAGGAACTATAAGGGCTCCAAAAGGCGTCAATGGTTTGGAAATGTCCAAGCAATGATAGAGACACATGGCTTTCAATTTGTATACGTAATAGGACTCGTTGTGGATGGTAGAGGGGTTTTTGATGGCCAAGGTGCACCATGATAGGACTGTTTCAAAAGTCCAAATGTCACAGGCCACATTAAGTTTCAAATCCCACTCGTTGAATATTTCAAATTATATTAAAAATATTATATATTTCCTCTTCTATTTTTAAAAGGAATTATACGATATTCGAAGCCGTAGGATAAGATGATTTAATTCCTAACATTTTGTTATTTTTTTTTATTACTGATTATGATAGTAAAAAACTGGTTCAGGTTATATCATTTCATGCATAAGGTGAATGGTTGCATGGCTCCGTTGTCTCTAACATCCACCTCCGTGCTCCTAAAGATAGCCCAAACACCGACGGGCCTTGGAATCTCCGGTCATCCCATGTTCCCGTCCGAGATTCCTACCATGGAAGTTGGTAATTAACCAACAAATCACTTTTTCTTACTGAGAAAACTTGACTTAGTTTCATTTACAAATCAGTATACCATCGTTGGTTCTTAATATAACAATTACTTAACTAATTTAGATAGATTAATGAAGCTAGATACTATAATATACAATTCAAATACCAGGAGAGGAACTTCCCACTTTAAAAAAACAGAGTCGCTTCCCTTACCCTAATCATACTTCATTCTCATTTGGGTCTTCTGATCATTCATATGCAATATGCATCATTGTTTTCCACTTTTGCTGAAGGTGATGACACTGCCTGACCATTGACGAGGCTCCTACATGAATATTAGTGGCATCTTCTGCGGACCTGGTCATGGCATAAGGTGATCTTACCTCATAATCCTACTTTTCATTCATTAATAAATATATATATATATATATATATTCCATACAAGAATTTACATGTGTTAATCAAAATAATCCATAAAAGTCTTTGTGGTGTGTGTTGGTGAATATACATGTCCAGCATTGGAAGCCTGGAATTGGTGGAACCTATGGTGTCAGTGGAAGAGGTCCATGTCAGAATTGCACCTTCATCAGATCTTCAAATGGAGCAAGGATCAAGACTTGGGAGGTAAATCACACATACACCAAACAGAATAAAATAAAATGATTTTAAACTGCATACTTCATCAGATAACGTTGATGATTCAGCAATAAAAAGATAAGAAGTTAAACCGTAACTTGATTAGATTAGACTGTCTCTATGCTGATAACCATTAAGAACCAAAGCTTTCAGCTTGAAATTTCAAACGTAATCCCAACTATATATGTTGGAACCACCTAAATAAAAGAACTTAAAGAAAATTTTACCTAATCACGTTCAAAAGTAACCATAACACATGAAGTTTAGAAATAAATTTGCAGAATTGAAAATATACACACATATACTAGGAAATTGGGGTTCATTTGAAATTAATTTTATTAGAATAGAAATTGTAAGCTGTGTTGCCGAAGAATAGTAACAACTTGGAGCCTTGACTCTTAAAGATGTCACTCCTGTTTACCCAGCAGATTACAACACTTAGAAGTTATGCTGATGTACGCAAAAGCAC